>NC_060069.1:81197124-81510874 GCF_922984935.1 Meles meles | reverse complement strand
CTGCTAAGAGAAAAATCAATTAATTATGCCTTGCTATCTACCAAAGACATTGGTTAAAAGAAGTCTCAGTAATACAACACATTACATCACCTTTCCTTTTGTAATGAAAATGGCTATTAAATATATTAATCCTAGTTATAATGCAATAATTTCTTGAAACTTATGTTCTTTCTTTAATACTAAGGTAACATACATTTTGGAAATCTGCATGGAATGTCCCCAACAAATTGGTTCCTTAGCTTTAGCAGTGTCTGTGTCATACAGCTTTATTCATTCTTTGAACCACATGAAACAAACATGATCCCTCAAAATATAAAAACAAGTCTGGTCTTCTGTTATTTTAAATAATGAGCTCAACCATTTAATATAAAACAACATACTATTTTGGGTTTCTGTTAACAGGGCAAAATAGAAATTATTCATAGGAAAAAGTACTAAATGACTAAGATGTGTCTTTATATCCCTCTGCTGACTCCTCCCCACCCTTATATCCCTCTGCTACCAGTAATGTCTTACCTGCTCTAAACCATTCAAGGTTCAAGTTCACTACTACAAATGCAGACATTTTCCAGTTTTCGTCATAGATTTTTCTTTTAACATTGTTTTTAGGACGGTTTAAACAATTAGTTTCACAACTATTATTTCAAATTTATGTTTACAATTCATAGCCCATATTCAATAAGGCCACGGCTCTTACACTTTTTGGATCACAGACCACTTAAGATTTTAACAAGAACTCTCTCCAGAAAGACAAATAATTACATATCCAGTTTTGCTAGCAATTCAGGGGTTTCAAGGCCCCAATGACATCTGCTTAGGATAAAAATCCTTGTAATAAAGAGAAGAAATAAAACAACAGATTTATTTTATATCGCAAAGGTTTAATATTAAAAAAAATAGAGAAATCTATTTTAGGTATTGAACAAATTTTTTGTGTGTGATTGAATAGGCAAAATTAAAATATTTACAAAGGGAGGAATTTTTGTTATTAGTCTTAGCTAATCTTATAACCTTGTGAGATTTATGAGTATTAGCTAGTAAATATATAATACATTAACTGGAGTTAATGTTCATACTAGCAGAGTTTATCAGGATCTATCAGTAAAGGAAAACATATGCAAAAAAGGGTAGTATTTTCTAGTACTACTGATATACCATGAACAGATCCTCCGATTCAGGTAGATCATTTGTAAGATACCATCAGTGATCAATGTATGCAACACAGTTGCACATAGCTATTAAGAAACCATTTTTGGTATGCATTACAAGCATGTACCCAAATAACCAAAGGACTACAATTCAAAATTTCTAGAGCAAATGCAATTAATGGCTTTCACCTTATAGTTAAAGGCTTACAACAGATTTTAATACTTTAAATCATTAAAGACTGGCTGACTTCAAAGTATGTTTGAAAGTATGTAAATATGTAATATGAATGGGTAAGAAACAAAAGGTAATTATGGCAATGTCAACTTTTTAATATAAAAATTAAAAAGCAAAATACATTTCACATATGAGAGTAAATGGGTTTTTTTCTTTATTCAAGTAAACATTCTGATTATAATACATGATAATGGACAACCCATGTGACAAAGTATGGTAGACTACAGTTTGGTGTAGCTTCCTTGTTTCTAGGATGATTTTCCAGGTGATTCTTCAGGATCTGACATCGATGCCCAACAAAGGCTTTCCAATGGCAATGCATGAGTTCTAGAGAACCGCCTCTATCTTTCTTCAGATGCTGAGTGCCATTTTCTCCCACCCATTTTATCCTCCATTACTTATATAAAACCCCACTCTAAAATTCAACCTATGTTATAAAATTAACAAAATAAAAAATTAGTATATGTTTTCCCACAAGGATAAAACTAAGACTCAACTTAATCTTTCTTTTTCTTTATCTTTGGAAGGATTTACATAATCTCTAAAGAGTCAGAATAATATACGACACAAAAAATGCAAAGAACCTTATTATTGGTATAAATAATATGTTGGTAACTGCTAACGTATTCCAAAGCTTAACCTTCCTGGGATATCAATAATCCAGCAGATATTATAGTTTACAAACAGAAGGTTGTGTTTTAATAAGTGGAAATACAGTACCTGATTTTATATAAAGTAACTGTGAGATCTTTTCTCACTATTAAAGTGCTTAATTAAGAAACATTCTTCCACAACATAATTTGTCAAAGGCACAAAATGTCTTTGTCTCTCTCTCTAAGCGTTAGTCTTTAAAATTATAGTATTACTCATTTTGATTTTATTTAATTGAAAATCTTTACTGTTTTTTTCTCTCAGTAATAAAAAAAACTGCTTTGAGTAAAACATTTTTTATTTTCAAAACTTTGCCGTGAACGTACATACAACACTAAATTAGATCCCTTTATGAGCTGTCTGTATGCCATGAAGCACTTATGACAAAAACATATGCAAGCTTTAGGGTAAAAGTTAACAAGGAATCAGAATATCTCCCTCAAAAAGGGGGACAGGGAATTATTAAATTAAAAATCGTTAGCTTTCATTTTATAAAAAATAGTTTGAGTAATCTTCTTATAAATCTTTAATGCTTACAAAAGCAGGAAATACATTTAAAATAGTCTTTTTAACACAGGTTCATTAGTACAACGTGGTTATGGTCAGAAAAATAACAACTAAAATGGCATTTCAGTAGTCTGCATTCTTTTCTCAGCAAATTCCACATAGAATTTAACCAATTTGCAATTCAAAATAAAATTTAGTTGTCAACAGGGTCAGACTGGCTGTAATTTGTACCTGAATATCAAACTCTGTTCCATTTCATATATTGTACCAGAATTTTAAATACAGCTCAATGATAGGTACTGATAACAATACTTGACTGGATGGTTACCACCCATGACTACTGCACTGCAGGTTAAAACATACTTTGGTCAGTAAATTAAAAAGATATAAATCAAATAACAAGGCCAGAAAACTTCTTTTAGAACCAATTTCCTGACCTTAAGTAAACTTCAAATACATTGACAAGGCAAGGAAAATATAATCAACTATACAGAGAGTCTCTATTTTTTAATCATTTGGCATTTTATATTAATAATTTCCTTGTTTAAAATTTTATTTTATACTCCTGTGCACTGATTATCAGAGCTGTCTGAATTAAAATAAAACTACAGTTACCTTCCTAGAATGTCCAGTAGTGAATGCAAATTAATTGCTTCTTTTGCACTTCCATGAAGATGGTCCTTCATTCTGTAATTTTTTCAATTTTGGACCAAGAAAGAACCACCAACCAAATCCAATAAAAACACAAATGATGGATTCTACATAATAACCATCCAGCGCCGTAACACATGAGCCACCAAGCTTTTTGCAAAGCTGTAAAAGTAAAATTATAATAAATATTTCACAATTTCAAAATGGAAGTATTCAGCAATTTAGATGTTTCTACTTTGTAGTTAAGGGATTAATAAAAAAATATTTTTGGAAGTTATTTTTATTTTTATTTTTTATTATTATCATTTTAAGTAATCCAGGATGGATCTTGAACTTATAATGCAGGGACCAAGAGATCAAGTGTCATAGGGGTGTACCCATTGAGCCAACCAGAATCCCTTCAAAATGTATTTTTATTAAATAATTTCAACATTTCATTCACTTCAAATAGTGAAATATGCTAATATACCTTAATTTCTCTAATGCTACTAAGAGGATTAAAAACATTTTCAGCTTTTATAAACAATACTCATATTCCATTTTGAAGACATAGCTTTTCATATTTGGGAAATGTGAAGAAAATTTCCAATGAATCTACCCTAGAAGTGGGCTAATGTTAATTTGAAATAATTTAACAATAGTGTGCTAACCATTCAGGTCTGGCTACAATTGTTATATAGTCAATGGAGTTTCCCTTTTTCTTTTTTTTTAAAGATTTTATTTGTTTATTTGACAGAGAGAGAGATCACAAGTAGACAGAGAGGCAGGCAGAGAGAGAGAGAGGGAAGCAGGCTCGCTGCCGAGCAGACAGCCCGATGCGGGGCTCAATCCCAGGACCCTGAGATCATGACCTGAGCCGAAGGCAGCGGCTTAACCCACTGAGCCACCCAGGTGCCCCATCCCTTTTTCTATCATTATAATACTCAGCTGTTAATTATGCACTTATTAAGTGCCTATTGTATAGAATCCGCAAGGTAAAGGGGAGAGAGACTATTCTTCCCTTGCTGAGAAGCGTCTTCAAATGAGCCACTCTTACGAGCATTATAACCTCAGTTCTGACAGGAAAACAAAACAAAAAAAAAGCAGAGATGTCTACACCAGAAACTAAGGACACTGGGTGGCTCAGTTGGTTAAGCATCTGCCTTTGGCTCAGTTCATGATCCCAGGGTCCTGGGATTGAGCTCCATATTGGGCTCCCTGCTCAGCAGGCAGCCTGCTTCTCCCTCTCTTGTTCCCCCTGCTTGTGCTCTCTCTCTCTCTCTCTGTCAAATAAATACATAAAATCTAACAAAAAAACACACAAAAAAGAATGAAAGAAACTATAGGCAGGTATGATTTTTCAAAAAAATATAGTACTTCTAGAGGTAAATAAGAATATTAATATCTTTCTTTTTTTTTAAAGTAATTTCCGTACCCAATGTGGGTTTTTTTTTTTTAAGATTTTATTTATTTATTCGACAGAGAGAGATCACAAGTAGGCAGAGAGGCAGGCAGAGAGAGAGAGAGGAGGAAGCAGGCTTCCTGCCAAGCAGAGAGTCTGATGTGGAACTCGATCCCAGGACCCTGAGATCATGACCTGAGCCGAAGGCAGAGGCTTAACCCACTGAGCCACCCTGGCGCCCCCCTAATGTGGGTCTTAAACTTACAACCCCAAGATCAAGAGTGGCATGCTCCACAGACTGAGCCAGCCAGGTTCCCCTGAAAATTAGCATCTTTTATTTAAAGATTTCATTTATTTATTTGACAGAGAGAGCGAGCATAAGCAGGGGGAGCAGCAGAGGGAGAGCGAGAAGCAGGATCCCTGCAGAGCATGGGGAACCTGATGTGGGACTTGATCTCAGGACCCTGGAATCATGACCGGAGCCAAAAGCAGTTGCTTAATCAATTGAGCCACCCAGGCACACCATAGCTTTTTTTTTTTTTTTTAAGATTTTATTTATTTATTTGTTAGAGAGAGAGTGCACAAAGCAGGGGTGGTAGCATATAGGGCAGGCAGAGCAGGCAGAGGAGGCCGAGGGAGAAACAGGCTCCCCACTAAGAAAGGAGCCCAAGGTGAGACTCAATCCCAGGACCCTGGGATCATGACCAGATCTGAAGGCAGAAGCTCAACCAAATGAGCCAATCAGGCATCCCTGAAAATTGATATTTTAATGTTATCTAAATTTATGTTATCTAAAATTACAAAATTATTGCATTATGTTATCTAAAATTACAACATACTGGGGTGCCTGGGTGGCTCAGTTGGTTGGGCACTGCCTTCGACTCAGGTCAAGATCCCAGAATCTAGGGATCGAGCCCCTCATCAGGCTCCCTCCCTCTGCTTCTCCCTTTGCCCCTCACCTGACTCCTGCTCTCTGTCTCCCAAATAAATAGGTGGAATCTTTAAAAAAATAAAAATAAATAAATAAAAATAATATCACAACATACTTACCTCAACAGCATCAGGTGTTCGACAATTCTGGTTTGACGCTCCTACACACTCTTTCACTGTGAGGGGATCTACTAGCCAAAGAGCTACTGTAGAAGGCCAGTTTCCTCCCAGATTGGACACAGTATTTAAAAGGGTCATATATGTTCCTCCAATAAGTGGATCACTAACCTTCGCGTTGAAAGCCATTATGGAAACATACATGCTGTACAATGTAACCTACAAGGAAAATGTCAAACATCTTTAGCATAATTAGACTTTATAAAACAGAATCTGAGTTAAGAACATCAAATTCAGGGGCGCCTGGGTGGCTCAGTGGGTTAAAGCCTCTGCCTTTGGCTCGGGTCATGATCCCAGGGTCATCATCCCAGTCACATCCGGCTCTCTGCTCAGCAGGGAGCCTGCTTCCCCTTCTCTCTCTGCTTGCCTCTCTGCCTACTTGTGATCTCTGTCTGTCAAATAAATAAATAAAATCTTTAAAAAAAAGAAAAAGAACATCAAATTCGTAAATCTGAAAATTAATTTTTATGACCCTTATTAAACTTGAGTCAACAAAGATATATTGAGCACCTACTATAGGCCAGATGAGATCATGGCAATAAAAAAATGAATAAGACACAGTCTCTCTGTGCCCTTGAAGAATTTATTCTAGGCTGGGAAAGTAAGGAATAAATAACTATGATGAAATGCAGTAAGTACTGTAAGTAGAAGTACACACATTGTATTACTGGGACCTAAACTATGAGAGATTAATTCTACACTAAGTAGTCCAGGAAAGCTCAATAGAGAAAATGACAAACAGGGTGGCATCAAAGCACGCATGCAGCAATTAGTAAAACCCCATATTTGTACTGTTCCTAAATATATCCTGTGTGTGTATATATATAAATATATATGTGAATGAATATATATGTATTTTTTCCTTTGCACATATAGAAGAATGATAACATTTCAAAATTTATGAGACAAACTGAACAGAAAAATCTCCTTAAGAGGCAAAAAGTACTTAAGAGACAAGAATTAACCCTCCATTTAGAAACAGAGAAACAAACTATGTCTCCAAAATAGCTTTCCTTTGAATACTGTTCCATAAGGCGTTCACAGAAAAAGGTATTCCACAGTCAAAAAAGAATGAGAAACACTAAATTACATACAAAAAATCAAGAGGTCCCTTTCACTGTAGGCCTCTGAAAGGCTTTAGGATATAAACTCCCTAAGGACAGGGATTTTGATATGATTTATTATTATATTTTACCACTTAGAATGGTTTCTGGCATAGAATAGGTTTCCAATTAATATTTGTTGATGATTAAGATGCTACATAAAGAGGGGTTATGTCAGGTATCATTTCTCAAATTTACTTGACCTTGTACAGTTTTTCCCAGAAAGCATCTGGCTGTCTGAGCATCACTGGCTACATTTTAGAAAATTTTCTAATCAAATCCAAAGCCAAACAAATGATTTTTGGACTACTACACGGTAGTTTTCCTTTACTTACACAGATAGTGAAACATTCATTAAGTTAAAGCGCTCCTTTAAACATACATTTAGTTGGACAGATCCATTATGGAGCTCTCCGAAATGATACAACTATATGTAAAAAATTATTGAGATTACTGGGTAGCCACACTTTTTAGGTTTCCTTTAAAAACAAGTGAGGAGTTTGTAATTATAATTTTCAGAGAGTTTAAACTAGGTTCCATAGAAAAGTAACTCTTAAAGACACATTTGTAATAACTGCACTCAAGTCCCAAAGTTTACTGCTGGGCGTCTACAGCTTACTTGAACCACCTGCCCCCAGAACCCCATTCTGCACCAGTTTAGGTGAGGCTAGGGATTACAAACATAGCTAATAAAGAAAAAGAAAGCAGATTAACACACAACTTTCAAAATCACAAAAAGTAAGTCTTAACTCTCAGTACAGACTCTAAACAAAAAACCTAGGATCTGTCACACAGTAGCCATCATTATTTCTCAAGACTTCCAGAAAGAAAAGACATCTGGAATAAAGAAATAAAGAACCCAAGTCTAGGGATGGACTGAGGAATACTTAGGAAGGGTATAATTACTAGCTTTGGAATTAATTCTGTAATATAACAAATACTAGTTGAATGAACAAAATAAATGAAGAAACTCTCCACAAATAGAGTTCAAAAAACCAAAAGCCACAGTTTAAGGTTCACTGTCAAATAATCTCTTCAATGTTAGACTCATGTTTAAGTCTTAAAATTTATTATCATTATTTGAAGGCCACCGTAGAAAAATGTCTTCTTTATTTTCCAAAAACAGTTTACTTCTGAGAAAACCACAGCAAGCTTACCTGATGTAATGCATAACTCAGCAGCACTATAATATAGTAATATATAGGGAATCCTCCTTGATGTTCTACTTTGGGAGTCCACCAAACCAGCAGAGCATATTCTAATCCAAGCAACAATCTATAGAAAAAGAAGAAACATGGAGTTGACTTCCATTTTAGGTTAAAAAATAAGAACAAAAACAGAAATCTGTATGCCTAAGATGTGAAAGTAGCCTATTATTTAAAAACTGTTAGGAGGTTAGAAAGAGATAAAAGTGCATATAAATTGATATTGAAGTTAAAGATGCTTTCCAAGTCTTTTTCCATATATACTTAACACAGTTATTAGTGATACTGATGAATGCTCCTCATTTAACTTTTCTCATTTAATAAGGTTTTCTTTCATTTTTACCTGTAGGGCATGGCTTTGTAAAATATATTTAGTGGCTGGGGTCCTGCAGTGTATTTGCTGATAATCAGAGGCAATATTATCTGCAAAGGAACCATTGGAACTGCCAATAAGGCTAAATGTTCTTTGGGTACTCCCTCTTCTACCAATTTTAGTCCTGTTACTGCATCTGCTGCTGAAAAACCAATCTGCAATATAAAAACAAAAAAATACTTTGTGATTTACAAAATATTTTCCCCAAGCATACGTAAGTTCTTCAAGAACCTCAATCTCATTATTGATTTACAGTAGTTTCAAGTAAATGTACTATTCTATCTGGTACAACAATCAAGTTACAGAAGACATACTTTATCCTATGGTCTACGGACAATATTCAGTGAAAACAACTGAAAATTCAGCACTTTTAGGAACTGCAGATGGTAACAATTACAACTAATTTCCATTTCAAAAAGTTCAATCTCTTATAATAAACAGTATTCAAATCCCAACTTACTGATTATTATGTTTTAAGTTTAAAGAGTATTTAATTGACTCCAAATAAAATCTGGTTAAAATGAAGCATCACTGCCACATATACACATTTTTAATGATTTCTGACTGATCATAATAAAATTTCTAAAAGTGTCTAACATTTCAAAAGTAATTTTGAGACAACATTCTACCTAAAGGGTTAAATAAAATGAAGGGGAAGAAAAGCTATAGTTTAAATTTTTAAAAACAAACAAAAAAGAGGATGCTCAAAGTAGTGAGTAAAAGTTTGGGGTGAAACAAGGTATTTAGAGAGTCTCAAAGTATCTCTCCATAAATTAGTTTTTAATTACAGAAAGAAAAATATTAACTTTATAATGGGTTAACAAAGTAATCAAAGTTAACAACAGTTAATGGGATAAAGGGACATGATAAGGCTTCTCACAGAATTCCCCAAAGTCACCACTATATTACTTGGGTGATATTCCTGACATATTTACATTACCTGAACCTAAACACGAAGAAACATCAGACACACATAAATGGAAGGCCACTCCACAGAAAAATTTAGAACATCCAGGTCATGAAGGACAAAAAAAGGCTGATACCCATTAAATCCAATGTGTGATTCTGGACTGGATCTCTGACCAGGGAAGAATAAATTATAAAGGTTGTTACTGGGACAACTGGTGAAATCTGGGTATAGATTGTGATGAGATAACAGTATTGTATCAATTTAAATTCCTTAATTTTTGAGTAGGTTGTAGCTTGGAAAAGAAAACCCTTGTTCTTAGGAAATAAATACTCAAGGTATTTATGGATAAAGGAGCATAGTATGTACAGAATACTATTTCAGAAGAAATATGTAATAGAACACAAATCTGCAGAATACAGAAAGTGGAATTAACTGTTAACAATCAGAGAATTTGAGGGCGCCTGGGTGGCTCAGTGGGTTAAGCCGCTGCCTTCGGCTCAGGTCGTGATCTCGGGATCCTGGGATCGAGTTCCGCATCGGGCTCTCTGCTCAGCGGAGAGCCTGCTTCCCTTCCTCTCTCTCTGCCTGCCTCTCTTGTGATTTCTCTCTGTCAAATAAATAAAATCTTTAAAAAAAAAAAAAAGCTTTAAAAAACAATCAGAGAATTTGAATAATGACATATGGGAATTCTTTCAACTATCTAAGCAAATTTTCAGTGAGTGTGAAGCTTTATTAAAAAACATTCTTTAAAGAAATGGTAATAGTATGTACTTTAACTTCTTGGAATGGAGCCAAAGAGCAAATTTCACCATAGAAAAATTAAAAGCCAAAGATATTTTACTTAAATCCACAAAAGAATTCACTACATTTCACCCATTCTCTTTGTAAAAATTAGGTATACAAACTGACTTCAACATTTACTTTATCTTAAAGTGCTATAGTAGGAGATATCTATAGTACATATATCTAACAAAACACCCAGGATATACAAAAATTCTACAAATTGAAAAAAAAAAAAAAAGAGGCAGCTCTGGATATTTAAATGTCCAATAACCATATGAAAAGATGCTCAACCACTTTAGTCATCAGGGAAATACAAATTATAACCATAATGAGATGCCACTACACACCCACCAGAAAGGTTAAATTTGAAAGGGCAATATATGTCTTTGCAAGGCTGTGAAGCAATTGGAACTCTCACATTGTTGGAAGTAGGGAAAATGGAAACAACCACTCTAGAAAATTGTGTGGCAGTATCTAAAGCATTCCTTATGACCCAGCAATTCCATTCTGAGGTATTTACCCATCAGAAATGTGTATCCATGTTCACCAAAAGTAATGTATATGAATATTCATAGAAGTACTATTCATAATAGTCCAAAAGTAGAAAATTACTAAACACTTGTTGATAGAATGAATAAATTACAGCATATTAATACAGTGGAATATTCTAAGCAATGAGATGAACAAACTGTCACTATAAATAATAATATGGATAAATTATACAAATATAATGTTTAGTGAGATACAAGAGCCAGACATAAAAATGTCTCCATTTATTATAAAACTCAAAAGCAGAGAAAACTAATTTATGACATTAAAAGTCAGGAGAGATGTTACTTTTGGCAAAGTTTACTTTAAAAGGGAACATAAAGGCGCCTGGGTGGCTCAGTTGGTTGAGCGACTGCCTTTGGCTCAGGTCATGATCCGGGACTTCCAGGATCGAGTCCCGCATCGGGCTCCCAGCTCCTTGGGGAGTCTGCTTCTCCTTCTGACCTTCTCCTCTCTCATGCTCTCTCTCACTCATTCTCTCTCAAATAAGTAAATAAACTCTTTTTTAAAAAAATAAATAAATAAAAGGGAACATAATATTCTGTATTCTGTAACTGAAGCACCTCCTTATACACTATCAACAATGTAATTGTAATCTTTTACAAAGCAGTTCGGCAATCATATTCACTGACCCACTAACTGCCTACTTAAGAATCTACCAAAAGGAAATTCACAAAAATATTCATTAGTGCATTTTTATAATTAAAAAACATAAGCAAATATACAACAGAAAAATGAATAAATTACAGCAAATCTATACACTGTAACAATTAAATCACTATTAAAGTATCTTTTCTAAGTAGGCTCCATGCCCAGTGTGGGGCCCAACATGGGACCTGAACTCACGATCCTAAGATGGAGACCCGAAGTGAAATCAAGAGTTGGGCACTTAGCTGACTGAATCACCCAGGTGCCCCTAAAAAGTATGTTTCCAAAAATTATTTAATGATAAGGAATATGGGGTAATAAGACCAAAAAATGAGATAAAAATTATCTATGGTATGATCCAATTCCACTTTTATTTACATGCATATCTGTATGTATATAAATATATAGAGTTCCAATTGCTTCACAGCCTTGCAAAGACATATATTGTCCTTTCAAATTTAACCTTTCTAGTGGGTGTGTAGTGGCATCTCGTTATGGTTATAATTTGCATTTCCCTGATGACTAAAGTGGTTGAGCATCTTTTCATATGGTTATTGGACATTTAAATATCCAGAGCTGCCTCTTTTTTTTTTTCAATTTGTAGAATTTTTGTATATCCTGGGTGTTTTGTTAGATATGTGTACTACAGATATCTCCTATTAATATTAACGTCAATTATAACTTATTAATTATATTTATATATATAAAGTGTGTATACACACACACACTCACACACACACATAACATGCACACACACACAAACAGGAGAAAAAGAGGGCTGCAAGGAAATACACCAAAAGTGTTAGTAATGATTACCTCTAAATGATATAATTAGAGAATATTACTATCTTCCTTGAACCTTTCATTATGTTCTAAAGTTGAATCTTGAGTTCCTTAAGTTTAACCTTCCCAATGTTTCCTTAAAATGTAACCCTCCTTATCATTAGGCGAAAAAAATCACTATTTCAAAAACAATGAGGCTCCAATTTTTACTTCAGGGTTGTCAAAAGGTAACTGTAAAGTGTTTATAAAGATAGATACATAATATGAAACTCCTATAATGGACTAAGGTTTTAGGAATATTAAATCCAATACCAGAAATATCTTACTATAATTAAATAAACTTACATTTCCTCTAGCATAACATCTTTAAAATGTTTTTGGACTATAGAATTAGGACTTTTTTTTTTTTATAATTAGGACATCTTAAAATAGAAAACATAAAGAGTAAAATAAGAGCTACCAAAATCCCCACTTACTTACAGTATATTTCCTTTCAACATTAAAAAAAATAAGTCAACTCATTTTTAAATAGACTCTTATATTTCCAATTATAATACCTCTGACATTAAATGTACATTCATTATAATAGTAGGGAGCTGTTTTTTTCAAGGCCTTCATTTCCATACCAAGCATTAATATCATTCATTAAATTTCACATTTATTAGAATTCCTCTAATTTACTTAATTCTTTTCAAGATTCCAAGATGTTTAGATTACTTTGAAATCAGATTTGATATCATCACAACTTTTAAAACAAATTTAATAAACAGAAAGTACTGTTTTAAAAAAAAAAAAGAAAGTACTGTTTTTTATTGTTACATTCTAATAGTAGTAGAAAGGAACTTACGATATGAAAAGGCAATTGGAGTATTCCATGCTATTGGTAATTATAATAGGGTGGTACATTTGCTTTATAATAAATCTCTTACCTTTGCAGTTAGAATCAGAAGGCAAAATGTCAGAACTGCTGGCATTTTTATAATTGCAAAAAGCAACTTGTAAGTATCAGTGATTCCTTGGGTTTCTTCTTTTCCTACTGATACTTCTTTGTTTTCTTTTTTCAGAAGGGCAACTAGAGTTGTTGTTATCAAAAATACAGTTCCCCAGAAAAAAAGGAAATCTGAAATTAAAAATGTTAACATCTATAACTAACTTTTGAAATGACATATCTGCATTGATACCAAATTTTTTTTTTTTTGATACCAAATTTTGTATATACAACTTTTCTTCCCCTAAATCTGTTAGAAGATCAAATCATGTTCAAGGCAACATACTGAGCATACTAGATGAACAAGATAGCCCTGCCTCTGTCAAACATATACTACATAGACAGGGATACTTAACAAGGAAAAAGAAAAGGAATACAGACACTTGTGGGGTGAATGAAACAAGTCTGTTGTGTCATTTTCTTCAAGGAAAGTGCTAGGGATGACCAATGATTTTCATATCCCATCAGATCTATCAGTCATACTTCTTTTTTTAAAAAGTTTGTTTATGTAATGTCTACACCCTATCCATCTATTTATTTACTTATATGCGTAATCTCTACACCCAATGTAGGACTCAAACTCACAACCCTCAGCTCTTCTCCATCAGTGATACTTCTTAAGCATATAAGCCATTTTAGTTCTTTATTAAATTATAGCTTAAACAGATGCTCATTTATATTAGATCTTCCAACTTCTATTTTTAAAACTTTTTAATGTTTCTAATCTGTTTAGAATAGGCTTCAATAGGGGTACCGGATGGCTCAGTCGTTAGGTGTCTGCCTTCTGCTTGGGTCATGATCCCAGGATCCTGGGATTGAGCCCCTCATTGGGTTCCCTGCTCAGCAGGGAGCCTTGCTTCTCCCTTTCCCTCTCACCCTGCTTGTGTTTCCTCTCTCGCTGTGTCTCTCTCTGTCAACTGAATAAATAAAACTTAAAAAAAAAAAAAAAAGAATAGGCTTCAATAGTGTGACACAGAAGGAATTTCCTCATACTTGTACATGCATAATGGGGACACATCAAGAGTACTGTTTGGGTTGTCTCAGTGAAACAGAGCTTGGCCATTAGCCATTTTTTTGAACAAATCAAGCAGAGGGAATGAATTATGTTAGAAAGGTTCTGTGCAATAATTAAAAGTGATAGTAATATTAGAGGCACCATTTATTGAGTGTATATCTCCTTTACTACAACAATCCAATAGATTAACTAAGCCCCAATTTACAGATAAAGAAATAGGCTTAGGTTACATTGCCTGAAGCTACATTCTAAGTCAGTGGTAAAACTGTGATTTCAAACTTTTATACAACTACTTTCAAAACCTGTATCTCCTTAACCACCCTAAAAATCGCATCTTTGTTTGCCACTACAAAGCTTATTGGATAACCCTGTCTTAGTTTCTTCATCTGTAAAATAAGAGGACTTGGCTAGAAAATCCCAGATGCTTGCTAGTTCTAACATTCTAGAACAGTAGTCAGTTTTATATTTGTTTACTTTTCATTCTAATGCTCATATAGCATGACTAACTGTTCATGGAGCCTATTCACCTTTTTTCAAAAACAAGGAGAGCGAGCACTCCATACTCAGGGTTTTTCCTATTTAATGGTCATGCTCTGTTGCTGTGCTAACTGCAAGCTAACTGCTGTGTTCACTACAACTTGAACCTCACTTATGATGGAGGCAGATGGAATTGTTTAGACCAATTACTTTAGACTACCTTACTATTCTTTTTTTTTTTTTAGATTTTATTTTTAAGCAATCTCTATACCCAACATGGGGTTTGAACTTACAACCCCAAGATCAAGAGTTCCTTGCTCTACCAAATAAGCCAGCCAGATGCCCCTCACCTTACTGTTTAAATGCTTCCTTTTTTGTGTTATCTCATTGGATTTTCATAGCAAACATGTGAGACAGGTATTATTACTATGCAGTTAGACATAAGGAAAAGAAGCTCAGAATATTTAAATCTTTGCCAAAGGTCAAATAATTAGAGGTAGAAATTGAACCTAAATCTTCTAAATTCGAGTTTCATATTCTTTTCATTATTTTATACTGCCTATATAATGATTATTTTAAGTTAATGTTGCAGTAAGACTCTACTAGAATTAGCTAATTATTCAGTCTCCACAAGCCTAACCAAAATGAAGTCTCTGCTATTCAAATTGTGCAAATTAAAGAAGCTCAAAGTCTTCAAATATATATGGGCTCCTCTCTCAGCAGGGACCATGGTCTGCTTCTCCCTCTGATCTTCCCCCTCTCATGCTCACTCTCTCTCATTCTCTCTCTCTCAGATAAATAAATAACATCTTAAAAAAATATAGAAACTTGTGTTCTGGAGTGAATTCTCCACCATAAGAAATCTATAATTTTATTTTTTTAATTTTTTATTTTTTTAAAAGATTTTATTTATTTATTTGACAGAAATCACAAGTAGGCAGAGAGGCAGGCAGAGAGAGGGGGAAGCAGGCTCCCTGCTGAGCAGAAAGCCCGATGCCAGGGCTCGATTAGGACCCTGGGATCCTGACCTGAGCTGAAAGTAGAGTCTTAACCCACTGAGCCACCCAGGCATCCCTATTTTTATTTTTTAAATTAATTTTAGTTATGAAAAGAAAAATATGAAACATGCTTAAACACAAAGGTATCCATTTCAAAAAATGCAGCCATATATACAAGTCTTATGCTTAAGGTTCATCAAAATAACATAATTACTAGTTTATGTTAATGTAGTGTTTTACAATCTGGTTCAAAAGGAATGAACAATTTAAGATTATTCATTTAAGTGAGGCTACTTTTCGTTATTTTTGCATTCTTAATTCTGTGAATGTGACAAGTAATGGCTTGTTTATAGTATTTCATTTACAATACTATTCTCATTCAAAAAATTTTATTCATCATTTGGTTTAAATTAGCAATTTAAGAAATCCTGAGGGGGACCTGGGTGGCTCAGGCAGTTAAGAGTCTGACTCCTGATCTCAGCTCAGGTCTTAATTTCAGGGTCTTGAGTTTAAGCCCTGTGTTGGGTTCCACACTGGGCACAGAGTCTACTTTTAAAAAAAAAGAAAGAAAGAAACGCTGAAAAAAAAAAAAAAAAAGAACTATGCTACTTCCACTGTCACTAGAAATTTCAATTAATGATCTCTAATTAAATGTGAAATTAATTAAAAATTTTTATTTTAAGTTATATACTAATTCAAGAGTTCCAGTTCACTAAGCAAAACATTTTTAAGTTTGCTTAGTATATTCTCCCAATTTTCATGAACAAAATCTTCACCTAGAATCTAAACTTCAATACCAGGAGAAAAACAAGAATAAGAACAAGTTAAACAGGTTTCAATGCTGTTTGCAGGTAAGATTATTTCTAATTTCTTCGTGTTCTTTGGATAAAGGAACAGTACACGTAAAAAGAAGGCACTGACAATGCATCACTTCAGAGCTCTCATTCAAAGGCTTTCCCAACAGCCCACACAGAGAGAAGAATGGAGCTAATAGCTCAGAAAAAGAGACTTAACTACTGCCAGAAAATATATTAATAGGTTTTCCGAACACAATTACCATAAACCGTAACGAATCATTAGACTGCTGGTTATTATTAACACTGCTTTGATGCTAGAGAATATCCATATGCTGATAAACCAACCATTGTAAAGATATTGTTACCAAAAACAATCTAGGTATTTCACTACTAACATTTTAGTTAATTTTGATTTATGTGTTTCATCTGTAAAAGCAATATGATGTGTGTGTATGTATTAAGATGTCAAAGCTGATGTGCAGGGGCGCCTGGGTGGCTCAGTGGGTTAAGCCTCTGCCTTCCACTCAGGTCATGATCCCAGGGTCCTGGGATCAAGCCCCGCATCTCTGCCAAGCAGAGAGCCTGCTTCCTCCTCTCTCTCTCTCTGCCAAAAAAAAAAAAAAAAAAAAAAGCTGATGTGGGAGTTTCACATACATGATTTTTAGGCAAAGATCAGAGGTCAAACTAAATATTCATAAGTGGCTACTTATGTATGTAAGATCTAGTACTTCCATGAATGCAAAATTTAAAAGCATGTGCCAATTTACCAATAACCAAGAAGAATATAATAGCTAGCACCTGAGTGCCTATTATGTCAAAGCGAGACATAGGACAGTACACTAAATCTCACTCAATCTCACTCTCTAAGTATTATTTCACTTTATACACAATGAAACAGTATTACAGTTCACAAAGTGCCAGAGGTGGGTGTAAACTCAGATCTGATCCTAAAGCAATAATGTTTTCCAATGTACTACCCAGATGCTCAGACCAACACCTATCTACAGCAAGCAGGCTCTCTTTCCTATCAATCAGATATGCCTGAGAAGATACCCATTTTAGCTCCAACCACAAAGTCTGGAACACAGATACTTCAGCACACTTGTACTCCCCTTCCCCGCTTCCATCTCCCCAAACAGTAGTATGACAAAGGGTACGCAAACCCATAGGATAAATAAACATGGTGCATCTTCTTAAAGAGTTCACTTTACTCAATAGTTTAGAGGGAAGCCTTGTTAATGAAAAAAAATATACATAGAGGGAAGGCAAAATTTCCAAGAATTTTTAAAGATAAAACATCAGACTACAAAAAGCTTTTAAGGCTTTGGACTAAGTGCCCAGACCCTTTAACTAGGTATAGGTTTGCTCTCTGCCACCACCAGAAGAGACAGATTAGGAAGCATTGTCTGATATCCTCGACTCAGATCAAATTCTCTCTCCCTGGACTTCTCACACTACGGAAATTAACTTTAGTCCTTTAGAAGTCAGTGACAGGAAAGCAAACTTTCCGTTTGTTCTAAATGTTAGGCCTTCCTTTCACCTTCTTGCTTTTGGCACAGCAATCTATTTCACAAGTTAGAGCATGAAGGGACTTTAGACACCCATCATCCAGTCCGACACTCTCACTTTCACAGTGGAGGAAACTGAAACAGTGTGATTGGCCCTAGGTCACTGGCTGAGTCTTAAAAGAAATAGTCTTTTCTGTGCCACAAATCTCTCTCTGAAGCATTTACTCAAAATATCCATGATGTTGTACAGCTCTCACAGAAAATGCTATTTGACTATATAATATATAGTCATATCTGATTTGGGGATTAGGATGTTAAAAGATAGCATATAACGCAAAAATCAAGTAAATATAAAGCAAATTTCGAAACCTTCCTAATCTCTTATTTTTCCTAACCCTTTAGGAAGATAAAGCTATGTTTGAGATCATATACCTCTTTTCTTTTTTTTAGATTTTATGTATTTATCTGACAGAGAGAAAGACAGCAAGAGAGGGAATACAAGCAGGGGGAGTGGGAGAGGGAGAAGCAGGCTTCCCACTGAGCTGGGAGCCCAATGCGGGCTCAATCCCAGGACACTGGGATCATGACCTGAACTGAAGGCAGATGCTTAATGATTGAGTCACCCAGGCATCCTGAGATCACATACCTTTTCACTAACTCCAACAATGTTAGGTATTCCTCTGGAGTAGAAGAGATTGTTTCTTCAATCAAGGACTGGATTAAGCAGCTATCTTACTGGACCATCTTATCTGAAAATTTGGGTTCAAACTCTGCCTAAGATGCAAGGCTGAGAAATCAATAGATTTAGTGTTCCTATCTTATGCTAACACTGCACCCCCATTACCGGATAAAAGTAAATCACTCTTTAATTTTTAAAAATATGTTCTGGTCAGGCACAAAATCCTAAAATGGATTTTAATTAAAATATTAAACATATATATCTCTACTCTGATGCTATGATAGGTTCTTGCATTCGGCTTTTGTATAACCTATATCCTGACACCCCTAAATCAATTTTTGTGAGCTGAATTTAGACTTTTATAAAACAGCAGACAAACATTCCAAACCAGCCAATGAAGATGAAGAGTACATCAGAAGAGTTAACATGAAAAATGATGGTAACATCAAATGCTGACAAGGATGCAGAGAAAATGGATCATTTATATATTTCTGATAGGAAGATAAAATGGTATATCCATTCCATTTTGGAGAAAAGGTTGGCAATTCCTTTTAAAACTAATAATGGACTTACCAGAAACCAGCCTTTCTCAGAGAAATGAAGACTTATTTTCACATTACATAGCCCAAAACTGGAAACTACTCAGATTCCCTCCAATGGAAGGGTGGTGAAATAAACCATGGTATGTCTAAGAAGTGGAATACTTCTCAGCAATAAAAAGCAACAAATCATTGATAGATGCAACAACCTGGATGAACCTCAAAGAAATTACGCTAACTGAAAAGAGCTAATCTCCAAAGGATACATACTGCATGATTTCATTCCGTAACATTTCTGAAAAAACATAATTATAAAGATGGCAAACAGATCAGTAGCTCCCAGCGCTTAGGGATGGAGAAAGTGGGTATAGCTATAAACAGGCAACAAAAAAAGTAGTCTTGTGGTGATGATACAGTATCATCATTGTGATAATGGTGATTATATAAGGTTACACATGTGATGAAATTACATAGAGCTACTCACATGCACACACACATACAAATATAAATGAGTACATGTAATAATTTGGTGAAATCTAAATAACTGTATGAATGGTACCCACGTCAATTTCTTGGTTTTGAGATTGTACTATACTTATGTAAGAGGTTAACAGTGGAGGAGCCTGGGGAAGGGTGCATGGGATTTCACTCAACATTTCTCTACCCTACTGTGAATCCATAATTATTTTAAAATAAAACATTAAAAAAAATTAATGGGAAATTTAAGAATGCAAAGGTTCTTTTTTTTAATTTTTTTTTTATTTTTAAGAACACAAAAATTCTTGGGGCACCTGGGTGGCTCAGTGGGTTAAGCCTCTGCCTTCGGCTCAGGTCATGGTCTTAGGGTCCTGGGATCGAGCCCTGCATCGGGCTCTCTGTTCGGCAGGGAGCCTGCTTCTTTCTCTCTCTGCCTGCCTCTCTGCCTACTTGTGATCTCTGTCTGTCAAATAAATAAATAAAATCTTAAAAAAAAAAAAAAAGAACATAAAAATTCTAAAACTGTGTGAGGAGTAAGAAATGTAGGTCTCAAATGTAAGATCATATAAAGCAATCAAAAATAGAAATCTTTAGGTATTTTTGAAGTCACCTATTCTGTAGCTTTAATTGATCACCACTGGACTTCGGCCAACAAGGACTGTGATCAAAAGAGAGGAGAAAGAGGGCGCTGGGTGGCTCAGTGGGTTAAGCCGTTGCCTTCGGCTCAGGTCATGATCTCAGGGTCCTGGGATCCAGTCCCGCATCAGGCTCTCTGCTCAGCAGCGAGCCTGCTTCCCTCTCTCTCTCTGCCTGCCTCTCTGTCTACTTGTGATCTCTCTCTGTCAAATAAATAAATAAAATCTTAAAAAAAAAAAAAAAAAGAGAGAGGAGAAAGAATGATTTAAAAAAAAAAAATTCTTAGATAACACCAAACCAAGGAATAGAAATGGTGGACAAGAATAACATCTTGCTTTTTGTATGTGTACCCCATCCATAAAAAAGTTATAGCATGCACATACATAAATTATATACTTGTGACCACCTATGCTAATACAGTATATACAATGTAAAATATAAATCCAAATTTTAAAATATGAAGTTAATTTTTTAAAAGAATGAAATTAAGGAACACATATGGGGTACATGGCTTGCTCAGTCAGTAGAGCCTATGACTCTTCATCTCAGGGTTGTGAGTTTGGATCCTACACTGGGTGTAGAAATTACTTAAAAACAGATTCAATAAAAAATATATAAAGAACATGTATAAAATGCCAGATTTATCTAAGATTGTGTCTTTAAAAAATAGGTGTAATCAGAGTTTTATATTCTTTATTTCTAATTTTCTAGGAACAGAATATCTCCTTTTATAAGGTAAGTCTATTTTGCTTTCTCAAATTAGTTTTCAGGAAGACTATAAATGAAAAGTAGGAGACTGCCTGTAATTAGAGAGGTTCTATGATTCTATCATTCATAAATGTATAATAAAGGCCAATTTAATTGGCCTCTACATAAATTTCAATAAAAGCAGAAGTGAAATTCAGAGTAAAATATATGCCAAATAAAATCAAATAATTTTTTGGTTTAGTGTATATCTTATAAATTGACTTTTCCAAACAAAAGCAATCCCACAATTCTTTACTGGACAAAGAAAGCACATAGTATCATTTCTCCTTTGCCTTGTTTTAAAAACAAAAAAGGCTTTAAGACCTTCTTTTTTGGGATGTGGGCTTCAGTTTTTAATATCTAATCCTTCCTGAATCTACTAGGCCTAGTATTCCTCTACTTTTCTCACTTTACTACTAGGGTCCCAATATTTGAAAATAAGTTCTAGACAAATGTGTGTCTAGCAATGTAAGATCCACCAGATTCATGAACTTGTCCCATTCAAAGCAAAATGACAGCTAAATTCAAGGATTTTTATATCACATACTTTGTATGACATTTACCCAGAGATTGGCTTTTAAGGCAATGAATTACTTTTTTAAAAAAATTTTAAAAAGACTCCTAAAATTATTATACAGTAAAATTAATTTTTTTTGGTTTGCAGTTCTATGAATTTTAACACATATATAAATTTCAAATCACCACCCCATAATCAAGATACAGAACAGTTCCATTACTTCCCAAACTCCCTCATGCTATCATCCACTTAAACTCACCTTCTCCTCATCCAATCTCTAGCAACTGCCCATCTACCTCTATAATTTTACCTTCTGAGAATGCAGGAGAATATTTTAAGTCTAAATGTACATGCTAAAGAATATATTACAGCCTATTTAAAAATATCTGGTCTATCTAGAAATGGGTCAGTACTGGCCACATTCTAAACAGCAATTCTGGTCATGCAAAAAATATACTGAGTCCTGCTTCAGAAAGCATGACAAAGAAATTTGTCACTAAGTAAGAATTAATTGGTCCTGCTCTCTTCTGAGTTCTAAGAATACCTTACAAATACTGGAATAAGTATATTCACTGCCAGTTTAACTAGCTTTTCTTTCAACATCAGTTTTTTTCAAAATAGTTCCTTTTTTCCTGATTGACTCTTATATGTTCATGCCTACCTATATGACAAATTCTTAAGGTCTAATACGTTTACTCTTCTCCAGTATCAGACTAACCTGCCCCCAACCCAAATACCCCGCTCTTTACCCCAATCACTTCTATTCATTATTGTCATCACTGCTTCTAGAGGAGTAGGCCTCAATTACCAGTTCACAGATTAGATCTAGACTAAAAACATATTTCATCTGAGTCGAATAATGTTTTTAAAATTACAAAATCAACAAAAAAGGGAAGCTCCAGCTTCTCTTGAATACTGGTAAGACTTGGCAATCCTAGGATCCTACCACCATAAGACACCAATTTATTGAAAACTGAAGATCCCCACCCTTAGATGGGCATGACTTTTCAAGTCATCACTGTCCCCTCCAAACCCTACAGTCCTCTACCAAATCACGTGATTCCTTTACATTGTTCATCTACCTACTCCAGCATTTTGGTTTGCCAAGTCCCATTATAAAATCCTTGGGAGCAGAAAATTCTCAAATTTTAACACCTATCACATGGCTAGAACCAAACAGGCACTAAGTGAATAAATGACACTGGTCACTTAAAAAACAAAACAAAAAATTCTTGTCATTTCTAGGCCATCAGATATTCCAGAAGTGGGCTGATGTTTTTAGACATCAGCAGTTAAGAGTGCTACTTTTCTCTGGTAGAAAAGCCCAATCAGCACAAATTATATTTAGGTTTCAAGGTTTTTCCCTAGTTTCCTACCAACCGTTCGAAAGATACTAGTAGGTCTTTTGTAAAATAAAGTGTGGATACTCTTTGCTTTATGCCATTTTAGCTTACAAGTTTTCTAAAAATGCTCTACATTCAGATAGTGGGGGGAATCCTATATCTCTACCTCCAACTAGGCACTGGACCTCAGTTTCTTCACCTATAAGAATGAACTGAGATGGCTGGGGCACTTGGATGGCTCAGCTGGTTTGGCATCTGACTCTTGATTTAGCTTGTGTCATGATCTTGGGGTCATGGGATCAAACCCCATGACAAGCTTCAGCCTCAGTGGGGAGTCTGCTTGAGATTCTCTCTCCCTCTCCCCCTCCCTTCAGCTTGTGTGTGCACACTCAAGATCTCTCTCTAAATAAATAAAATCTTTGAAAAAGAATGAATTGAGACAGTAACTAGACTTACTGTGGTGACCACTTTGTATTGTATACAAAAACTGAATTATGTTGTACAACTGAAACTAATACTATTAAATACCAATGTTACCTCAATTAAAAAAAAAATCAGCTCCCCAAAATACAACTCAGAATCTAAATTATTAAAAAAAAAAAAGCAATATATTATCTTTCCAAGTCATAAAACTATGTTCTAATATCTGTGTTCTTCTGGGTTACTTTCATCACCTCTTGCAGCTCAAAAGGTTCTTTTTTTTTTTTTTTAAGATTTTATTTATTTGACACACAGAGATCACAAGTAGGCATAGAGGCAGGCAGAGAGAGAGGGGGGAACAGGCTCCCTGCTGAGCAGAGAGCCCAATGCGGGGCTTGATCCCAGGACCCTGAGATCATGACCTTAGAGGAAGGCAGAGGCTTAACCCACTGAGCCACCCAGGTGCCCCAAAAGGTTGTCTCTTTTTGCTCATAAGATCCCTGAAAACCAAAAGGGGCAGGATAGAAAAAGCTCACTTCTGAGTTCAGGACTGCCTTGGATCCCTGACGTACCAAAAAGCCAATCTCAGCATAAGCAAGGTTTTGTTTCTAAGGGATTTTTCTCATCGTATCCTTCATGTTCTATATTTATTATTTAGATTACTGCTTTCTAAATGGCAAAACTGTCTTTTCTCAATACATTCCATTTCTATTTATCTGTAACTCAAAACAAACTGTTAATCAGAGAATATATTTTACAGTTCTAAAATATGCAATAATTCATATTTATAATTCATAATTAGGCTTATAATTTTCTGATTTTTCTAAACACTTGCCTCAGTGTTTGAGTTCTTCTTTTACTACCTAAGCAATTTTATTTCCTTCATGATTCTTTCTGTGCTCTTAAAATTCCTAAAAACTGCTGTTCTTTCCTTCCTTTCCTCTCTTTTCTTTCTTTCTTCCTTTTTTTTTGTTATACTGCTACTAAGTTCCAGAAAGATCAAAGCTATAAATATAATATGTACAATCATAAAGAAGAGAATGAAAACCTTCAACTCTTAACTTACTAAAATGTCTGAACTAAAAACAGCAGTCTACTACACACAGAAAAAATTAAATAGTAAGCTATTTTTACAATTTCCTGGAGACAAAGTTCAAATTTCACAGACCAAATAGCTATTCAAAAGGACAAATCAGTGTAAATAAAAATCCAACATGGCACAATTTTGATCTTCCCATTGGGGAACAGTTGTGACTAAGAAAGGGTATAATTAACATGGCTACTGAATGCATAATGGCATTCTGTGGAATTACTTAGAGAAAGCTCTAATTTACCTAGTCAGTAATTTAGTTTCCACAACCTCTTAAATCTTGACATCTGCTCTGAGGCTTTCCAATGTTAAATAATACATCATTTCATTAGTACTTCCTGGTGACATCAATAGTCACAGTACAAAATGAAAAGTTGCATAAAAAGCAGTAAGATGCTAATACAATGCATTCACAAAATATTTCTAGGCAGCGAATTATCCATAGAACAGGGGCCCCAGAACACTTCGAGACCAATCTGTTTAAGTACAAAGCAGTATCTCTCAACCATTTTCGGCCCCAAACCAATTAAGGAAATTATAATCATCATTTCTTCAGTAGCAGTAGCTCAACAGCAGTTTGAGGAGGTAGATAAGGGGGGTCCCTTACAGGGCATTTCAAGAGATGAGTAGTGCAGGTGTGAACCCTCCATCCTCCACACCACCGAAATATTATTATATAACCCTTATACTTCCCTCACCACACAGCTACCCCTGACATTTACCCTGTCTGGAATCCCCAAGCTAGTACTGGGAAGATGAGAGAAAGCTGAACTGCTTAAATTTCAAGAGAATCACTTAAATACATCATTATCAGAATAAAGAATTCTACCATATTCCTGATGTTGATTATTCCTGATTTTGCTGATTTTTACTTCTGTTTCCCAATTGTTAGGAAAGCTTAAAAAAAAAAAAAAAAAAACCAACTCAGAAAACCTTCCAAGGACATATATTTTACTTATTCAGAAAAAGGAGAAATTTGGGGCGCCTGGGTGGCTCAGTGGTTTAAGCCGCTGCCTTTGGCTCAGGTCATGATCTCAGGGTCCTGGGATTGAGTCCCGCATCTGGCTCTCTGCTCGGCAGGGAGCCTGCTTCCCTCTCTCTCTCTGCCTGCCTCTCTGCCTACTTGTATCTCTCTCTGTCAAATAAATAAATAAAATCTTTTTAAAAAAAAAAGGAGAAATTTTGCAGAACTTACACAAAACTGCTTACTGGATAAACTTCAAACTTCTCATAGCAATTCAAGAAAATCTTACTAACTGGGTCACAACTTTTCTTTCATCACTGTTTCCCAAATCTGGTCCGCACAATTACTGCTTCAGGCACTCTGAACACGGTAGGTACTGTCCTGTACCTTTTTATACTTCACAGCTTCAGTGCACTTTCACCTGGCATTGTGCATTCTAGAATTCCACTTATTCAGTTCATGGAATTTTATAATTCAACAAGGTCAAATGTTATCTGCAGTGTGAGGCCTGACTCTCACAAGCTAGCAACCCTGAGCTCCCCAAAATGTCCATTTCTCCTATTCCTTGAGGGTTGGACTCTGCTTTATTCATAGGAGGCCCTTAGAACTCTGTCACTCTGTCAACTCATTAATGCTGAATAAATTAACCCTATTCTATTCACCAGAAGGCTAGAAGAGGACTCTTGGTATACCAATAGAGGCAGAAATGAACTGGAATTAGAAATATCAATCCAATAAAAGGAAAATGTAAACCACAGGAGTTGGGCTGGATACATGTCTTCACACTAGCCGAACTTCTAAAAAATGTGCATCTATGTATAAAGCAAGTGTCAACAGCTTCCTAGACTGGCAGTTTTGTTTGTCATCACACAACAATGTTATTGGATGAGCTGTCTCTCCCTGCTCATTGCAGGGTACTCATCAATTATGACTGCTTTCCTGTACTCATTCTGGCTGAAGCTCATTTTAGCAGAAAACTTAACCTCGGATAATCTCTCACAAAATAATTCCCAGCAAATTAAAATTACGAGATTGCCTTCAACGTCACACACTCTGTCAAAAGGACTCATAAACGAAAATAAACCTAACCGCATAATTGCTTAAATACACTACCTGAGAGAGTAACGATTCCCCTGGGTTGAGGCTGAAATCGCAAATATTTGTTACAAAAATCGGCAGATTCAAGGGCCAAAAACAAAACATTGCCCAAAAAATAGCCCGCAGTCTGGCCCACTGAATTGCAAGTAGAAGCATAACCCACGTTTTCCCGGGATAACATAGTTAACGCCCAGCCATCCACAGCGATGTCCTGAGTGGCGGCCAGGAATTCAAACAAAAAGAATGTCACAGTGAGAGCAATCACATCGGGCGTTCTGCCATCAGTGTTCCCGAGCAAACGGTCCACTTGAGTGGATAAATAGATCATGAACAGTCCCAGTATATACTGTGTAGGGACAAGCCAAGATTTGCGACGACCGAAGTTCCTAAAGTAAACTGCATCAACCAGCGGGGCCCAGAGCAACTTGAGGCTGAAGGGCCAAAAGACGAAACTGAAGAAAGCTTGATCTGTATAGCTAACGTTTTTGCTCTGCAAAATGAGTGGGATGCTTCCCGCCAGGCCCAGTGGAATGCCCTGAAGCACGTAAAGAAAAAGCAACAGCAAAATGCTGCTTAATTCGGCCCGGCAGCTCCGTGGCGGTTTTGAGAAGTCACCCGTGCCGGTATCCCGCAGAAAAGCTTCTTTGTCCCCTTCCCCGCCCACCAATTCCTGATGACTGTCATCCCAGCCGCCTGGCGGCAGAGGACCGCTCTTCATATCCAGAGAGTGGCTGAAATTCCCCGGTCGTCGTTGCCGACTGTTGTCCTTGTGGGAGATGGTGGGTGACATATCAGAGACGATGCAGAGCCCCGTCTGTGGGGTGCCGGGGCCGAGCGTCTTGGAGCGCCTAGTCCCAGGTCCAAGGCTATCGCTCTGGACCAGGGTCTCGATGGTTCAGGGAGGAGGAGGACAGGGCGAGGGGTGATAACGGCACTTCTTACAGTGGCCCGGGGAGCTGAAGCCTGGAGTCAGTCCCCCGACTGGAGGCCCAGGCGATCCCCAGGTAGATGCCCCTTGGACCGGCGTCAAGGAGCCTGAAGGTGCCCCCCGGGCAGCCGCGCCGGGCTCGGGGCTGGAGAAGAGGGCCGTGGTGCTACGATGGAAACGGGCCTTTGGCTGCGGCGAGACCGAACGGCCAGTCTTCCGACCCACCTCCAGTTCTCGCCGCCACCACTGCAGCAGACAGCACTTTCTCCACAGGACTCCAGAGAAACCAGATAGATAACTTCCTGCCTCGCGCCTCAGGAAGTGGTCCTAGACTCAAATGAGTCCTGTCCACGCCTCCAGAGCGAGCCAATCAGGGCATGCTCCCGAGGCCGCCTTTGGAAACAGCGCTTACTAGGAACCCGCAACTCCGGTGACCGGGACTTCATGGGAGGATTAACGCGGAAGCACCGTGCGGCCTGGGCGGGGCGCCGCGCGAGCTTTGGCTCTATGAGCGCATGCGGCCGTGTGGAAAGCGTGGGCCTCGGTGATTGGGCCCCTGCGGCCACGTGAGGGCTGCTTGAGGCAGGCCTGCGCCGGTTACCGAGTGATCACAGGTGGAGCTTCTGCCGGCGCTTGTCGCTATTTCGGGGAAGGGCAGTGCCCAACCTCGGGGCCAGGAATTGTGTGACGCCACTGCTTTCGTGGGCCAGACAGAAAGGGGGAGGAGGAGGGTTGAAGTTTACGCAGTGGCTTTATCAGCAGGCAAGGGTGTCCCAAAAGGGTAGGGAGAGACCTGGCTAAATGGAGAATTGCGTGCCTCACAGTGCCTGTGTATTTAGAGAATGATTGAAACTGCTCAGAGGGGCTAGGTTTCTCAGTAGTCCGTTCTTTGTTTTTTCTCCAGCGTGGTGGAAGAAATGTGGAACTGGGGTCTGGATAACCAACACGTTAGGTTGGGTAGGTTGAAATCTTGATTCCTTCCATCCCTCCTTAGGGTTGAGCCACCTAAAAGGTCTTGTAAGAGCCAGATATTAAAATTTTGTTTCGTGTTAACTGGATATATATGCAGCATTGAAATGATAAGAGAAAATAACGTTAGGGAACCAATAGCATTAATTGTAATGTGTAGGAAACACCTATAAATTTTTATATATAATTATTTATATTGCATACTGTTTTTCATTGGATAATGAATACTAAAAACAACCTATGCTTAAAAGTTAAACATACCAGGGGCGCCCGGGTGGCTCAGAGGGTTAAGACTCTGCCTTCTGCTCAGGTCATGATCCCAATCCTGGGATCAGAGCCCTGCATCCAGCCCCGCATGGAACCCACATCGGGCTCCTTGCTCAGCGGGGAGCCTGCTTCCTCCTTACTCTCTGCCTGCCTCTCTGCGTACTTGTGATCTCGGCCTGTCAAATAAACAAATAAAATCTTAAAAAAAAAAAAAGAGAGAGAAACATACCAAACCTCACATCATTTAAAAGATAAAACATGTTATTGCTGGCTTTTCCCAAATAGTCACAAGTTGCAATAACTTGCCCATCTCAAAATTAATAAGAAGGAAAAGGTTGGTTTCCTGAAGATGGACATTAAAATTTGAATGCGAAAAGTTACCCATTTATGGGGCACCTGGGTAGGTCAGTGGTTAAGCATCCAACTTTTGATCTCCCCTGTGGTCACCATATCAGGGTGAGGAGGTCAAGCCCCCTTTGGAGCTCCACACTTGGTGCTCAAGATTCTCTCTCTCCGTCTCCCTCTACTCCCCTGCTGGTGCACATACTGTCTCTCTCAAATAAATAAAATAAAAATATTTTTTAAAAGTTACACCTTAGTTAAATGTAGTATAGATTTTGGACAGGAAACCAAATTAATACAAATACTACATTTCTGAAAACTAATTTTATGCAATGCTTTAGGAAATGCTTTGCAACTCTTTAAGGACTGGTTTTGAACCTGTGTTCATTCTTTTCTTCATTTTGAGAAAGAGAGAGAGAGAGAGAGAGAGACCAAGTGGTGAGGAGGGGCAGAGGAAGAGAGAGAATTTTAAGCTGGCTCCAGGCCCACTAGGGCTTGATTGCATGATCCTGAGAGATCATGACCTGAGCTGAAATCAAGAATTTGGTGCTTAACTGGTTGAGCAACCCTTGAGCTGGCTTCCCTCAGAGCAAGTGATTTATGGAAGGAACAAGGAAGAAGTTACAATGCTTTTAAGACACAGTGTCAAGAGTTACATACTTCATCATATTCTATTAACTACAAGCAAGTCACTAAGCCCATCCTACCTTTAAGGGAAGGAGAATAAAGTTTTACTTCTCGAAGGGAGGAATATCAAGGAACCTGTAGATATACTTTAAAATTGTCGTACTGGGTATCAGTGAATCATTTCAATCTAAATATAAAAGTTTCTCAAGTTCAAGGAAGTTTTCTTCTATTACTTTAAAAATTGTGTGTAATTTTTATTTTTATATGCAGATTTTTTAAAAAAAATATTTTATTTATTTGACAGAGAGAAATCACAAGCAGGCAGAGAGGCAGGCAGAGAGAGAGAGGAGGAAGCAGGCTCCCTGCGGAGCAGAGAGCCCGATGCGGGGCTCGATCCCAGGACCCTGAGATCATGACCTGAGCCAAAGGCAGAGGCTTTAACCCACTGAGCCACCCAGGCGCCCCTATATGCAGATTTTAAAGGGTTTTTAAATTGAGAAGTTTTCATGAAGGAAATGGTGCAGCTCTGGCTAAACTCAGGTAGAGGTGCCAATGGAAGGATATTGGTATATTATAAATCTCAGATATTTATCACACCAAACATGACTGTACTTTGGTCATTCTGCCTTTCCAATATTCAAAGCAAACCTCTCAGTAACTCATCATTTTTAAAAGCCAAGTTAACATCTCAGGAGTCCAGCATATAGGAGTCAACACTGGCTAGAAGTTTCTAAACTAAAACTTGTGATCATATTGCCTATGACACAAATAAGAAAATCAACAGACTGATAGACATTTGTTATCTAGAGGTGCCTGGGTGGCTCAGTCGTTAAACCTCTGCCTTCACCTCAGGTCATGATCCCAGGGTCCTGGGATCCAGCCCCGCATCGGGCTCCCTGCTCTGTGAGGAGCCTTCCTCTCCATCCCCCTTTCCCCCTGTTTGTGTTCCCTGTCTTGCTGTGTCTCTATCAAATAAATAAATAAAATCTTTTAAAAAATTGTTATCTGAAATCACTCAACATAGTACAATTGCCCTCGACTTTTTACAAGCCAACCAAGAAAGTCCATACACTAGCTAATATATCTTGTACCGATCAAAAAAAAAAAAAAAAAGGTGAAACAATTAGTCAATTTTTTAAAGACCACTTGGTTACCTAAAGTTGATCAACTGATCCTTGATATTTATTCTCAAGTTAGATGTAGAATGTCTAAAAAATTAAATACAAAATAGTTTCCAAATATCTAATGATATTTAGTGATTGTCTTCATTCTTTATGCCTTTCCCCATCATCGGTCAGAGTTTTGTTTTCATTTTTTGTTTTGTTTTGTTTTTTAAGTAGGTTTTACACCCAACATGGGGCTTGAACTTAGGACCCCGAGATCAAGACTTTAATGTTCTACCGACTGAACCAGTTAGGTGCCTCATGCCAGGTGTGTAAATATTACTACATGTCTATCCAGAGATGATATTCAGCTGATGATACCGCATCAAAAAGAAAGCAAAACCTTTTCAGTCAGGTGCTCTCCTATCCTATTCCTATTTTGACCAAAAGCAGGTTGGAGGTGAGGGATGGGTCAGGAAATTCTAATATGGTGTACTCTTGGTTTAACTAATGTGTAGGTGACAATGTAATGTGATGCCTGGTGTTACACATGGTAAGTCAGCTGGTCATACATACTATATTCTTCACATTTAAACTCTCAAGGCTTCCTGGAGGATCCTTGATAACTGAAATTGATTTCCTTGAATTTGATGTGGCAGTTTTAAAACATAGCTCCCAAGATCTTTATCACTTTTCCCTTTGAGAGGTGGAGTCTCTGTCCCTTCCAATCTCTTTTGGAACTGAGTATCCTCCATTAAGGGTAAAACTGTCTGGAAAGGAGCTAAGTGAGGCCCATGGCTCTCAGTTGTTGGCTGAGCTGCCAGTCAGCAGCATCAACTTGGTTACCGTGTACAGGAGCTACACTGAAAGTGAATCCTCCAGCCCCAAGTTAAGCTCTGCTTGCTGATGCCACATGGAGCAGAAATAAGTCTTCACTGTTAAGCAATGCCCAAATAGCTGTTTCTTTTTCAGAAGACCTCATAGTACTCTTGTGGGACAGGCTGAAACACATCCCTACAAACTGAGGCATGCTCTCTCAGTAGGCTCTCAGAGTACCTCAGCAAACATGGAGCAACTCTCACTATGAAAACCAGACTGACGCTGCATGGGACCTTTAGCCACTACTATTACAAACAGCTGTTCCTTTTGCATACTTAATGCCCCTCACTCACTTCTGGTAATACCATTCTTTTTCCTGGTCTTCCCTAATTGAGGTGTTCTGGTGAAGCTGGTGCAACTGCCAAAGAATCCCCTCCTGGTGGTAGCCACAATCCCTTCTTGCTTTCAATTGCTCCACTCCATACTTTCCCATTCTCCCTTGCACATGCATCAGTGAGCAGAATGGTGAACACAGGGTCCATCCTAGGCCTATCAGAGTCCACTGTATGAATTTGCTAAAATTCACCAACTAGTCTTATATTGATGATATGGTCCATTTAGATTCTTTCATGTTTGATGGTTTGTTTTCACTATCCCTCACACATACATATATTTTAGAAGTAAAATTTCTGGGTGAAATTGTGTATTTAAAATGTGATAATAGTGTCAATAGACCTGCAAAAATTTTTGTGCCAATTTACACTGTTTAACTGTAATTAATCACATCTGCTTGGCCACATTAACCCTTTATATATCAAATCTGTCAGTCTATACCAGTTTGACAAGTACGAATGTGATGTTATTTTAGTTTGTATTCTTTTAATGATAAAAGCATATGTTTACATTTATATATACATATTTTTGGAAAAAACTTCATTTATTTTTCTTGCAATCTGAGCCTGAAGCTCTCAAAAGTAAGATATGAATTACATCAGAAAAGTTCTGAATGGATAAAGAAGATGTGGTTCATATATACAGTGGAATATTACTCAACTATCAGAAAGGATGAATACCTACCATTTACATCGATGTGGATGAAACTAGAGTATATTAGGCTAAGTGAAGTAAATCAATCAAAGAAACACAATTATATGGTTTCACTCATATATGGATTATAAGAGATAGCACAGAGGACCATAGGGGAAGGGAGGGAAAACTGAATGGGAAGAAATCAGAGAGGGAGACAAAACATAAAAGACTCTTGACTCTGGGAAACAAACTGAGGGTTGCAGAAGGAGAGGTGGATGAGGGATGGGGTAACTGGGTGATGGGCATTAAGGAGGGCACGTGATGTGATGAACACAATGTTATACATAACTAATGAATCAATGAACACTTCATCAAAAACTTACGATGTACTGTATGTTGGCTAATTGAATTTTAATAAAAGAAAAGTTCTTATCACATACTACTATATTATGATTAGTTAATATCAACCCAGTTTTTGATCCTTTGCTGGTATCTTGTTTTTCCACCTCGAGGCTTATGAAATTTTCCTTTTCTTAGAGTTCAAAATTTTTACCACAACTGGATTTATCTCTTAAGTTTTCTCTCATAACTTTCTTTTTTCTTTTTGGTCTACATTATTGGGAACTTCCAGACTAAGTCCTTCAAAGACAAATCGGAATTCTTTTTTTAAATTTTTCAGTCATCTTTCACCCAACCTGGGACTCAAACTCACAACCCCAAAATCTAGTGTCCCGTGCTCCACCAACTGAGCTAGCCAGTTGCCCTGATAAATTGTAATTGTACGTTAAAATTTCTGCACTTCGGTAGGGCTTAGGGGAAGGTAGGGGTGAATAGATGGAGAACAGAGGAGGTTTAGGGGACTGAAACTACTCTGTACACTAAAATGGTAATTACATGTCATAATGTATTTGTCCAACCCATAGAAGGTACACCAGCAAGAGTCAGCCCCGAGGTAACCTCTGGGCTTTGGGTGATAATGATGTGTCAGTGCATGTTGTGGGGAATGTGCATGAGTGGGGACAGGAGTATATGGGAAATCTCTGTACTTTCTGCTCAATTTTGCTATGAACTTAAAACTGCTTTTAAAAATAAAGCTATCTGGGGCGCCTGGGTGGCTCAGTGGGTTAAGCCGCTGCCTTCGGCTCAGGTCATGATCTCAGGGTCCTGGGATCGAGTCCCGCATCGAGGTCTCTGCTCAGCAGCGAGCCTGCTTCCCTCTCTCTCTCTCTGCCTGCCTCTCTGTCTATTTGTGATCTCTCTCTGTCAAATAAATAAATAAAATCTTTAAAAATAAATAAATAAATAAATAAAATAAAAATAAGGCTATCTGAACATATGTAAATTTTATCTCATTAAAAAGAAGGACTGTAGAAAATTATTTGTATGAGGATTGGGGGTGGTGGAAGCTTGCTGAATTAAGAACAGCAGATTATCAATAACTCAGAACTGATGGGTTTATTGGGGGATTATTTTACCAGTCTGTTTATTCTGTACATACTCAAAACTCTCCATAATGAAGAAAAACAAACAAAAAATAAATTGGTTAATGACTGTTATTAGTTATTCTATTCAGTCAGTTTTAGAAAACAAAAACAGAAGCAGAGAGACAGAGTTTTACTGGAAGGATATTGATGGTGTCCCAGAATCAGTAGAAGGCTGGGAGAACTGGCTTAGCAAAAACACAGAAACTATAGCTCAAGGCTAGACAGAAGGAGCAGTGGATTACAGGAAATCTGCCAAAAAACTGCTCCTCTGGCAGGCCTGTGATCTCTTGAGCTTCCAAGTTTTCCTGGGCTCTGTTACAAAAACGAACACCACCATCTAGTGGCCCCTTTTTGCATCTATGTGTGGTTGCAGATTTCTTGACTGGTTTTCCAGCTCACTGTCATCTGAATGTTATCTTCTATACATCCTTCAGAATTTTTTCATTGCTTTTTTGGCAATGTTGTTTGTGGAGAAATCAGGTTTATTGTGGTATAATTTAGAAAAGTAAAATTTTACTTTACAGTTCTATACGCTTAGATAAATACAAACTATTTTGACAAATAGTTATGTAACCACCACCACAATCAAAATATGAAAGATTTATCACTCCAAAAAGTTTCTTACCCTATTTTGAAGACCATCTCTCCATCTATCCGCCAGCCCCCAAAGCCCCACTGATCTGTTTTCTCTCCCTATAGTTTTGCTTTTCTAAAATATCATATAAATGGAATCATACAATATGTAGCCTTTTGAGTCTGGCCTCTTACAGTTAGCAAAGTGCATTGAGATTCATCTATGTTGTCACTTGTATTGATAGTCCTCCCCGACTCCTCACCCCTTTCTTTGTCTTGGCTGAGTAGTACTTTGCTGTATGGATGTGGCAGCATGTGTTTATTATTCATTCACTAGTCCAAGGACATTTGAATTTTTTCAGGTTTGGCAGATATGAATAAAGCCACTATAAATACTGTGTACAGGTGTTTGTGTAAACATGTTTTCATTTCTTTTCTTTTTTTAAAAGATTTTTAATATTTACTTATTTATTTGACAGAGAGACACAGAGAGAGAGAGGGAACACAAGCAGGGGGAGTGGGAGAGGGAGAAGCAGGCTTCCTGCTGAGAAGGGAGCCTGATGTGGGGCTCGATCCCAGGACTCTGGGATCATGATCTGAGCGGGAGGGAGATGCTTAGCAACTGAGCCACCCGGTGCCCCCGTGTTTTCAGTTCTCTTGGGCAATTACCTTGAATAAGGGATTGCTGAGTTGTGTGATATATGTATATTTAACTTTCTAAGAAACTGCCAGAATGCTTTCTAAAGTGGTTATGCCATTTCACACTCCAACTACCAACATTTTTCTTTCTGCTTGTGACCTCCTACATGATTTTCCAATATTGCCATGTTTGACTCCTAAATTTTTTCTTCTGTTATATTGTGCGATTTTTAGATTGGGAAGATGATACCAAAATATTTTAAGTAGCACATTATGTTTATTAACTATTTGTAAGGACTAACTTTTGAATTTTATCTCCCCCTTTCATGACTGGGGTCTTGATGTTGTTTGTTTTCATTTTAATGTTGTTTTAGAGATTCACATATCTTTTATTTTTCTGTAAAAATTTCCCCATATCGCGCCTGAGTTAAGCCTCTGCCTTCAGCTCAGGTCAGGATCTCAGTGTCCTGGGATCGAGGCCTTCTTCGGACCCTTGCTCAGCAGGGAGCCTCTTTCCTCCCATTCTCTGTCTGCAGGGAGCCTACTTCCCCCTCTCTGCCTGCCTGCCTCTTTGCCTACTTGTGATTTCTGTCTGTCAAATAAATAAAATCTTAAAAAGCAAAAACAAAAACAAAACATCAAACCATTGTTTGCAAATTGAGCCTGGTATTTGTATGAATATTATGATGCCTACTGCCAGTATACTAAATTCATGGATGTTATGTGAAGATAAGTGATTTTAACATTTGAAAACAGCTTAAAGTCCTAAATTTAAAAATTCCATGCAGGGGCGCCTGAATGGCTCAGTCAGTTAAGCATCTTCTTCCAGTTCAGGTCGTGATCCCAGGGTCCTGGGTTCCAGCATCACATCCTGCATTGGGTTCCCTGCTCAGCAGGGAGTCTGCTTCTCCCTCTCCCTCTGCTCCTCTCTTCCATTCATGCTCTCTCTCTCTCACTCACAGTTTCTCTTAACTAAATATATTTTTTTAAAATTTAAAAATAGTGGTGCCTGGGTGGCCAAGTCGGTTAAGAGTCTGCCTTGGGCTCAGGTCATGATCTCAGGGTCCTGGGATGGAGTCCCCCGTCAGACTCCCTGCTCAGCAGGGAGTTTGCTTTTCCCTCACCCTTTGCTCCTCCCCCCTGTTCATGTGCTCTCTCTCTCTAAAAAAAAAAAATAAATAAACATTTTTAAAAAATTTTAAAAATAAATTAAAATTCCACAGAAAGCATTATCATTATTTCTGCAAAAAAAGAAAGCCTACTGCATTTCAAAACCTGGAGTACTTCATTTTCTTCACCCTCACTGCAAGCTGTTTTATGAGTCACTGTGTTTCATTCCTCTATTTTTTATTTTTAATATACATATACAAATACTCCAACAGCAATATTATTCACAACAGCCAAAAGGTGGCAGGCACCCAAATGTCCACGGACAGATAGATGGATAAATAAAATGTGGTATACACACACATACACTCAGTAGAATATTATTCAGCATTAAGAAGGAAGTCCTGTCTCATGTTATAGCATGGATGAACCCTGAGGACATTATGCTAAGTGAAATAAATCAGTTATTAAAAGATGAATACTGTATGATTTCACTTATATGAGGTATCTAAAGCTGTCACATTCATAGAAACAGAAAATGGAATGGTGGCCACCAAGGCTGAGAGAAGAGGGAAATGGGCAATTGTTCATTGGGTAGAGTTTCAGTTTTCAAGATAAAATATGGAAATCTGTTGCACAATGTGAATATATTTAGCACTACTGAACTATTCACTTAAAAATGGCTCAGATGGTAAATTTTCCATTACATATTTTTACCACAATTAAATATATATATATATATATATATATCTCCCCCCAGTGAATTTATACCCATGAATTTTATAAAGGATAACCAGTTAAAAAATCCATCAAAATTATAGCACTGCAAATAGATGGAAGAAACAGTGGTAATAGGACCGTTAGTCTGCTTAAATATATACCCAGTGATACTTGTGGCTTTAAAGAATATTTTGCAAAGTGTATTTTGAATGCTTAAAGACCCATAAAAAGGCTAGAGTCAGTTGGCCTGTTTTGAATCTCAGTTTTCTGGTTTACTGGCTGTATAACTTTATGCTAGTTAATTTGTCTCTCAGTTTTCTCAGTCACAAATTAAGATGACAAGGAGATAATGATAGTACCCATGTCATAAGATTGTTGTATTAAATGTGCTCATATATGTAATAATTTATAATAGTGCCTCAGCATATGAAGTGTTCTAGCAGGTTTATTCAATGGTCTTCTGCTTTAACAAAACAGTACATTTAAAGATAGGAATGTATCATATATATGTGTGGTTATTTTTATCATAATTATTCCTTTATGAAAAGATTAACTGCAAGATTTTTTAAAAAGATTTATTAATTTATTAATTAGAGAGAGCACACACAGAGAGAGGAAGAAGCAGAATCCCTACTGAGCTGGGAGTCTGACATGGGTCTCGATCCCAGGACCCTGGGATCATGACTTGAGCTGAATGCAGACCCTTAATTGACTAACCACTCAGGTACTTCTAACTGCAAGATTTCTAAACAGTGAGATTCTATGGTGTGTGTTGTCTTTTAAAATTTCAAAGTGAGGGGCGCCTGGATAGCTCAGTGGATTAAGCCACTGCCTTCGGCTCAGGTCATGATCTCAGGGTCCTAGGATCGAGCCCCGCATCGGGCTCTCTGCTCCGCAGGGAGCCTGCTTCCTCCTCTCTCTCTGCCTGCCTCTCTGCCTACTTGTGATCTCTCTCTCTGTCAAATAAATAAATACAATCTTTAAAAAAAAATTAAAATAAAATTTCAAAGTGATTTCAAACTTATAGCAAAGTTGCAATAACAGTACAAAGAGCTCTCATATACCCTTCACTTACAGAGGGCCTTTAAGTTTTGCCAGTTATCCTACTGGAATCTTTGTAGCAAGAAGATTCAATCCAGGAGCATGTATTTACTCAGTTGTCATTTCTCTACTCTCCTTCAATCTAGAGCAGTTCCTTAGCCCTCCCATGACCTTCATTTTCTAAGATTACTAGGCTAATTGTATTTTTCTGAGCATTGCACCACATTTCCAGTTCCAGATGCTCTTCCAGAATTCTGTCTCTTAATCTAGACAATCGCTGTGCCTCAGTCCATGAACAAAATATAGAGCAGTAGACCTGTGTAACTTATGAGGCTAAGTTAAAAAGGCCATATAACCTTCTATCTGGCTCTCTCTCACACACAGACACATATACACACTCCCTGGGAGTCCTGAGCAGACACGCGGAAAATCCAGTTACCCTAAAGCTGTGATGATGAAGAGACCATAGAGAAGTAGACATGTCAGAGGGGCTGCAACTGTTCCAACCCTCAGCTGTGTGAGTCTTCCAGATCAGGTGTCACAGTGTGAGTGCAAAAGCCTTCACATGATTCTAGCTCCCAGCCGTTAAGCCACTCTAGCTGAGGCTGAGTGAAGCCAGGCTCTGGGCTGTACCAGATAACAGCTTAGAACTAAGAAGGGCTATCCCTGCTGAACCTTATCCAAATTGTAGCAAAATAAATAGTGTTGTTTTAAGCCACTAGGTTTTAGGGTGTTTGTTACAAACCAATAGGTAACTGGAATAACTGTAGGCTCATTATTTTGTGGAATGTCCCTCCATTTGGATTTGCTTGATGTTTACTCACAGTTGGGTTATGTATTATAGGCAAGACCACTGAAGTGATTTGGTGCTTGGTTCACTGCATCCATTGGATAATGTATGATGTTTATTTGTTCCACTACTGTTGACATTAACTTCAGTCACTTGAATAAGGATGTACCTTCAGGTTTCTCCACAATAAAGTTACTCTTTTTCTATGTATGATTATTTTGTAGAGAGATACTTTGAGACAATGTAAATAAAACCTATTCTTTTTTTTTTTTAAAGATTTTATTTATTTGACAGAGAGAGATCACAAGCAGGCAGAGAGGCAGGCAGAGAGAGGAGGAAGCAGACTCCCCCTGAGCAGAGAGCCCGATGTGGGGCTCGATCCCAGGACCCTGGGATCATGACCTGAACCGAAGGCAGAGGCTTTAACCCACTGAGCCACCCAGGCGCCCCAATAAAACCTATTCTTGATCCACCTTTCATCCATAAATTTTGCCATCCATTGATGTTTCTTGTTTGAATTTATTATTTCTATGAAGGTTGCAAAATGATTTTTTAAAAAGATTTTATTTATTTATTTGTCAGCAAGAGAGCACAAGAGTTCACAAGCAGGCAGAGTGGCAGACGAGGCAGAGAGAGAAGCCGGCTCCCTGCCAAGCAAGGAGCCTGAGGCGGGACTCGATTCCAGGACCCTGGGATCATGACCTGAGCCAAAGGCAGCGGCTTAACCAACTGCGCCACCCAGGCATCCCCAAAATGATGACTTTATTATTCAATTATTCCGGGGCGCCTGGGTGGCTCAGTGGGTTAGGCCTCTGCCTTCGTCTCGGGTCATGATCTCAGGGTCTTGGGATCGAGTTCCGTGTCGGGCTCTCTGCTTAGCGGGGAGCCTGCTTCCTCCTCTCTCTCTCTGCCTGCCTCTCTGCCTACTTGTAATTTCTCTCTGTCAAATAAATAAATAAAATCCTTAAATAAATTTATAATTCAATTATTCCTTCGACTTTTATTAGTTGACCTTGTTCCTTGTATTATAAGGAAGGGTTTTCTGTCTATTTAATCATCCATTTATTTATATCATCATACACTGATGGGCCCCTACTCTAATCAGTGGATGTAATTTGTTTACCAATCTTTTATTTTGATATATTATCCCAGATTTGGCTAGTAAAAGTCCTTTCAAACTGACTTCTATATCCCTCTGACATGGCCCCATTATTCTCTCAATAGGTCCTTACTTTCTGGCCCCAAAAGATGTTCCTGGTCATCCTGTCCCTCCTCTGCCCCCGAAATCAGCCTTTTCTCCAAGAAGACCTGGTTTCTCTTGTTGAATAGTATTTAGAAACCAGTATCTGGTGGCTTGGTTAGCTCATTGCTACTGGGATCATACTAATTCCTGGACTTTTCTGTGCACAGAGACAAGTAAATATAGTAGAGGGTAGTGAGTACTAACGAAAGGGAAAGGGATATGGGAGCACAAAAAAGGAAAAGACAGAGTTTTGGGGAGGGGAACAGAAATATTCTAGACAGAAGATATTTATGTGTAGAAGGCCTAAGTCAAGAGAGAATATGTCATTTTTAAGGAACTAAAGCACTATGGCGAGAGTAGAGAGAAGGGGTAGTGGTAAGAGAGAACGAAACAAGGTAAACAAGGGATAGCCAGAGCTCAAGACAAAGACCAAATGAGCAATGCTTAGAAGTTTTAAGTTCATCCTGAGAGCAATGGAGAACTATTAAGAAGATTCCAAGCAAGGGATATATGATCAAAATAATTTTTTGAAAGATTTTATTTATTTATTTATTTGAGAGAGAGAGAGAGAAAGAGAGAGACAGCATGAGCAGGAGGGGCAGAGAGAGAGGGAGAGAGAGAATCTCAAGCAGACTCCACACAGTATAGAGCCCAATGCAGGGCTCAATCCCATGACCCTGAGATCAGGACCTGAGCCGAAACCAAGACTTAGATGCTTAACAGACTGAGTCACCCAGATGCTCCCCAAAATCATTTTAGAACAGTTGTCTTTAATTACAAAACAAACAATTCACGTATCATCCTAAATACTAAATACTTTCTTCCATATTTTAAGTTGGCATCTAATTTTTTTTATAAACTTTAAAGTTAATTTTTGTAATGGAAGGTTTAAAATATTTCAGTTTAAGAGATGACATGACCTTGGATTATACCTGAAGTAAGTATTTTATGATATGATACTCACCAAATCTGAAAAGTCATGTGAAATTTCTATCTGTGGGTTTTATCAAATGTTATCTAAAATATGTGTTAGTTTCAGAAACTACAAAATTACATTTAGAAGTATCAACATCACTAGTCTTTGTTGCCTATGTTGTTCTGAATTCCGGACAATTTTCACCCTTAACAAAACTATGTATGAGACAGGTAAAGGACTTACAGGTTTAAGATACTTCAACTACTCATTAAAAGAGGTTTCCAGACTTCCCCCTTTTGCCAAAGATGGAGTATCAGGAACTGGATTTACCTTCCTACTGAAACAACAACAATAACAATAAAAAGTCAGACAAAATAAATGAAACAATGGTTTTGAAATACTGAATATCAAGCATTAAAGGACAGTGAACCCTGAGAGACAGGAAACAAGAGATGAGCCCTTCCATTGCCCCAGTTTACTGTCTTGAGAATCTCTAAACTATAGACATAACCTAACTATTAATAATCACATTAAATGTAAATAGTCTAAATACTTCAATTAAAAGAAATTCGCAGATCAGACAAAAAAGTAAGATCCAATTATTTGCTGCCTTTAAAAAAACGCTTTAAAACATAACATAAATACAGAAACAGGTTAAAGAGTTGCAAAAGATATACAAATAACCAGTCAAGAAAACGGGTATGCTATTTTATTTTATTTATTTCTTTTAAAAAGTAAGTTCTAGGCCCAATGTAACACTTGAACTCCTGACCTTGACATCCAGAGTAACATGTTCTACCAACTGAACCAGCCAGCACCCCAGGCATGCTCTTTTAATATTGGACGAATGTCAGAGTAAAGAATATACCAGGGATACAGAATGTCATTTCATAATAACAAAGTAATCAATAACAATTCTAAACATTTATGACCCTAATAATAGTATTTCAAAATGCATGAAGCACAAACTGATAGAAGTATAAAGAGTTTATAAAATCACAATTATAGAGATTTTAGTACCCCCTCTCAATAACTGATAGAATAAATGAACAGAAAATCATCAAGAATGGTCTTGAACTGGGTGCCTGGGTGTCTCAGTGGGTTAAAGCCTCTGCCTTCAGCTCAGGTCATGATCTCAGGGTCCTGGGATCAAGCCCCGCATCGGGCTTTCTGCTCAGCAGGGAGCCTGCTTTCCCCCTCTCTCTCTGCCTGCCTCTCTGCCTACTTGTGATTTCTGTCTGTCAAATAAATAAAAATAAAATCTTAAAAAAAAAAAGAACGGTCTTGAACAATATTATCAACCAACTTAACCTATTTACCATATATACAACACTCTACACAACCGGAGAATACACATTCTTTTCAAGTACACACAGAACATTCACCAAGATAGACTATATTCTAAGCCATAAAACAAACCTCGATACATTTAAAAGGATTCAGATCATGCAAAATATATTCTCTAATCACAAAGGAATTAACTTAGAAGCCAATAACAGAAAGAGCTCTGAAATATCCTCAAATATTTGGAAATGGAATAACACACTTTTAGATAACCCATGGATCAAAGAAGAAATCAAAAGAGAAATTAGACACTGTCTAGAATCAAATGGAAGTGAAAATATGATATATCAGAATCTGTGGGATATCAGTTCTTAGGGGGAAAATTATAGAACTAAATACCTATATTAACAGAGGAGAAAGATCTCAAATTGATGATCTCAGATTTCAACTTAAAAAACTAGAAAAAGAGCAAACTAAACACAAAGTAAGAAGAAGAAAGGAAATAAAGATTAAAGTGGAAATCAATGAAATAGAAAGCAGAAAACAGTAAATAAAACTAAGAGCTGTTCTTTGAATCAATAAAATTGGTAAACTTCTTTCTAGACAGACTGTTGAGGAAAAACAGAAAGCAAAATTACCAATATCAGGAATGAGAAATTTGATATCACTACAAAGTCTAGATATTGAAAGGATAATAAAAGAATATTACGAATAACACTTTGTCTATGAATTTGACAACTTAGACAAAACTGACAAATTCTTTGAAAGACACAAATTGCCAAAGCTCAGTCAAGAAAAAATAGATAACCTGAAGAGCCCTATATCTTTTTTAAAAATTTACTTTGAGTTAAAAACCTTATTACAAAGAAAACTTTAGGCTCAGATGGCCTCATTGGTGAATTCTACCTGACATTTAAGAAAGAAAGAACAATTCTATACCAACTCTTCTGGAAAGAATAATTCTACACAAACTTTCAACTTTATTCTCTGAGGCCAGCATTACCCTGATAAAAAATCCAGTTAAAGACATTACAACAAAATGGCAGGTTAATATTCCTCATGATCATAGATGCAAAAATTTGAAAGCAAGATTTAGCAAATCAAATTCAGTATATAAAAAGGAAAATATACAGGGGTGTCTGGGTGGCTCTGTTGGTTGAGCATCTGACTCTTGGTTTTGGCCCAGGTGATGATTTCAGGACTGTGACACTGAACTGAGTCAGGCTCCACACTCAGCATGGAGTCTGCTTGAGGATTCTCTCCCTCTGCCCTTCCCCCCACTCACTTGTGCACATGCACGCACTTGCCGGCAGGTGCTCTCCCCCTCTCTAAAATAAGTACCTCTTAAAAAGTGAAGAGGAGGGGCACCTGGGTGGCTCAGTGGTTTAAAGCCTCTGCCTTCGGCTCGGGTCATGATCTCAGGGTCCTGGGATTGAGCCCTGCATCCGGCTCTCTGCTCAGCAAGGAGCCTTCTTCCTCCTCTTTCTCTGCCTGCCTCTCTGCCTACTTGTGATCTCTCTGTCAAATAAATACATAAATTCTTAAAAAAAAAAAGTGAAGAGGAAAATATATCATGATTACTTGATGCTTATTCCAAGAATGTAGGGCTAGCTTGACATTTAAAAATCAACCAATCAATATAATTTACCACATTAACAAACTGAAAAAAGAAAAGCCATATAATAATCTCAACAGACACAGAAAAAGGATTTGACAACATCCATTCCTGATCAAAACTCTCAGCAGAACAGGAATAGCGGAGAACTTCCTCAACTTGATAAAGGGAATCTATGAAAAACCTACAGCTTATGGATGAAAGACTGAAAGTTTTCCCTCTAATGTCATGGTTTCAGTGAAACTGGGTACAGAAATTTGAGAAATTTTGTTTTGGACTTGTTGAATTTAGGGCCCAACATGCCATTGAGCATTTGACTGGGGATTTGCAGAGTAATATGTATCTGGAACTCAGCCTATTAAAGGATATTTTAAAACTAGTTTTTATTTTTATTTTATTTTTTTAAAGATTTTATTTATTTATTTGAGAGAAAGAGAGAGCACAGAGGGTGAAGCATACTCCCTACTGAGCAGGGAGCCAGATGCAGGACTCTATCCCAGAACCCAGAGATCATGACCTGAGCCATAGGCAGATTCTCAAGCAACTGAGCCACCCAGGCGCCCCTAGTTTTGATTTTTAAACAAGTACCCCAAAGAAACACAGCTGAAGAGTGAGAGGAGAAGAGGGTAGGGAATGGAAATATTGAGAAAAAGCAACACATAAGCTTCCTCCTGTAGGATAGATACAGAAAGAGGGGCAAGAAAAGGTGACTGAAACACTGAGTGGTGGCTCAGTGGGTTAAAGCCTCTGCCTTCCACTCGGGTCATGATCCTGGGGCCCTGGGATCGAGCCCCACATCAGGCTCTCTGCTCAGCGGGAAGCCTGTTTCCTCCTCTCTCTCTCTCTCTGCCTGCCTCTCTGCCTACTTGTGATCTCTATCTGTTGGGTGAATGAATGAAATCTTTAAAAAAAATTATCATTAAAAACAAAACAAAGCAAAACAAAAGACCAAGAACAATCTTATAGGTGAAAAGACACTTCTATGATATACTAAGAGAAATCCAGTTTCAAGAACAAGGGAGGGGTCAATAGAGTCAAAAGCTGCAGAAGAACTTTAGATATAAGGATCCTGGTACCTTAGCAACTAACACAGGTGACCACTAGAATGTATTTAAAATAGGTATTATCTAGTATAGATGGGCTTTAGCCAATCCTTAACGCTGGCACATCACATTCCATTCCATTCCATTCTGCGTGGATATTGATGTAAGCTGAGTCTCCTATTGGTTACTACACTGTTCTCTTGACGCTCATGCAGACCTACCAAGAGAGCACAGTATCCATGGCTTTAGAAACTTCAAGTATCCCTTTTTCAGCCCAAAAAAGGGTAAGTGAAATACATTGACTCAAGGGTCAATGGATTTTGGAACTTTTGTTCCTGATGGTAATAAATTCTCTATCCTTTTCCAGATCAAGTACCCCCTACCTCCTATTCCGAGAGGCAGAGAGGACTCACTAAGCCTCGGTTTCTTTATTAGTTATAAGCAGAGGGGCGCCTGGGTGGCTTAGTAGGTTAAGCCTCTGCCTTCAGCTCAGGTCATTATCTGAGGGTCCTGGGATAGAGCCCTCCATGGGGCTCTCTGCTCAGCGGGGAGCCTGCTTCCCTCTCTCTCTCTGCCTGCCTCTCTGCCTACTTGTGATCTCTCTGTAACTAACTAAATAAAATCTTAAAAAAAAAAAGTGGGCAAGAACGTAAATCCTACCTCACTACCTTCATGAAATAGCTTAGAATAAAAAGAGATCTTATTAAGTCAGGGTTGTCTTACTCTAGCTTCTTGGTACTTGGACTCTGACCCATAGCATGAGCTCAGCAAATGGCTGTATCGTAGTAATTGAATATTTGTTAAAAGGCTTTGTGAATCTGGAAGCTATTCCAAGTGTTATTTATTCTCCAACTCCGATTTAGTTTCCCAGGTGACCAAATTTAAAGTAATACTTGATCTTGCCGGTAGCCAAGGAGTGGCTAGAAGGACTGTAGCCTCTTTCCCACAAACCATCTGGATAAAAATACTGGGAGCTGTGCCAACAGAGTTTCATGGCCGGTCCCCTGGCCCAGTATCCCACCAGATTGCTGCTCGCAAACCTCTTCCTTTGGGAAATTCTGCACCCCCTGTAGAACTTTTGCGGACCCACGTGATGAAATTTCACTTTGACATTCCTTGAGAGGTCACGACGAAACCCTTCCCAGTAGCCTTGGCTGCCCCATGCCCCACAACCCGAGATGGGGCCGCGACAGTGGCTAAGAGTTCCCCCAGGGGCCCAGCTCTCAGGAGGCTTCCTACTCCGCTCCCCCAGCCTCGAACAGAGGTCCAAGGCTGCCGGCCCGCAAGCCTACTGAAAGCTTTCTGAGGCTCGGGTTTCCCTCAGAGGCGGGCCTTCGCGGCGGAGGAGGGGCCGACCGACTCGGGCTCCTCCTCCTCGCAAGGCCCCATGCCGGGTGCGGGGGCGGGACGCGAGCAGGGCTGTTGGGTTCGCAAGGGCTGACTAGAGGAGGCGGAGGCGGGTGGGGTTCCCACTGCGGGGCGGACTTTGGCGGCGGAGGCGGGGCCGGGTGCTGCAGGCCCTTCTTCCCATGGGCCGGCGGGCGGGAGAAGCAGCGGGTTTATTTTCCCGGAGGCCGACCTCGGCGGCGGGAAAGGACTTGGGGGGCGGGGCCGGACCCCGAAGGCCCCTCCTCCCAAGGCGGGCTTATCTGGCCGCGGCGGCCGCTGCCGGGTGTCCGCGGTTTGGCTACTTAACCGACCGGGCTCTGGCTCCTCCCAGTGGCCGGCCGGGGCGGAAGCAGGAGGCGGGGGCAGCGTGCGCGCTGCTGGTCTTCTCTCCCGCGGCGCTGGGGCCCGCGCTCGGCGGCCGCTGCTAGATTCTGCGTCTCGCAGTCGGCTAGCTCCTCTCCGTGCCCTCCCGCTTCTAAAACCAGGCCTCCTCCTCAAGCGCCAGCCCGCGGCGTCGACCCCGCCGGCCCTCTCCCGCCCCGTCTCATACTGTGGCCACCGCTGCCGCGGCCCCGGCCCCGATGGCTCTGTGCAACGGAGACTCCAAGGTCAGTTCTTTGGCGCGGGGCTCCCTGCCCCACCGCCTCCGGGCGTAGGCGAGGCTTCGAGGCCAGGGAACCACCGCTCGACCCCCCTCCCCCCAGCCGTCTGCGCAGCCCTGCGGCCCGGGCAGCTGCGCGTCGGAGAGTCCCCGGTCGGGGCCTGTGGTATGTTTTCTCCTCGGGAGCGGCAGGTGCTTTGTTGATTTTTGTCTGCGTGTCGGGGTTCCTGCGCCCGCTCGTCTCCGGGCGTCGGGGAGGGCGTCAGCTGCCCGGCCGCGCCGCTGGCCCTCGCCTCCCCCGCTCCGCTGTGGGACTCGGAGCCGGAGGAGCGTGGCCGGAGGGCGGAGGTTGGGAGGCAAGCGGGTGTGTGTGTTTGCTTCCTCAGCCCTCACCCCGTCCCTTCGGAGGCTGGGGGCCTTCTGTGGCCCTCCTGAGGTCCGCGGAAGGCAAGGCAGAGTCGGGGCCTCGCGTGCGGCGTTTAAGCTGTGCTGGCCTCCAGTCTTCCCGCCACCCCATTTCCCGCCTGCCCTCGGTGAGGCCCTCCGCGTTCCCCAACGCCGGCCTTGGGGTCCGCGGCGGCGAAGCCGGCCCTTGGCGAGGCCGCGTGATTGGAGCCCTCCCTCCTCTCCCCCGCTCCCCGGTCCTCCGGTCAGTGCCCGGTCAGGGCCGGTGACCCGAGGGTCGCTCCCTCCGCTGCACCCCCCATCCTTCTCCGAGGGCGGCAGCGTGAGTCTAACCCCGCCCCTACCTGCTAGCTGCTGCTTTGGCACGTTTGTTTGCGGTGGATCCGCTCCCCGCGGTGGCGAGCCCTCTCCCGGACGTGAGCCGCGGCCACCACGTTGCGAGGGCTGGCTGGGGCAGTGGGGAGTTCCGGGGTGTTGGAAAAGTTGCCAACTTGATGTGGGGAGAGCACGTTTGGGTCGCCGCTGCGCTTCTCGTCGCTTTCAACTCACTTTTTTCTATAGACCCTCCTCTTTGGTCTCGCTTCTGAATGGAGCACCTTCGCTTTCACTTCTGTATTAAGATTTTCGTTGGCTTGGAGTTTTCAGACCCTCACAAAGTCGATTTTGTCTGCGATAAAGTGCATAGTTTTGAACTGGCGATTAACTTGAGCAAGATGTATTTCCTGCACACTGTTTAGAGCCTGGCTTTAAGAAATTACTTAAATTTTACTCATATGTGTGGGATTTTAAAAGTCAGGTTGGAATTGGTGTTCCAAGTCAGATAGTTGCCTTATTCAGGTGTTGTTCTCTTTAAACGGTGGTGTCTAAGTGTCACAGTAGGTTCTCTGCTACTAAGATTGCTTAGTACTTTCCAAACATTACAAAAAACTATTTGTTGAACAAATGAGAAAAGATAAGGTACCCATATGTTCTTTTAAATCGAGAAAATTAATGCGTAGACTACGTGAAGTTCTTTTCTCAGGGTTATAAAAGGAAATGAAGACAGTCAAACTTGGCGTTTTGGACCTCAGAAGCTAATGTAAACCTCATTGTACAGCTTTTTCCTGTACATTAGCTCACTTGCAAAGCATTTTTCTATTTTGAGACTTAAAATTTATCTTTATGCTAGTGGAGGAAATGACTGTATTAATAGGAGGACTCAAACTTAATTTATAGACTTTGAAATATATATGGTGATTTGAGAAGGGTATTTTCACAAAATTAAGTTCAAGACTCAGTTTCCAAATTTATTTGTCCCAGGAGTATAGATCATCATCCCCCCCCCCCCCCGTTGATATTTTTGTTTTAACTTGCTTTTTAAGGCGAGTCTTGATCAATTTGATAAATTTGAGCCTCAGGTGAATTGCTGATTTATTTTATTTCAAGGTCCTTATGTTTTATAGCATACTCAAGCATGTGTTTTTTTTTTTTGTTGTTTAGTTTTTGTGTTTTGGAATAACAATTAGATGTGAACTGAATTGGAAGCACTTTAAGGAGGAGCCATCAGGGAAATAGCGTATTTCATCAAATCTATTATTATTTCATGTACTCTTAAGGAGGAAAAAACTCCCTACAGTTAAACCATGATATGTCATTGATCATAAGAAACATTTCAAGTAAAGATATGTGTAAACATGAGATAATATGCATAATAAATTAGGTGAAATAAGATATTTTTAAGAGGTCCACCTGGAAATCTGAGTAGGCATCTCTCTTCCATAGTTTACCACTGAACCACTCTTCCCTTTGGAGTGAAATATAAGTACTGTGCCCAAGTTACTTTGTACATCAGTTTGACTCTGAAAGTTCTGTGTAAATCCTGGTTCATAAATTAAAGTGGGAGGAAAGAGCTGATTTTGATTCCTATTCTGGTACAATTCAGTTTGTATCAGGATTTTCTAAAATGGCATTTTTGCAGGATAGAAATTAGGGAGAGACCTAAACTCTATAAAAACATTTGGGCTGATTAATTATCCAAAGCAGAGGTTATAGTTTTCTTAGTTAAGGAGTTGAGATAATGTAATTAAGAAGTGAAGATTTTATGTAATGGCTTATTTAAAACTTTCTTTTATAGCTACTCTGTGTTATGTATGAATAATATATAGGTCAAGTGTCAGACATAGTAACTATTTTCTGTTTTATTAAAGCAGGATTATCAGAATATTGTTCTGGGCTACTTGGGCTACTTGTCAAGTTTCCCACTTTATGGCCTTATCTAAGCCTCAGACTCTGGAGTAGAAGTGGGACTTGCTCTATCACCTTTACTGAGATGTTGACTAGGGAAAATCATACTTGAATTAAAGGTATTTTATAAATTGATTGCATGTGATATAGAATCTTTAATGACATCTGTTAAACTTTTAAAATTGGCATTTTTAATATATATATTTTTTAAGATTTTATTTATCTGACAGACAGAGATCACAAGTAGGCAGAGAGAGGAGGAAGCAGGCTCCCTGCAGAGCAGAGAGCCTGATGCGGTTCATGACCTGAGCCGAAGGCAGAGGCTTTAACCCACTGAGCCAGGCGCCCCTACAATTGGCATTTTTAAATATATATATTTTAAAATAAGACAAACCAAATTTTATTTTTTGTTAAGATTTTATTTATTTGAGAAAGTGAGACAGAGGGGCGCCTGGGTAGCTCAGTGGATTAAGCCTCTGCCTTCGGCTCCGGTCCTGATCCTGGGTTCTGGGATCCAGCCCCTTATCAGGCACTCTGCTCAGCGGGGAGCCTGCTTCCCTCTCTCTGTCTCTGCCTGCCACTCTGCCTACTTGTGATCTCTGTCAAATAAATAAATATATAAATCTTTAAAAAAAAAAAAAAAGAAGGAAGTGAGATACAGAGAGAGCATGAGCGGGGCGAGGGGTAAGGCTGGATCCCAGGATTCTGGGATCATGACCTGAGCCTAAGGCAGACGCTTAAATGAGTGAGCCACCCAGGCGCCCCTTTAAATTTAAGTTTTTGAGTTGAATTGAGAGATAACATTTTTTACCTGGGATGCATGAGTATTAAACAACTGTCCTTTTATGATAACTTTATGGAACATTTTTTTTAAAGGTCAAAGTTTTTTGTTTTTGTTTTTTTTTTTCCTACTTCAGATTTTGTTCAGATATTAAGATATTTATCTAGGTGCTGGGTTGGTTAAGCATCTGGCTCTTGATTTCGGTTCAGATCATGATCTCAGTGTTGTGAGATTGAGCCCCTCATCCGGCTCTGTGCTGGGGATGGAGCCTGCTTAAGAGAGTCTGTCCCTTTCCCCTTCACACTTACCCCCCTGTCTTTTCCCTTCCCCAACCTTAAGAAAAAAAAAATCTTCATCTAGAATGTAAGAGCTGTTACTGACAGAAGGAATAGTTTTTGTTTTTTGTTTTTTTTTTTTTTTTTTGTTTCCTGTTAGACTTGGAAGGTTTTGAAATTCCTCCAGGAACCTCAGATAGCCTTGTCTTTAGCTGGGCCAACTTGTTACTTAGGGAAGATAATTGTCTTTTAAGTATTTTTTTTTAAAAATGTAGACTTGTTCAAATGTATTTGATACTTTTAAAAGGCTGTTTAATGATTCCTATTTCAAAGGATGCTATTTAATGTAATGAATACTTATTTGCTATACAGAAGAATAAAATTTACCTCTGTCATGGTGCTTACAGTGTGTCTTCATGTTTCCTACTAACCTAAACTGTTTAGATGCTCAAAATGAATGAAGTCCTTAGGGATAAAACATAATTCTGAAGCTCTTTGTGAATGCACAGAAAAGTAATCATTTCGTAGAAATTTGAATCTTTGTATAGCATGTATAATTCTGGGTTGTGTAGAATACCTTTTTCATTCTTATTGTGAAATAGAAAAGTTTCAGTATTTGCTTAAGAATCACAGTGATTCAAAAAAATAGCTCTACTATAGTAGTAATGTGGTATTAGTTGGTTTTCTAGTGGTGGACCCTTGCCACGGCTTCACACTCAATGTTTTGAGGACGAAGGAGATGGTTTATATAGTTGTGTGTGCATTCCCTAATATGGTACATTATAATGTCATAGGGAGCAAGGTGTTTGGTTATAGTAGTGTGACCTTATAATTCTTTGTCTAAACTGGGGCACTTAAACGTAAAAGGAATTGCTAAAAATTAATGATAATTGCTGTAAAATAAAATATTACCGAAGAAAACAAATACTTGTGGTTTTATACAGTATAGTAAATAAATGGCAAAACTCTTGTAGCAAGAATGCTCAGATTACTCTCTCTGGACATCATGCACAGGAACATATACATCTCTTTCCTGCATATACTTTACAGATGCCTTATTCACATTTCCCAGTGACCAGATGATGGTGACCTGAGGTTTGGTGCATCTTGCAAGCCGAGCAATGGCTATGGCACTCAAGGCTGGATAGAGTTATCTACCCTTAGATGTCCCTGTCCAAGTGTACTTCATTTTATTAGGAAAGGATCTGGAAAAAGAAATGGGATATCAGTAGTTGGCTTTCAGACTGAACCTGAAGTTAAAAGTGAGAACTCTGTGTTCGTTATACCTGTACTCCACAGAACTAGAAGGTGGGGAGTATAAAATGAAAGTGTAACAAACCCCATCCTATGTTACTTTAATGCAGTTATTTATAGGTTAAAAATTAACATGTTAAAAAATTAAGACTCTGAGATAAATGGATAGGTGCGGGAATAACTTGTAAATTAGGACAGTCCTGGCAAACTGAGCCATATGGTCACTCCAGTTATAGAGCACATATTGCCCTGAGTTCGAATCTTGATTTCAACAGTGACATCTGTTTAAAATTTGGCTAAAATTTAATCCTAATGTGTATATTAGAATAATTATTTCTGAATTAGTAACTATACTAAGAGTTTATGAAGTTCTTAAGAACTGTCAAGTTACTTCTTTTCTAAAAGGTAAGAACCAGCACTGTTGAAATTGACCAACAGGTAAAATAATCTGCTCTAAGCTACCATAGCATTTGCAGGGGATGTTTCCCAAACTTTTAAAGCTGCTTGGACCTGCAAAATTCTGTTATTCTTGTTTCTCACAGGAGGACAGAATCGTTTTTTGTCTCTTAAAACTTAACTGAGATCGATGTAAATTTAAATCACTTTCACCTTGTCTGTTATTTGGAGAACTAGTTTTAGTAATTTTTATCCTCTAAGTCTCATTATGAATATAGATCTAAGATTCCAGTATTGTAAAATGCAGCTTTGAACAAATTTTGGATGAAGAATCCCTAACTAATTTGGGAAAATTTAGTTGAATATAAAAATACTTACAGATAAATCATTGTTTTGGTATGTTTATTGGTAATAGTGAAACTTTTTAATGCTGTAATTTTTCCCCCTTTAACATTTTCTGAAAAATTTCCAACTGACAAGTTAAAAGAAATTTTAGTCAGCTTTTAGGTATACCACCTAGATTCTACTCTTTACTTTTCTTAAAAAAATATTTTTATAACTGCTTTATTGAGATACTCATATATCATAAAATTGTGCTGTATAAAAGGCACGGTTCAGTTGTTTTTAGTGTACTCACAGATTTGTACAGCCATCAACCACAGTTAATTTTAGAACATTCTCATCACCCCCAAAATAAATCCTGTACCTTTTAGCAATCAGTTCTCCTGTTTCCTGGCCTGCCTTTCTTTCCCAACCCTAGGCAACTACTAATCTGTTTTGTCTCTACAGATTTCCCTATTCTGAACATTTTATATGACTGGAATCTTGCAAGTATGTAGTCTTTTGTGACTGGCTTCTTTTATGTAGTGCAGTACTTTCAAAGTTCATCTTTCTTTCGCATGTGTTGAGTACCTTATTCTTCATTACCAAATAATATTCTGTTGTATGGATATACCACCCTTTGCTTATCCATTCATCATTTGATGGACACTGGGTTTTTATACTCTTTGGGTATTATGGATAATGCTGCCATGAATATTCTTTTTTTTTTTAAGATTTTATTTATTTATTTGACAGAGATCACAAATAGGCCGAGAGGCAGGCAGAGAGAGCGAGCGGGAAGCAGGCTCCTGCTGAGCAGAGAGCCCGATGCGGGGCTTGATCCCAGGACCCTGGGATCATGGCCTGAGCCAAAGGCAGAGGCTTTAACCCACTGAGCTACCCAGGCACCCCTGCTATGAGTATTCTTGTACAAGTTTTTGTGTAGACTTAAGTTTTCATTTCTTTTCAGTATATACATAGGGATATAATTGCTGGGTCATGTAGTAATTCTATATTTAACCTTTTGGTGAATAGTCAAACTGTTTTCCAAAGCAGCTGCAGTATTTTACATTTCTGTCAGGAGTGCATGAGGTTCTAATTTCTCCACATTTTTGCAACACTTGTCTTTTGGATTATAGCCATCATAGTGGGTATTAAGTGGTATCTCATTGTGATTTTGATTTGCATTTCCCTAATGACCAATGATGTTGAACATCTTTTCTAAAGATTTTTATTTATTTATTTGACAGAGAGAGAGATCACAAGTAGGCAGAGAGGCAGGCAGAGAGAGGAGGAGAAGCAGGCTGTCCGCTGAGCAGAGAGCCTGACGCGGGGCTCGATCCCAGGACCCTGAGATCATGACCCAAGCCGAAGGCAGAGGCTTAACCCACTGAGCCACCCAGGCACCCCGAACATCTTTTCATGTGCTTATTGTCCATTTGTATATTTTCTTGGGAGAAATGTCTATTCAAATCTTTGCTGATTTTTGAAAGTAGATTACTTGTCGTCTTATTGAGTTATAAGAGTTCTTTATTTTAGTGACCGGTTTCTTTTTTTATTTTTTAAGATTTTATTTATTTATTTGACAGAGATCACAAGTAGGCAGAGAAGCAGGCAGAGAGAGGAGGAAGCAGACTCCTTGCTGAGCAGAGAACCCCATGTGGGGCTCGATCCCAGGACCCTGGCTGGGTTCATGACCTGAGCCAAAGGCAGAGGCTTTAACCCACTGAGCCACCCAGGCGCCCCAAGTTTCTTTTTTATAGCTTTTTTTTTTTTTTTTTTTTTTGGAGATTCCACTATTTATTTGACAGACAGTGATCACAAGTAGGCAGAGAAGCAGGCAGAGAGAGAGGAAGGGAAGCAGACTCCCCGCTGAGCAGAGAGCCAGGTGCGGGGCTCTATCCCAGGACCCTGGGATCATGACCTGAGCCAAAGGCAGGGGATTTAACCCACTGAGCCACCAGGCGCCCCTAGTGACAAGTTTCGTTTCTTTCTTTCTTTCTTTCTTTCTTTCTTTCTTTCTTTCTTTCTTTCTTTCTTTCTTTTTTAAAGATTTTATTTATTTATTTGAGGGAGAATGAGTGAGAGAGGGCATGAGAGAGGAGAAGGTCAGAGGGAGAAGCAGACTCCCCAAGGAGCTGGGAGCCCGATGCGGGACTCGATCCTGGAAGTCCGGGATCATGACCTGAGCCGAAGGCAGTTGCTCAACCAACTGAGCCACCCAGGCGCCCGAAGTTTCTTAACAGAAATATGCTTTGCAGATACTTTCTGCCATTCTCTGGGTTTTTACTTTCTTAATGGTGTCTTCTGATACATAAAAGCTTATAATTTTGATGTTCAACTTATTTTCTTTTGTCACTTGTCTTTTGGTATCTCATTTAAAGAGCGTTTCCTTTTTTTCCCCCCAAGTTCTTTTTTTTAAAATTCCAGTTAACATATAGCCTAATACTAGTTTCAGGAGTAGAATTTAGTGTTTTATCACTTATGTATACTTCCCAGTGCTCATCACAAGTGCCCTCCTTAATACCCATCACCCATTTAGCTCATTCTTCACCCTCCCATCTTAGCAACCCTTTTTGTTCTCTATAGGTAAGAGTCTGTTTTATAGTTGCCTCCTAGGAACATTTACTGATGACCTTAAATCTTGTATAATTGCCCATGTTTTCTTCTAAAAGCTTTGTAGCCTAAGCTCTTATGTTTAAGTCTTTGATCCATTTTTGTAGTGAGATCCTAAGGTATAATTTATATAAATTATAATTTATGTAAGTTATAATATTTTCATGTTGTTGCATTATTGTCATGAACTTTGAGATATGATCCTCCCAACTCCCAACGTCTGAGTGGGTGAAATAAGGCACCACACTTAGTGTTACTCTGAGGAGATAACGTTATAAAAGGTAATTAAAAGTAGGAATTAGGAATAAAAGTATAAACTTTTAATGGACGGTTAATTGGATGCTTAATCCACTTAAGTGGATTTAACCTGGTAGATTTTTTTTTTTTTTTAAGATTTTATTTATTTATTTGACTGACAGAGATCACAAGTAGGCAGAGAGGCAGGCAGAGAGAGAGGAGGAAGCAGGCTCCCCTCTGAGCAGAGAGCTCGATGCGGGGCTCGATCCCAGGACCCTGGGATCATGACCTGAGCCGAAGGCAGAGGCTTTAACCCACTGAGCCACCCAGGCGCCCCAGATTTTGGTTTTGTAATGGAGTGGCTCTTAGATTTGAATTTTGACCTTGTTTTTGACACCATGGCTGAGCTCGACGTCTGGTGCTCCTAAAGGCTGAGGGTAAACAATTGCTTATTGTAACATTGTTTTTCAGTTTGTGGAGACATATGGTTTGAAAAAGGTCACTAGTAAGTATTTTGTTTTGCTTGTTTTTATTGAGGTAAAATGTTCATGTGCAAATTGTATGGATCTTTAAGTGTACAATTTGAATTTTGACAGACGTATATACCTGTGTAACCACTACCCCAGTCAAGATAAAAACCATTTCTATCACTCCCAAGTTCTTGTATGTCCCTTGGTTCCTTCAGCAGCAACCACTGTTCCAATTTCTATAGTCAGACATTAGTTTTGTCTGCTTTGAACTTTATACAAATGGAACCGTATAGTGATTTTTGGCTTCTTTCACTCAGCATAATGTTTTTGAGATTGATCTATGTTACTGTATCAGTAGTTCATTTTTATTGTTGTGTAATATTCCACTGTAGGATATACTAGAATTGATCCATTTACATGTTGATGGCCATGTGGACAGTTTCCAGATTTTGTGGACATAGATGTTCATTACTCTTGGATAAACCTAGAAGTGGAATTACTGGGTCAGAGGATAGACCCTAATAGGTTTTGGTATTTTTATTTTGTACAGTTTAAAATATTTAAGTTATAATAATCTTGATGCCCAGAAGAGATAAACATTAGTAGAGTAAAATAAGCTTAAAAAAAAAATTGCATCATAATATTTTGTCCTTAAGGGTATTTTGAAAAGTACCTTGTTCAGCTGTATTTTAATGGAAGTAGGATGTGGTTTGTGGGCAGACAGGCTATTTTTAGATTGGCTTTATAAACATGTACCAGTAGGAATGAACAACTTCTTTAATAATAGCAATCTGAATTTTAAATTCAAAAATAATTTGAGGGCTCCTGGGTGGCTCAGTCAGTTAAATGTCTGACTCTTGATTTCTGCTCAGGTCCTGATCTCAGGGTCATGAGATTGAGCCCTGTGTTGGACTCCATGCATAGTGGATAGTCTGCTCGAGATTCTCTTTCTCCGTCTTCCTTCGTCCCTCCCCCTGCTTGCATGCAAGCCTGTGCGCACTCTCTCTCTCTAAAATAAATAAAATAAGAAAATAATTTGCCAGTAAAGCTGATGAAATTAGAATTGGAAGCACTCGGGATTTAATAAGGCTGGGTTTTAACTTTCTTTCTTTCTTTCTTTCTTTCTTAATGCAGCCTTGGCATTAGTGCAGTATTTGCATATAAAAACTATTTTCAGGTGTTTTATAAGAACTTTTCTCTCTGTTCGGGAGGCATATTATCCTGGTATGGTAAATCTTGGGTTCACCAGGCCTACCTCTCCAGAGGTTAATTAATAGTGGTTCCTTTTCCCTGATGTCTTTTGTTCATTAGTTACTGCCTTAAAAAAAGGTAAGTATGCATTTATATTTTAAATTTCTAAAGCTAGAGAATCAGTATAATGTGTATCTTAAGGACAAGGTCAGAAAGAGCTAAGCATGATTATAGCCATTTTGAGTAATTTTGCCCTGTATTCTTATGTATTTCTCCTATATATGGCTAGGGAAAGCAGAATCATAGTATGTTACAGATTGAGAACCTGCCATGGATGCTTTGGTGTTAAACAGTTTTTGTAAAATTTCACTTTAGGTGGTATTAAACATTTTCAGAAGGACATGTGAATTAATTTAGTGCTGACAAGTTTGTGGGTCAGCTCAGCATTGTTGAGCTCCACTACTGTCACCTGTCTGTTGGGACTAATAGGTTGATGCTGTTTTCGTAATGGCAGACACACAGGATGCAAGTAGAATCACCATTTCAGCCCTTATTATACTGGTCAAAACAAATCTCATGGTTGAGCCCAATGTCAAGAGTGAGGAAATGCATTCTTCCTAAAACAAGATAAACTGCAAAGTTATATGAGAAATGGCATGGATGTAGGGAGTAGTGAAGAATTAGGGCCCGTGATACAATGTTACATATAGCATATTAAAAACATGCATAAGTTGGGGCGCCTGGGTGGCTCAGTGGGTTAAAGCTTCTGCCTTCGGCTCAGGTCATGATCCCAGGGTCCTGGGATCGAACCCTGCATTGGGCTCTCTGCTCTGCGGGGAGCCTGCTTCCTCCTCTCTCTCTGCTTGTCTCTCTGCCTAGTTGTGGTCTCTCTGTCAAATAAATAAAATATTAAAAAAAAAAAAAAAAGCTGATTTGAATTTTTTAAAAAATGTCCATGTCCTAAAAGACTATAAAAAGGTGAATAATAGATAGTTCTAGATTAAAGGAGACAATGGCATGATGTGTGAGTATAGAGTCTGTGATTTTTGATAGGGTTCTGGAATTAAAAACAAAACAAAACAAAAAAGCCAAGGGTACCTGGGTGGCTCAGTTGGTTGAGTGGCAGACTCTTGATTTGGGCTCAGGTCATGATCTTGAGATCCTAGGATCAGTCTCCACCTTTTTTTTTTTTTAAGATTTATTTATTTGACAGAGAGAGACCACGAGTAAACAGAGAGGCAGGCAGAGAGAGGAGGAAGCAGGCTCCCTGCTGAGCAGAGAGCCCAACGCGGGGCTCGATCCCAGAACCCCGAGATCATGACCTGAGCCGAAGGCAGAGGCTTAACCCACTGAGCCACCCAGTTGCCCCTGGGATTTGACTTCTAAAATTTGTTTCCCTTGTGTGTGAATCTAATTTTCCTGAGTTTTTAGAAGGAATTTCAATTCAGATAACTTTTATGGCTTTATAGAGCCCCTTCTTCCGTTAAAATTACGGCAGCTTGTTTTCTGAGGATTCCTTGCCCTGATTCTTCCCCCTATTTTAATTAATTAATTAATTATTTTAAAAAAGATTTTATTTATTTATTTGATAGAGAGCTAGCCAGGGAGAGAGGGAACATAAGCAGGGGGAGTAGGAGAGGGAGAAGCAGGCCTCTCATTGATCAGGGAGCCCAATGTGGGGCTCAATCCCAGGACCCTGGGATCATGACCTGAGCTGAAGGCAGATGCTTAGTGACTGAGCCACCCAGGCGCCCCTCTTCCAGCTATTTTTAGTTTGACCCTTCTATTTCCTTCTTCCTTGCCCTTGTCCTGCTTAATTTTGATTCTGCTCCCAGCAGTTGGTCCTCATTTGTGAGCCTTGCTCTAGAAGGGAACCTGGCCCATTAGTTGAGGAGGTTCATGGGGATTAAACTCCTTCCATCCCTTTAAGTCTTACCTTGGGTCTCCTGCTACCCATTGTACTATTGGGTATGCACACCTTCTCCCAGTGCAACTGCTGTAGTCAAATGGGCGCCTGTGCTTTCTTTTCTTTTTTTTTAAATAAAGTTTTATTTATTTATTTGAGAGAGTGTGCATGTGTAGGGGGAGGGGCGGAGCGGGAAAATCTTTAAGCAGACTCCCCACTTGAGTCTGGATCCCAAATTGGGACTTAATCTTAGGGCCCTGAGATCATGACCTGAGCTGAAAACAAAAGTCAGGCGCTTAACTGACTGAGCCACTGCCGCCCCTGACCCCTGTGCTTTCTACTAAGTACCTGTTTGACTATCTTGGAATTCTTTTCTCAGAGTTATTCAGTGAAACTGACTTGTTTCCCACCCAAATGATGTTACATTGCAGTTTGTGACAATGGTAGTTTATTCCTACCAGATTGTATTTGGGAAGATAAATTGTCATTTAGTTTTTGGTCTTGCTGTCTAGTTGTTCAGTGATGCATGGAAATTCAGGAAGATCCAAAAATGATTCCATCTACATCTTAGGATAATCTGTCAGATTCTTTTGCCTCATTTGTTAAATTAGGGTATTGATATGGTTTGTTTTCTTACTATTGTTTATTGATGTTTTAAAAGATACATTTATGGGGGCGCCTGGGTGGCTCAGTGGGTTAAAGCCTCTGCCTTCGGTTCAGGTCATGATCCCAGGGTTCTGGGATCGAGCCCCCACATTGGGCTCTTTGCTCAGCGGGGAGCCTGCTTCCTCCTCTCTCTCTCTGCCTGCCTCTCTGCCTACTTGTGCTGTCAAATAAATAAATAAAATCTTAAAAAAAAAAAAAGATACGTTTATGAACATCTTTTACTTTTTAAAAAAATTTTAAAAACTTTATCTATTTATTTGTTCATTTAAAGATTTTATTTATTTATTTGACAGAGATCACAAGTAGGCAGAGAGGCAGGCAGAGAGAGATGAAGGGAAGCAGACTCCCTGTTGAGCAGAGAGCCCGATGCGGGGCTCGATCCCAGGACCCCGAGATCACGACCTGAGCCAAAGGCAGAGGCTTTAACCCACTGAGCCACCCAGGCGTCGCTATTTATCTATTTATTTAAGATTTTATTTATTTATTTGACAGAGAGACAAAGCAAGAGAGGGAACACAAGCAGGGGGAGTGGGAGAGGGAGAAGGAAGCTTTTGACTGAGCAGGGAGACAGATGCAGGGCTCATCCCAGGACCCTGAGCAGATGCCTAATGACTGAGCCACCCAGGCACCCCCATTATTTACTTTATTATGATGACTTGAGTCAGTTGAGAGGGGTGTGAACCTTTTTGGCTTTTGTGTTTCTTTTTCTTTTAAGGATTTTATTTTTAGGTAACCTCTACAGCCTAAGACCAAGAGTTGTGTACCCTACAGATTGAGCCAGCCAGCTACCCCTGTGTTTACTTTTTAATTGTATACATAGATAATAGATTTTTCTGTTGTGTAGTGTTGAATTTTGTTTATCTCTACTATTGAAGTGACTAACAACTTCTTTTGTCATTAGGGTCCTTTTTCTAATCTGTTAAGGTTTGGAAGTCTATCAAACTTTATAACTCTGAAGTAGGAGTAAATGGAGTCTGGGTTTTGAGGGAAAGGAACTTTTGCTTACGTTATGGGTGGGTGACCTTTTTGCTTTTCCCCCCTGAGTTTTTGAAGTTGGTGCTGGATAGGCAAGTTGATGGCTGAGGTAGAAAGAATGTGGCAAGGATTTAGTATTTCCTCAATGAACTCTGATGTCATATGATTGAACATTTTCAAAAACTGGTGAGAAAACAGTATGTTTTTCTTTAAAAATTCAATTAAGTAAAAATAAGTTGATTCAAAGAAATATAGACGACAGTCTTCACTATATAATAGTAGAATGACCATAAAAATGATTGTGCAAGCTGAAACCAGGAGAAGTAATTTATTTCTTTCTTTTTAGAGAGAGAGAGAGCACATGCATGTGCACACATGCAGAAGAGTTGGGGAGGGGCAGAGGGAGAATCTTCAAGCAGAATCATTGCTGAGTGTGCAGCCTGATGCAGGCTTGATCTCACGACCTATGAGATCATAACGTGCGCTGACACTAGGAGTCCGATGTGTAACTGACTGAGCCATCCAGGCACCCTGAAAATCTTAAGCAGGCTCCCTGCCCAGCACAGAGCCTGTTGCAGGATTCAGTCTCACCACCTTGACATCATGACATGGTGAGGTGAAATCAAGATTTGGATGCCTAGAGGCACCTGGGTGGCTCAGTCGGTTGAACATCTGCCTTTGGCTCGGATCTGGGATCAATTTCCACATTGGGCTGCCTGCTCCACGGGGAGCCTGCTTCTCCCTCTCCCTCTGCCTGCTGCTCCCCCTGCTTTTGTGCACTCTCTCTCTCAATAAATAAAATCTTAAAAAGTCTCTGATGACTGAGTGACTGAGCCACCCAGGTGCTCATCATGCAAAGCAATTTTAATCAGTGGAAAGATTACAATGTTTGGGACCTTTCAAATATTTCATTAAAACATTAAATCTTCCTGTTAATTATACAAGTATAGAGAAATAACATATTGTAACTGTTTAGTATAAGTAAAACAGTGAGAATTGTTTTCTTTGTGAAATGTGAATCAAGAGTAGTTTGAACAGTGCTTTCCTTTGCATCTTTTCTATGCCTTGTTGGCTTTTGACTTTTTATCCCTTACGATTGAAATGTCATGAAATATGTCCAAGAGTTTTGTTGTTGTTTTTTTTTTTTTAAGATTTTTTTTCCTTTGATAGAGAGCACGAGTGGGGTCAGGGGCAGAGGGAGAAGCAGACTCCCAACCATGGGAACTGATCCCAGGACCCTGAGATCATGACCCGAGCCAAAGGCAGACGCTTAACCAACTGAGTCACCCAGGCGCCCTTCTAAGAGTTTCTTTAATGTGAAGGATTTACCTGGCGTTACTTTCTCTGTTACTTTCATCACAGTTGCTTTGCCCATTGATAATTGATAAGTTAACCAAGTTCCTCTGGCTGCACATTTAGAGGCACTCAAACCGCAACAGTGTCAGCACTGCCATGGCCAGCAATTTCCTCTGTACCTTCATTCACAGTGGATTCATATTTCACTTCTAGTGTAGAAGTATTCATTTCTTTGCTGTACTTTCATTTTTGTTGATCTGCCCCCCTTTGGATTATCCATAGGTGTAAAATGACATGTGGATTTATCACTGGGCAACAAGTAGGTAATACAGCTGTTCTCTGGCTATTTGTTTTATAGCATCCAATTGCAATAAACTCTAAAAGAAAGGACACATTGATCATTGACCATCATATTTGCTATTTATGTGATGATTTATGGATTGAAGAGCTGATAGCAAAATTTGTACTTAGTGTAATTACAGCTAATAAATGGTAACTGAAATTTGAGCCTTGTTGCAGACTGATGTTAGTTAACTAACCCTGATATAAACTGTGATAACTGAAATTTATTCATGTCAGAATCATGCAAAGTGAGAACTCTGCCTACAATGTAAAAAACAAAAACAAACAGGTTGTACTGATTTGGCAAAAACTTTGACAGTGATAAAGGGACTGAAATCTGAGAAATTTACATACTAATAAAGTAGTCCTTCAAAAAAACACTTTAAAAAAATTTTTATTTTTAAGTGATCTCTATAGCCAACATGGGGCTCAAACTACAACTATGAGATCAAGAGTCATGTGCTCCATCGACCAAGCTCCATCGACCAGGCTCCCCAAAACTTTCCTTTCTTTTCTTCCTTGCTCTGCTCCCCACTTCTCCTCCTGCCTTCTTTTCCCCCACTAGACATGGAGCTCCCTGTAGGACTTGAACTCCCTATCCTAAGATCAAGACCTGAGCTGAGATAAGAGTTGGACACTTAACTGACTGAGCCATCCAGGCACCCCAAAACTTTCTATTCTTTATAAAAAGAATTAGATTAAGATTAAGGAATTTTAGATAAATTCTTTAAAGAGTAGTATGTGCGTTTGTGTGTAGACTAAGGACAAAGGTCTGAAAGGAAAAATTTTAGCATTTCTTGCACTCTAATATATTTAATGAACTTCTTTCTGTGATCTGATTTTTCTACACTGTTCAGTATTCATATGATAAAATCTTCATTTTTGTGATGAGAGTAGTTCTTTCTGGCCTGTGGTTCAGTTCTTCTCACAACTTGTCCTCTATAAGATGGCTGTGATTGTTGCTTTTTTCATTACTGTAGCGGAAATGTTAGTGATGTTGTGAGGTCTGCATTTATTTTTTCTTATAAATGGAAAAGGAAGAGGCATGGGTACAGATACATAATTTCAGATTTCATAATACCTAATTTCAGATTTCAGATACATAAGTATTTGAAAGACAGGTTTACGCTTTTTTATGTGTAAATTTTACAACTGGTGGGGGATAGCCCAAAAATGTTTATTGTAAACATTTAAAACATACTGAAGAGTATGAGAAGGAAAAATTGTAGGGTCACCTGTAACTCATTGCTTAGACACAACTGCTGTTAATATTTTTGTGTATATTTGTTTATATGTTTCTTCTTCATACATGTATATACATTGTTGATGAAATATTTAAAATGGGATTAGATTATATGCTTCCTGCGAGTGTTTTTCCAGAGTACATACATGTTTTTAATGTTTTGTCTTACGTAAAATGTCCAAAAACAGAGTAGAGGCTAGCTGAAATGAAGATTGTGTATCTATCATCCAGCTTTGGTGATTTCAGTGCATAGGCAAACAGTCTTGTTTCATCCACATCCACCTACTCTTACAATAATTTGAAGCTAGTTCCAGGTAACTATTCCAGCACACATAGTTAAAAATTTTACATTTTGCCAAACTGCTTTCCAGAAAAGCCTTATCGATGTAGAGGTGACAGAGATAAGATTTAAAAACCTTTTAAAAATTCTAATGTTATGGGTTGGAGCTATCTATATGTGTCTATCCATATCTCTATTTCTATCTCTATCTATCTAGCTAGCTAGCTAGCTATATATATGGTCTTTTCCTCTGGTAAAGCAAAACAATCCTGGTGAAGTGAATTTGAACATGCTTATATTCTGGCAGCAAACTTCAGTTCCTCATCAGTATATCCCTCATAGGAATGCTGTGACTGTTAGATAGGGTGACCATGTATAATTCATGGTTCAAGCTAGGATGCTTTTGAGATTCAAAGGAGGCCCTGTTAGTAATAATGCCAGTATAGCAGACATAAACTAGGACTATATTTTGGCATAGCTGGGTTGTATGCCTACCATGTTAGATAATATATCTAAGATGCTTTTATACATAAAGTTACTATATTACATAGTCAGTAAATGTTGGCTTTCATTAAAGTGTGTATGCCCACGAACGGATATGTATAATAGTTTTTTGGTTCTGTATGTTTTTGGAGCTGACAGTGACCACTTTTTTTTTAAAGGGACTCTAATTTTTATAACTAAGAGGACATTTTCTTTAATATTTGCAGCTGGAGAATGCTGGAGGAGACCTTAAGGATGGCTGCCACCACTATGAAGGAGCTGTTGTCATTCTGGATGCTGGTGCCCAGTATGGGAAAGTCATAGATCGAAGAGTGAGAGAACTGTTTGTGCAGTCAGAAATCTTTCCCTTGGAAACCCCAGCATTTGCCATAAAAGAGCAAGGATTCCGGTAGCCCTTTTGCTTCTATTTTCTATGAGATTGAGCTTAGATTGTGGAATTTTTTATTAATTTGCTTGATCACTGAATTTTTTTTTTTTAAGATATATTTTGAGAGAGAGAGGGTGCGTTTGAGGTAGAAGTGGGGAGAGGTGGTGGGCAGAGAGGGAGAGTCTTAAGCCAACTCCATGCTGAGTGTGGAGCCTGACCTGGGGCTTTGTTTCAGGACCATTAGATCACTACCTGAGCTGAAACGAAGAGTCAGACACTTAAATGAGTGCCCTGAGCACTGAATTTTTTAAATGAAAATAAGACATGAAATGGTTTTACAAAAAATTTTCTTCTATAGTTCTGATTAAAACAAAATTAAAGGAAATTTTTTTTAGTTAAAAAGATTGCCTTAGTTTTGATTGCATAGTTATAAGAACTTCTGACTTGAATATTTTATATTTTGGGGATTTTTGGGTCAGACTTGAATTTGGCTGTTATGGTCATTCATTCATCCCAGAACATTTGATCAAAGGAATATATACAGTGGCTAGAATACCTAAATGAGAAGAATTCTGTGTTCACTGTTGTCTCTTTTGCCTCTTATCCCAAGAGACTAAGTTTCTTTTTTTCTTCTTTTAAAAGATTGTATTTATTTATTTGACAGAGACACAGCAAGAGAAAGAACACAAGCAGGGGGAGTGGGAGAGGGAGAAGCAGGCTCCCCGCTGAGCAGGGAGCCCAGTGATGCAGGGCTCAATCTCAGGACCTTGGGATCATGACCTGAGCTGAAGGCAGAGGCTTAAGGACCGAGCCACCCAGGCACCCCCCAGGAGACTAAGTTTCTAAAATTATGAAGGTTTCTCAAGTCTAATATAAGGTCTAATTCAACAACTTATATGCTCAGAACTAGTCAAAATGACAGCCAACTTATATTAGTTTCTTCCTTTAACAATTTCTGGTTAATGCTATGCATTTTTCTCATGGAATTGATGCTCTTTATTAGAGTGTTATCAAAAGCAAACAACTGCAGTTTGTGACTTTAATTGGGTCTTAAACATTAATGCTCTATTTCTTCCCAAATATAATATATTTAATTTTTCTCAAAAACATAATTTTTTTCCATTAGAGAAATGGTTAACATTTAAAGGCTTCATAGACCTATTTATCCTGTGATTCTTGTTTCTGAAATAGAGTGAATTGGAAAGCAGAAAAGACAGGTTGAAATTTAACTGTGTTGTAGTCTTAAGATAGTTAAAAACAGTCATTTCTTTTAAACTTTAGACTCTTTAGAGTAAGAAGGAACCCTTGAGCTTCTCTAATGCGACTGTCTCATGTTTGCCAGTGAGAACCAGTTTTAGGGAATCAAAAAACTGAGAATTCTGAATGGCTCTGTCATATTTAAGCTCCTTCATTCTTTTCACTCAAAAAAAAAAAAAAAAAAAATCTTCAGCAGACTAAGCCAGGCTAAGTGTTTAAGAATAAGGTAGCCAAAGGGCACCTGGGTGGCTCAGATGGTTAAGCCTCTGCTTTCGGCTCAGGTCATGACCCGAGGGTCCTGGGATCAAGTCCTGAATTGGGTTCCTTGCTCAGCGGGGAACCTGCTTTTCCCTCTCCCTCTGCTGCTTGTGCTCTCTCTCTTTCTCTCTCTCGGTCAAATAAACAAATAAAATCTTAAAAAAAAATAAGGTAGCCAAATACTTGGCAATAGAATGCTAATTGTTTTTCCTACCACCTGATTATAAACAATTCCTAGGTCCTGCTTGTGACTTTCTGTGTTCTGCTTGGGTTCTTTCTGTGTAGGAGTGTAGGAACTATAGCCCTGTGGCTTTGCTTACTATAATCCTGCCTGCTAAGATACCAAGTTGATCATCCTTTTCCTGGAATATTAGTATTATGAGAAGAGAGACCTCTTAACCTACTTGTTTTTAGAAGTTTGACCTGGTTAAAATTCCTACCTGGAATGCCTTGTGGCTTTATTGGCTTTGTAATTGCAAGTTAGTTTCAAAATAATTGCAGGGTAGAACTAGAAGACTCAGAATGAGTGATTAGCTCTTCTTGAGAGTTATTGAGATAAGAATTTTCATAATTGGCTTAAGTACTGCTTGAGTTTCATCCTTCACTAAGTCCATTCCCTTTTCTTTTTAATAGTCTTAAGAATCTTAAAGTCCTGAGTTGTTTAGCAGATTAATGAGGGATGCTGGGCAGTCCCATGGTGGTTATCTTTTATAAAACTAAGTATAATATACTGAAATTCAGAGGTCTTGTTTATTAGGTATGTTTTATGGAATTTAGGTTATGCATTTTTAAAGACCTAAGTTGCATATCTACCCTTAAGGCTAACTACACCCTTTTAGGATTGTTATCTTAAAGACGTTACATTTATCATCTGAGTTGGTGGTCTTTAGTTTCTTTTGCAGGAGATAGACTAACAAACATGATGAATAGCATAATTCAAGTTAGCAATACAAAGCTCAAAGAGCGGGGCCTTTGAGCTCACTTGAATTGTTATATATTTTTTAAAATGTCCAATCTTGCTGAATAATTTTTATGAATTTGACTAGTACATCATTCTTCTGGATGTATTATAAGCCTATAGTTTATGCATGTGTGTGTGCTTTTTTAAAGATTTTATTTATTTATTTGACAGAGAAAGAGAGACAGTAAGACAGAGACCACAAGCAGGGGGAGTGGGAGAGGAAGAAGCAGGCTTTCCGCTGAGCAGAGAGCCAGATGCTGGGCTTGATTCCAGCACCTTGGGATCATGACCCGAGCCAAAGGCAGCCACTTAACAACTGAGCCACCTAGGCGCCCCTAGTTTGTGTGTTTTTATATGGCAAGCAGCTGCTAATTATAAAGTGAATTGCCTAAATTTGTAAGATTGTCCTTTAGGAATGTAGATAAATCAGGATTCCTGCAAAACTAAAATCTCAAATGACTCCGAGGATACTTTAAGTGATTTAAGTGATGAGCATAGGTACGCCTCTGTTGTATAAGAGGGCATGTTTGGCAGACTGGGGAGCAGTAGTCTGAAGGTTCAGGTCTCTCTGTGATTCCAGGTTGTAGCCATGAGTGAAGGTCAAGTGCTGCTAGATTTTTTCGCCTTCTTCCTAAAGAAAACCCAGAAATCTGGATTTTTATGTAAAATTCATAATATTAAAATGTTCTCAATCCTTTGAGTGTATGCTGAGGACCAGATTAGATCTGTCAGTGGCCACGTGAAGAGCATAGGCCTCAGTTTGGAGACTTTCCTGTAATAACAGTTCGACTCCCAAGTTAACCCATAGAATGCTCTATAAATTATAATCTAGTGAAGTTAGAATACTGATCTGGGTTTTAAGAGAATGCCATATGGGCAAAATTCATATATTAGCTCCTTTTCCTGGGTCTCAGGTACAACTTTTGGGAGTGCTGGAAAGGTTTTCAGTGACAAAGTTAGGTTATTCATATTCTGTGTCATCCAGGGTCTTCCTGTGACCTGCTCTACTCCTTGCTTCCCGGAAGACCTATGTTTTCTCTGTCTCCGTTTAGAATTCTCGTTTCTCCTTCATTAATGCAGAGGACAAAACAAATTCATGCTAAACCTTTACAGCTAGAAACATTAGTGTTTATGTATTTGAAGTTTGTACTTATTAACAAGCGAATGTTGAATTGATGGACTTTCACACATTGCAGTGAAGCAGTGTACAGGTGATTGAGTTGTGTAGGAGGCTGGATCCGCTACAGTATACTGAAAACATAACAGAATCTTTCCATCTGTACTGAGTTTCCCTTAGTGCTTCAAGGGAGGAGGGCATGGACTTCGGGATAAAAATGAGCAGTTAGAGGATTCTTCACTGACTCTCTTTCTTAAATCCACAGTGCAATTATCATCTCTGGAGGACCTAATTCTGTGTATGCAGAAGATGCTCCCTGGTTTGACCCAGCGATATTCACTATTGGCAAGCCTGTTCTTGGGATTTGCTATGGCATGCAGGTACATCTGTGAATTTGCTTTAAGAGTTGACCGATTTATTCTGTTTGTGATTCTTATTGTATTAATATTTTCTGTCTTTAGAATACTTAGGATAATGGATGAGCTAATTGGTGCATGTTGCAATTGTTTACAAATTGTTATAGCAGTATGGCAGAACTGACCTGGGTGGAAATCTGTTTTTAGAGAATTAGCTATATTCTGCATACAACATAACACTGTCCATTAAAAAAAAAACTTAGTCAAATTTACATGTTACAGAAATAGTGCACAGAGCTCCTCTATATTTTTACTCAACTCCCTTACTGTTGACATTTTTAAAAAGATTTATTTATTTACTTTAGAGACAGCTGCCTGCATGTGTGCCTGAGCCAGGGAAGGGGCAGAGGGGAGAGTGAGAGAATCTCAAGCTGACTCCGTGCTGAGTGCAGAGTCCCAAGGTTGGAGGGGCAGGGGGCTTGATTCCATGAACCCGAGCCCCGAGATCATCACCTGAGGCAAAATCAAGAGTTGCATGCTTAACCGACTGAGCCACCCAGGTGCCCTCCTTGCTGTTGACATTTTTAACTATTTGAGGATAAGTTGCACACATGATGTCCTGTCACTTGTTGTATTTCCCAAGAACTAGGGCTCTCTCCCATGTAACTACAGTCCAGATATCAAAATCAGGAAGTTAACACTGATTCAGTTTTGCATCTAATCCACAGGCTGCATTCACATTTCACTGTTTGTCTCCTTAATGTCCCTTGTAGATACTGTGTCCAATCTAGGATCATGTATTTAGTTGTCATGTCTCTTTACTAGACTTCTTTATTATTATTTTATTTTATTCCTCAGTCATTTCTTCTCTCTCATGATCTTGACATTAAAAAAAAAAAAGACATTCCAGTTACTTTATAGATTATCCTTCAGTTTTGATTTATTTGATGTTTCCTCCGTGTTAGGTTCAGGTTATGTAATTTTGGCAGGGGTAGCTCAGAAGCGATGCTGTGCTCTTCTCAGAGAAGCTCATTAGGAGGCATGTGATGTCAGTGTGTGCCATGACAGGTGATATTAGTTTTGGTTAGTTGGTTAAGATAGTGTCTGCCAGGTGTCTCCACTGTATCGTTAATGCCTTTAGAATTGTATCAAAAACAAGAATAAATAGGGACTGAGGTCTAGGTATAAAACTATTCTTCTCTAAGTTAAGTGTTTAGAAATCTAAACTGCTTCGATGCCTTTTTAGAGGAGTATAGGTTTATTAGACAAGTAGAATGTGATTACTGAGTAAGATGATAGAAGGATAATACTGAGCCAGTAATATGCTAAATTCTTGCTTAGAATGATTTGTTCAGTAAGATCTGTTTCCTAAGGAGGTGGGAATAGAAATAAATACATTTAAGAACAGTTATCCATAGTGATTGTTAAAAGTTATCTCAACCAGAAAATCATTTTGCTTACAATATCATCTTACTTAACAGTGCAATCTGAAAATTGAGCTGGCTGGGATAGTATTCCCTGAGTAATATAATTATTAATTGACATGTTATAGTATTTTCCCTTTTCTAGTGTCAGAAGCAAGGTAGTTTTGTTTTTGTTTTTGTTTTTAAACTCAGAATTCTCTGCTGGGATAAGAATAGCCAAATAAATGCAGGGACGGATTCATTTGTTTATGAATGATCTTGATCTCTTCCCTTTTGTCTACCTTTTTGCTTTAGTCTGTACTAAATCAGAAAGGAGGACAGGGTCAGGATACAAGTGGGATATCTAATTGTAAGATCCTAACTGACCAAATGGAATTGGTGTTAATTAAAATATCATCTTTTTAATTTCATCATGATACTCTGGTCCTCCCTAATTGATTATTGAGAATTGTTTATTAACTTTTGATTTCAAATATATGTGCTTATGATGATGTGTTCTTTTTCCCAATGACTAAGTTGTTTTAAGTCCTCGGATTGAAGATAATTTGAAATTTTAGTAAGTGAGCAAAATGGAGTCTTTTTTTTTTTTTTTAAACAATATGGTTGAAAGTGCTGTGCAATTTTATACTTATATAAATATTTGTATTTACAATATAAATATTGTACAGAAGGAGGCTGTTTAAAAGGCAGAAAGTGAGCAGACTGGTATATTTTCTTTTATCTGGCTCTGCAGCATTCAGCAAAGGAAAAAAACTAAAGATCAGTGTTTGCTTAGGAATGAATATTTTTATTGTTCTTATACATGATTCAAAGGCAGAATATTAGGAATCACTCCTCTGTAAAACAGCTTTACCAGATTTCATTTCTTGCTAATTATTCATTATAGTTTTCCACTTTGATTTAGAGGAAATACTGATCTACATCACATATGATCAGTATGTGATGTATGATCATACATGTGATGTATGAAGTACAAAAGCTACAACAATGGAAATTTTCTTCTCTAGGCAACAAGCATTTTCTAGTAAAAGACTCTTTTTCTCCTGGTAAAGTTCTCTGAAAAGTGAAGTGGTGGGATTATGAATTTGAGTTGGATAATAACTTACTTTTGGATATTCTTATATAGTATTCTAATGAATACATTTTCTTAGAAGAGCCTACATCTTGATTGAGTTGAACATTGGAAACTGGTTGGCTTTTTTTTTCCTTAAATATACCTTCACCCTAGGATGTAATGTTTTTAGATAATTTATTGATCTCCCATGCCAGAGAAGTCAGTATTAATCATGTAGCACAACTTAAGTTAAATGATTTTCAGTGTACTGAAAGGTATTACAACATTCTGTAAGGAAGAGTCTCACAGATATCTTTTTTTACGACCCCTTTCCGTGAAATATGCCTGGAAAATGATGCTTAATTTCAGTGCTAGTGACTGACTCTTTCTCCCTTTTTCCAGTCCCCTATATAATTGTAAGGCCTACCTCTTCTGTCATTCATAGAGATCTTATGGTAGCGCCTTATGGTAGCTCATGTTAAATATGTAAAACCGTTTGCCTTCTGTCCTCTGAACTTACATATATTAGGATAATAAAATAGGCTGATCTTGGTCCTTTAGATAATAATTGTCTTTCCATGAAATATTGGTGTAGAGGATACCGTCTAGCTAATATGTTGTTTTTATTTTATTTTTTTAAAGATTTTATTTATTTATTTGACAGGCAGAGATCACAAGTAGGCAGAGGCAGAGAGAGAGAGAGGTGGAAGCAGGCTCCCTGCTGAGCAGAGAGCCTGATGGAGGGCTCGATGGAGGGCTCGATCCCAGGATTCTGGGATCAGGACCTGAGCCAAGGCAGAGGCTTTAACCCATTGAGCCACCCCGGCACCCCCAATTCTTTTCTTTAGAAGAAAAAAGTCTGTCTTGCCCATTGCTCCTTTTATCTCTATATCCCCTCATGCAGAGTAAGAAATAGAGTATTAGTAGAACTTTTGAAACTCTTTATATTTTTCTCCATTCATGTTGTTCTTCTCTTTTCTTACCAGAGGCAGCACTTTCCCTGAATTTTGTTATTCATTCCCTTCTTTTTCCTTCATAGCTTTATACATAAGTTTATATCTCTAAGTAATATATTTAGTTTTGCCCATTGACCTTTTTATAAATGAAATCCTGCATGTATTATTATGAGCTTTGGGTTTTGGTTTTTTTTTTTTTTAAGATTTTATTTATTTATTTGACACAAAGAGAGAGAAAAAGCAGGGAGAGTTGAAGAGGGAGAAGCAGGCTCCCCCCTGAGCAGGGACCCTGATGTGGGACTCGATCCCAGGGCCCCAATATCATGACCTGAGCTGAAGGTCGTCGCTTAACCAACTGAGCCACCCAGGTGCCCCATGAGCTTTGGTTTTACGATTCATTCATGTTAATACATTTAAGTTACTCATTTTCACTATTGAATTTATTGTTTAAGTAGCGCAGATTAATTATATATTTCACTGTTAGTGTTGCTGATCTTTCTCATTTTTTGCTATCACAGACAATATTGCCATGAATATTTTTGTTGTTCTGGTGTTATACATACTCAGACTTTTCTCCAGGGTAACTTTGAGTTAAAATGTTGAATCTTGGCTTCACTAGGTTGTATTTTCCTCTAATTTACATTACCACAACTGTCTATAAAAATTCCTTGTGCTCCGTATCCCTGTCAAATCTTAACATTGTCAGATTTCTTTTTGTATTTGCCTATCCGAAGAGTTGTTAAATGGGATCACATTGTACTCTTAATGTTCGTTTTCCTTCTTATTGTAAAATTTGTATGTTTATTTGCCAGTAATACTGCTTTACTGTAAAGGCATGTTTAAGAGTTTTGCTCATTTTTCTATTACACTGTATTATTGTGTTTGTATATGCTAGATACCAGTCGTTAGCCAATTATATATAGCAGATACCTTCTAGATTGTGACTTGTCTCTTCATTGTTGTAATTTGTTTTGTTTGTTTGTTTGTTTTTTGCTTTCTATGAAACATCTTTATCTTAAGTGTTTGGTTTCTTTTCACACTATCTTACGAGATTTTTGTCAAATTACTTTTATTTAAAAGGGAATTTCTTTCCATTCTTCCTTCTGAAATCTAAACCTTGTAAAACTGACAAGACAGAGGAGCTGATCTGATTGGGATGGTGGATCTCAAGTACTACACGGGTTTCTTTTGAGGCATTTAGGACATTGGGTTTATGAGGAATCCATACTGAGAACCATTTCCTTAGGTTAAAGTAGAATATTAAAACAAAAATTTAAGAAGGCAAATTGTTTAATTATACATAAAGTTATCCCTTCCTCCCACAAATACAAGCTTAGCTGGTTGTTCGGCTCTTTGCATTTCAACTCTAAGTAGCATAGTTAAGAACCGGAAATACACAGGAAGGCCTTCTTTTTTGGGGGTTGTTATTTATATATTTATTTGTTTATTTTAAATTAACATGTAATGTGTTATTTGTTTCAAGGGTATAGGTCTGCAATTCATCAGTTTTACATACTTCACAGCACTCACCATAGCACATACCCTCCCCAGTGTCCATCACCTGGCAACCCTGTCCCTCCTACCCCCTTCTCCTCCAGCAACCTCAGTTTGTTTCCTGAGACTAAGAGTCTCTTATGGTTCTGAACAGGTGAGATAGCTTTAAATTTTATTGCAAGCCCTTGGCTTTGTAAAAGCATTTAGTTTAGATTTTGTGGACTTTTAAATTGTGTTGAGTTCCAACAGTTTTATTTATCTTGATCATTCACCTGTCTTCTAATTAAGAACAGCAAATTAAGGGAAGTAGAGGTACATAGGGTTCACTGAGTATATAGAAGAAAACACTTAATTTTTCATTTAGCAACTTTTAGTAACTACTTTGGGCCACATACTTTGTTAGGCCTCTGGGACTATGTAAAGACCTGAAGACAAGGGGGAGAGAACATGGTCTGTTTTGGCAATTACACTAGCTTGAATGGCTGGAGTATAGAAGAGAAGTGACTAGAGGCAGGGGGACTGGTTAGTCTGTAGCAGTGTTCCTAAAATGTGCTTCAGAAAGTGTTTGATAACCTGAGTTTCGGTTTTTTGTTTGGGAAGTACTGGGCTAAATGGGTTAACAAGTTTTTTTCCTGCTGAACTTAACCCAGCCTTTATTGCAGTTATCTTTATTGTGAATGTCTTAAGAGGAGAATGTAGAGGGCAGAATTTGCTGATGATTTTGAAGGATATTCCACTGTGCATTATAAGAATGAACACTTATTTAGCCTTGTGCCTGCCTTTTTGTTGGAAGCTTGGTCAACCTGCATCCTGCACGGTTATGGCAGGTATCTTATGATGTGGAATAGATAAACCAAGATGAGTCGTGGTGATTATATCAAGGCAGAATTAACAACTGTAGAAATTTTGTGTGTGTTTATTTGGTGTTGGATGGGGCGTGTCGGGCACATGTGAATGATAAATAAGAAGGTTGATTGGCACAAGGAGGGGCAGAATGAAGAGATAATTTGATATAAGTGTTCGTAGGTATATGGAATTTGTACAGATGAGTTTAATTGAAAGACCAGATTTTCTTGCCAGTGCTCTCTCCATAGCATAGCCTCTGCAGGCTTTCAGACTGTTCCTTTGTGGCCAAAGGTTAGATTACTTGGAGAAATTTGTACCTGCCTAGTTTTAATACCACAGCTCTTCCTATCACCTGCTCTAGCTTTTTCTAAGCTCAGAATACCTTTTAAAAGTTTTTAAATTAAACCCAGATGTAAGTATTAAATACCTATTTTTCACAGATGAATTAAAGTACACTAAATGGAAAATCTGCCAGTGTTTAATAGAAATTAACCTCAGGTCAGATTTCTAATCTAGTTTTGTTTTAAAACTATTCCTCTTAATAACTGTATAATTACATATAATAATACCAAGCTATCTACATTTATCTAACTCTTTATTTTGGGGGCATGAACATAGCAGATATCCTGAAAACAAGAATATAAGTAATTAAATTAGCATAATAAAATGATTGGGTAATTCTTTTTGGTTCATATTAATGTCAATTTATTTTCTCTTTGAACAGATGATGAATAAGGTATTTGGAGGTACTGTGCACAAAAAAAGTGTTAGAGAAGATGGAGTCTTCAGTATTAGTGTGGACAACACGTGCTCATTGTTCAGGTATTATAAATATTTTTAGATGTATAAGAACAGTTAGTAGAGTGACTTAAAGTTGGGATTGTTATTCTTAAGAATTAGAGATTCATAATTCTTAGACAAATTAAGACCACACTAATGGCCAGAGGTGTAACTGTCATATTTGTTTTCCGTGTGAGTGTCATGGTGGCAGAGGATGGTGGTGATGCTAAGTAGGGATAAGGAGAGCACTTACGACATAACTTAAAAGCACCTGTGCATTCTTGGATCCCTGTTTGGGATTGCACACCATGATGCCAGCATTTGTAGTTTTTCTTTTTCACTCTTTGGAGTGTGATTCTAAACATTAATGTGCCAGAAGTGGCAAATGGGTAATGTTTTAAACTCTTGCATCTACCAAATGTGTGTATATCTCTTCCCTCATATTTTTGCTCGGTACTTAGCAAACAGCCAATTTGTTGGAGTCATTATTAAATATATGTTATGTTTCCGTCCTTCTCACTTTTCACTGTGTTGAGCATAACTATACCTAGTGTACTATCTTTTAATAAAGTGAATGTATTAATTGATTTTTGTTCTAGGTAAGAACAAATTAGGCGCTATAGCTCTAATCTATTTAAAAATTGGTGGATGAGCTAATCACTAGTTTCCTGGAAACATTTATCTTCTGCTTGACTTTAAAAAAAAAAAAAGGCTGCATTTTCATTCAGTTTTCCAGAGGACCAGAAGCTTTTTTGGTGGTGGTGGGGGAGGGTTTCCATGTTTTGGTAAAGCTCATTTTACTGGCCTATTGACAGGGTTACTCACTTGCCTTTTTTTTGTTTTTTTTTTTTTTTTTGTTTTTTTGAATTTTTAAATAATCTCTGTGCCCAGTGTGGGGCTCAAACTCATACCCCAGAATCAAGAGTTGTTTGCTCTGTTGACTGAGTCAGCCAGATGACCCCTGTCTTGCTTCATTTTGACTTTCTAATTTCATTTCTAATAATTTTTTTTTAAGATTTTATTTATCCATTTGGCAGACAAAGATCACAAGTAGGCAGAGAGGCAGGGAGAGAGAGAGGAGGAAGCAAGCTGCCCACCGAGCAGAGAGCCAGATATGTGGCTCTCGATCCCAGGACCCCAGGATCATGACCCGAGCTGAAGGCAGAGGCTTTAACCCACTGAGCACCCAGGCATCCCATATTTTTTGTTTTTTTAAAAGATTTCAAGTAATCCTGTACCTAAGGTGGGGCTCAAGCTTAGAACCCTGAGATCAAGAGTTGCATGTTCTACTGGCAGACCCAGCCAGGCACCCCTTAAATTTCATTTTTACTTTAAAATTACATTTCCCTCTAACTGCATTAAATGCAAGTTGCTATCAGTTAGTGAGCCAGTTACCCCTTTCTTTGTGTATGTGTTAATCCAAGCAATTTACTTTTATCTGTTTATAATAGAAGTATAGTTTACACAATGTTAGCATTAGTTTCAAGTGTACAACATAGTGATTCCTAAAGTCTATTATACAGTTACTTATTGTTATCATTTCTTTTAATTGTGCTAATTATTTTTAGTTACAGGTATGTTTTGTTTATTAACATACTTGTGCCTAAATTAATTCTTAATGAATAGTTTCCTCCAAGTTGGACAGATCAGAAATTTTAAAAGCCAAGTTATAAACTTAATATCTGAAATGGAGATATCCCAGTTTATACACAAAACTGGCTGTGACTGGCTTCTCTTTAATTTTGAGGTAGAGCAAAAATAAGTATATCTGTTCAAAGATTCTTGTTTTTCAAGATTAATAAAGATGAATAAAAAAGCCATGGTGGCTCAAAATAATCTTATGAACTGAAGCTACTCATTACCAAAATGGACTTGAAATCCAGTGCTTATTCCATTTCATAATGGAGAGGTTCTGCTTACATTCTTCTGTATTTAAAGTGACTGGTCTTGAGAACCATTTTAGGAATCATGGTGGTATGATACTGCAGAAGCTTTATATCTAAAGATCTGGTTAAAATTTAAAGTTTTTCTGTCTGTCTTCCTAGTTGAAAATTCTGGAACTCATTCACAACCTGCATTAATCCTAAGCAACAATGACGACAACACTAGTAAACATGAAAGATCCATTTGGCTTTAATGTAGTTTATCTTCTTGCTTTATTTTTAATTTACTTTTTTTTTTTACTTCTCAATATTTAATATTCAGTCCTCTGTCAGATTTTCTCATAATGTAAGAAATATCTTTTTATAGTTGATTTGTTTGAATCAGGGTTGAGAGAAAGTCCACATGTTGCATTTGATTAATGTTACTTACATCATCTTTAAACCATGCCTTTAACTTGTTTGGCATGAGAAGTAAAAGTCCACATTGCTACTGGGTTGTCTTTGTTTCTGGGCCTTTTCAGTGAGTAAAGTTAGTCAGTATATATTCTTACAGAGAAAACAAAATCCATGTATACTCTTAATTCCATTTAAAATGAAAGTTTATGGGTTTTTAATCTTATAACTTGGATTTTTGTGTCTCCTTACTCTAAGGCTGAAAAAAACCTCAATTCCTAATTATTTAATATTTGTTTTAACCTATAATATGCATATGTTTACCCTATATATAGGTATAAAATAACAATATTGGTGTTGGTACTATCACTTTCTGATACAAAACTACAGAATGTTTAGATCTCTGAAATGCCTTCTGTTCTTAAGATAAATCCTAGTAGAGATAAAATGTTGAAATTATTATTTTTGTAGCTTCTTGAAATAATTTTTTATGCATGTGGTTATACCACCAACTTTTAAATATATATTTTTTCAGTTTTCAATTTTTACAGATTGCCTTTTTTGAGATTTAGTACTCCTATTGGCTTTATTTATAATGCATAGAATAAATTTAAATTCTAGCAGTGCTGCACTCCTACATTTTTTTCTATTTTTTTGATTTACACATATGGTGAGTTAGTATTTTAAAGGAAAAGAACAAATTTTAGTTATAAGATGAATAAATTCTGGGGATCTAATATTCAGGCATGGTGACTACAGTTAACAGCACTGTCTTATATACTTAAAAGTTGCTGAGAGTAGGTCTTAAATGTTCTCTCCATATACATAAAAAAAACTATGTGATGTGTAAGGTATGTGTTAACTAACTTTATTGTGGTAATTATTTCATTATCTATAGCAAATTATTATATTGTACATCTTTAACTTACACGGTGGTACTTATCAATTATATTTCAATAAAGTTAGAAAAAATAAAGCATAAGATCCCATTGACCATGTCTTTAAGATATTTCTGTGTTGTGTTTTATTTTTTGTATGTTTAGGGGTCTTCAGAAGGAAGAAATTGTTTTGCTTACCCATGGAGATAGCGTAGACAAAGTGGCCGATGGATTCAAGGTTGTGGCACGTTCTGGGAACATCGTGGCAGGTGAAAATTTTAAAACTTTTGCAGATTTCATTTTAAAAAACTTACCTGAAGAGTCTAAGAATACGTTTCTCTTTGAGGTACTGGTTTGCTACTTTTTTATTTCTAAAAGTTATTGTAAATGTCATAGGATCAAATATTAATTTATGAAGGGAATTTAATATTAGATTATTTAGAAGTCACTGGTTTGTTCTGAAATACTTTAAAAAATGTTCATTCTAATAAAGGTTCTCCGGATGTAAAACACCACTTTTATGGCCCAGGAAAAAATTGAGAATCATCTATTTTTCTAGTGTGCTTTATTCATAATTGGGTTTTTAAATGCCTTTCTTAGGTATACATAGGCATATATCTTAGACATCTATGAAACACCAGACTAAGCATTCAGGATGTTTCTCTGATGCAGGGCTGGCAAACTGTGGGCTGTGGATCAAATCTTGTTTATAGACTGTTATGTTATTAAAGGGTTTTATAATAAAAGGCAGGAACTGTCTGCATAGTGTCCCACAGAGCCTAAAGTTTGTATGATTTAGTTCTTTGTAGAAATTTTGCCTATATGTACTTTAAAGCCATTTTTATTTTCTTCTTTTTTGAGGAAGAGGAATTGATTTTCTGGCAGTTTCTGATTTTTTGACCTGCTTATTTGAATAGTAGTTATGTAAATAATTACCAATAATCCTGGAAGTCAGTAAAAAAAAAAAAAATGGATTTATCAATAAAGTTCTTTTTGTTTGAAACACCACACCTAAACAGTAAGTTGAAAAAAGATTTGTTGTGGATAAACCCAATTGAGTAATTTGCCTGCAGTTACTTAACATGAGAATAGGAATGATCCAGAATAGTTTTCATATTGAAATGTTTTTATTTAAGATTAACAGTGGTAGAGGGCTTACGTATTTGCATTCATCAGCCAATATTTGTGTGCCTACTTTGTGCCAGTAACATTTCCAGGTGCCAAGGGTAAAAAAATGAACAAAGTGGACAGAAATCTCTGTTTAGCATTCTAGTTGGGGGGAGTGATGGGACAGCTAATACACAAATACAGAATATGTCAAGTGTTAGATAACATTTAAGTGCATTGAAAAGAAATACAGGAAGAGAAGAGTGTTGCAGACAGAGTATGTATGATTAAGGTTGTTACTGTTTTATATAGGATATTCAGGAAAGGTATTCCTATAAAATGATACTGAACATGAAGGAAGTAAGTGCTGACCCTTCTAGATATTTGGGGGAAGAAGAAATAGCAATACAAAGCTCCCGGGATGGGACCATGTTTGAGGAACAGCGAGGAAGTCTACATGGTTGGAGGAGAGTAGTAGAAGATGAGGTTAGAGAAGTTATCGGGGGGCCAGGACACAGGCCATTTGAGGCCACTATGAAATTGTTGGCTTTAACTCATCATCTGATTTCAGGATTACCTTGGCTATAGTGAGGAGAAAAGAGAAAGGGTCAAATGTAGAAGTAGGGAGATCAGCTAGGAATCTCCAGCAGCAATCAGGAGAGGAGACAGTAGTGTAAGGAATAGTGTGGTAGAGGTGGAAGTGGTCAAGAGTGATTGTTTTCTCATATAGATCTTGTACATATTTTGTCAGATTTATGCCTTAATACTTCATTTATTTGGAATTGTTTTTAATTTCAGATCCCACTTGTTCATTGCTGGTATGTAGGAAAGTTGTGAGCTTTTGTGTATTAACCTTACACCCTACAACCCTACAGTAATCGCATAGTAGTTGCTGGAGTTTTTCTGTTGATTTTTTTTTTCCTTTAGATTTTCTGTACAGATGATTATGTCATCTGTGAACAAAGAAAGCTTTATTTCTTTTTTTCTCAGCCTGCATACCTTTTACTTCCTTTTCTTATTGCGTCAGTTAGGACTTTTATTTGGTGTTGAAAAGCAGTGGGGAGCGGGAACATCCTTGCCTTCTTTCTGATTTTAGTGGGAAAATTTTGAGTTTCTGTTCGGTATGATTTTAGCTGTAGGATTTTAGAAGATATTCTTTATCCCGTTAAGGAAGTTCCCCTATATTCCTTGTTTACAGGGAGTTTTTACTGTGAATGGGTGTTGGATTTTTTTTCAGATGTCTTTCTGCATCTATTGATTCAGATCATGTAACTTTTAAAATTGATAGAGGCTTATTGAAATTATCTATTGCTTATGTGAGTTTTGGTAAGTTGTGTCTTTTCAAAGAATTGGTCCATTTCATCTGTGTTATAAAATTTGTGGACATGGAGTTATTCATAGTATTCCTTTATTATTTTAATGTTCATGGGACCTGTAGTGATGTCTCCTCTTTCATTTCTGACATTAGTAATTTGTGTCCTCTCCCTCTTTCTTAGTTAACCTGGCTAGAGGCTTGTCAATTTTATTGATCTTTTTAAAGAACCAGCTTGTGCTGCTGGTGGTGGTTGCTGTTGATTTCCTGTTTTCAGTTTCATTGATTTCTGTTTAATTTTTATTATTTCTTTTGGTTACCTTAGATTTAATTTGCCCCTCTTCTCTCATTTCTTAAGATGGAAGTTTAGGCTATTGGGTTTAAATCTCTTTTTTCCTAATATATATATTTAGTGCTGAAAATTTCCCTCTAAGTGCTGTTTTTGTTGGTCTTTTGATGTTCTGAGAGCAATTTCCAGACTGTGGGGAGGGTTGGGGATGGTTTCCTCACCAACAAGCTGTTCTTATACACCAGTATGGTGTTTGAGCAGTCACTTCAGCTCATCTCAATTTTGACATTCTGTACTCAGAGATAGCATTAGATTGCACGGTTGAGGGCTGCATTCCACAAGACCATCTCCCCTTTCCTACCCACACACTTTTCAGACACTAGTTGCAAGCCCAGGCTATCACCTGTGCCTCTGACTGAGCAGCTGTTGATTGGAAGTTCCAGTGACCCCCTCCTTGGGTTTTAGACACCAATCAGAGTTCCAAGTTACCTTTATTCTTACTGACTGGCTGTAAATCAGAGGTCTGCATGACCTCTTTCTCGGTTCAGTTAACTTTCTAGAGCGGCTCACAGAACTCAGAGAAACATTTACCACTAGATCCCTGGTTTATCATAGAAGGATACAACTCAGGAACAGCCAGATGGAAGAGAATGGAGAAAGACATGGAGCTTCCATCCCCTCTCCAGGTGCACCATTTTCCCCAAACTCCACATGTTCACTAACCTGGAAGCTCTCCAAACATCATCCTTTTGGGTTTTTATGAAGGCTTTATTACGTAGGCATGATTGATTAAATCATTGCTTCCTGGTAATTGATTCATCCTCCGGCCCCTCTCCCCTCCATGGAGGCCAGGAGGTTGAGACTGAAAAGTCCAAGCCTCTAATCACATAGTTGTCTCCCTTGGCAACTAGCCCCTATTCTTAGGTGCTTTCCAAAAGTCACTTTATTAATATGAGAGATACTGTTAAGCTCTCATCTCTTAGAAATTCCAAAGGTTTTGGGATCTGTGAGCCAGGAACTTTGAGTGATGTTCTTTATGTAGACTAAAGTTTCTGACCCTTACCATTTTCCTTCTCTCTAAAGAAATTCTTTTGTCATTTCTTGAAAGTCCGGTGTGCTGACTACAAACAGCTTCAATATTTGCTTGTCTGAGAAAGTCTTTATTTTTCTTCAATTTTGAAGAATAATTTCTCAGGGTACAGAATTCTAGGTTGCTAGTTTTATTTTTCCCCCCTCTCTCAACCTTTTAAAAATTTTTTAGCTTTGTTAAGGTTAATTGACAACATTGTAAGGTTTTAAGTATACAATGTGGTGATTTGATATAGGTACACATAAGGAAAGGATTCCCCCATGGAATTAATTGATACATCCATCATCTCACATATTTGCCTTTTTTGTGCGTGATAACATTATGTTCTGTTTTCTTAGCAAATTTAGATTACCCAATACAGTGTTATCAATTATAGTCACCATAGTATTAATTAGGTCCTCAGACTTTATTCTTACTCATCTTACATCTGAAAGTTTGTACCCTTTTACCACCTCTCCCTATCTCCCCCAGCCAGGCCCTGGTAATCACTTTTCTATTCTCTTTTTCTGAGTCCAACCTTTTATTTTTTTTTTAAGATTCCACATGTAAGCAATACTATGCAGTATTTGTCTTTGGCTAATTTCACTTAGCCTAACACTCTCCAGGTTCTTCTGTGTTGTTGCAAAGGACAGGGTTTCCTTCTTTTTAAAAGCTGAATAATATTCCATTTTGTGTATGTATGTTATGTGTGTGTTTATATATATAAATTTTCTTTATCCATTCATCCATTGATATACACTTAGCTTGTTTCCATGTCATGTCTGTTGTGAGTAATGCTGCAGTGAACATACATCTATTTGAGATAACAGATTCATATCCTTTGGATGTATACATAGAAGTAGAATTGCTGGATCACATGGTAATTCTAGTTTTAATTTTTTGTGGGACCTCCATACTCTTTTCTTTAGTGACTATACCAGTTTATATATATCCCACCAGCAGTTTACATGGAGTTCCTTTTCTCTGCCTCTTTGCCAGCATTGATTTTCTTCTTCTTCTGTTTTTTTAATAGACGTCCTAACAGGTGTGAGAGGACATCATTGTAGATTTAATTTCCATTTCCTGATGCCTAGTGATAGTGAGCATTTTTACCTACGTGTTGGCCATTCATAGGTCTTCCAAGTTTTTGTAGGTCTATTCAAGTTTTTTACCCATTTTTAAATTGGGTCATGGGTCTTTTTTTTTTTTTAAGTTTTATGAGTTCCTTATTTATTTTGTATATTGACCTTTTATTGGCTTGCAAAATTTTTTTCCATTCCATAGGTTGCCTTTTCATTTTGTTGATGGTTTCCTTTCCTATACAGAAGCTTTTTAGTTTGATATAGTCCCACTTATTTTTGCTTCTGTTGCCTTTGCTTTTGGTGTCAAATCCAAAAATCATTGCTAAGACATGCAAAGTCAAGGAGCTTTCCCCCTGTGATTTCTTCTAGGAGTTTTGTGAGTTCAGGTTTTGTGTTTAAGTCTTTAATCATTTTAAGTTGATTTTTGTATATGGTATAAGGTAGGGATCCAGTTTCATTCTTTCGTATGTGGCTGTCTGGTTTGCACCATTGTTGAAGAGATTACCCTTTCTTCATTTTGTATACTTGGCTTCTTGGTTGTAAATTGCTCATACATATACATACAAGGGTTTATTTCCGGGCTCTTGATTCTGTTTCTTTGGTTTGTGTGTCTGTATTTATGCCGATATTGTACTGTTTTGATTACTATTGTTTTGTAATGTTTGAAATCCATGTGATGCCTCTTGCTTTTTTTCCTCAAGATTGCTTTGGCTCTTTGAGGTCTTTTGTGGTTTGATACAAATTTTAGGATTTCTTTTTTCTATTTCTATGAAAAAGCCATTGGAATTTTGGGAGAGATTGAATTGAATCTGTATATAGCTTTGGGTAGAATGGACATTTTAGCAGTTTCTTCTAATCTATGAATATAGGATATTACTTCATTTATTTGTGCCTTCAGTTTCTTTCATCATCGTCTTAGTGTTTTGAGTATCTTTCACTTACTTGGTTAAGTTTGTTCTAAATATTCTGTTCTTTTGGTGCTATTGTAAATGGGAAGGTTTTCTTAATTTCTATGGTAGCTTAACTTAACAGAAACACAACTGACTTTGGTATGTTGATTTTCTATTCCATAACCTTACTGAAATTGTTTATTTGTTGTAACAGTTCTTTTGGTGCAGTCTAGGTTTATTTGAGATCTTTTGTTCTTGGTGTAGTTATTAATTGCCATAAATTTCCCTCCTAGAATTGTTTCTGCTGCATCCCATAAGTTTTGGGTGTTATGTTTCCTTTTTTTTTTTTTTTTTTTTTTTTTGTTGATTTATTTATTTGACAGATCACAAGTAGGCAGAGAGGCAGGCAGAGAGAGAGAGGAGGAAGCAGGCTCTCTGGCGAGCAGAGAGCCCAATGTGGGGCTCGATCCCAGGACTCTGAGATCATGACCTGAGCCGAAGGCAGCGGCCTTAACCCACTGAGCCACCCAGGCGCCCCTATGTTTCCATTTTTATTTGTATTTTTTTTCCTCTTTTGATTTATCCTTTGACCCATTCCTTTGTCAGGAGCATGTTTTTTTAATCTCTGTGTGTTTGTAAATTTTTTAGTTTTGTTCTTGTAATTTCTAGTTTTTTACCATTGTGGTTGGAAAAGATATTGGATAGGATTTTAATCTTTTTTTTTTTTTTAAGATTTTATTTATTTATTTGAGAGAGAGAGAGAGAGAGAGCATGAGAGGGGGGAGGGTCAAAGGGAGAAATAGACTCCCTTCTGAGTGGGGAGCCCAGTGCGGGAATTGATCCCGGGACTCCAGGATTATGACTTGAGCTGAAGGCGGTTGCATAACCAGCTGAGCCACCCAGGTGCCTGGATTTTAGTCTTAAGTGAGATTGGATTCTGATATCTTTTGAAAGGAGAGACAAAGGAATTCCTGTTGGATTGCATTTGGGAATGGGGACAAAAGGGTATAATTGAGTTTTAACTCCCAGGTTTTTTTGTTACAACCATCCAGAAAGTTTAAATTTCTGTTACCTGAAAGGAAAGAATGCAGTCACACAAGTTTGTAGATTAAATTCAAGATGCCTTATTACACATAGAAAAAAAGGTATGAGTAAGCAAGTTGTATATAGGCGTCTAGACTGTAGAGTAGAAAATTGGGCTGGAGGTATAAATTTGGGGGTGTACCATCATATGGGTAGAATGTAAAGTTATGAGAGTTGTAGATCACTCAATGTAGAGAAGAGATTTAAGGGCTGAGTGAGTATTGGGCAACTTTCATGAGATGAATAAGATGAGGAGGAAACAACAAAGATGACGAAGGAGCAGACAGTAAAATAAATGAACTGAGAGAGGTATCCTAGAACCCAAGTAAAGAAAATGTGAGGGCACATGGGTGGCTCTGGGTTAAAGCCTCTGCCTTTGACTCAGGTCATGGTCCCAGGGTCCAGGGATCGAGCCCTGCATCGGGCTCTTTGTTTAGTGGGGAGCCTGCTTCCCCCTCTGCCTCTCTACCTACTTGTGATCTCTGTCTGTTGGGTAAATAAATAAAATCTTTAAAAAAGAAAAAAGAAAATATGAGATTCCTTTCTATAGTAGAATGAGTATGAATTTGGGAGCTTGCTCAGCCTGGTCTAACTACTTAACCAGTTGTAAGTTTCTTGACATCTCAGAGCCATAAACAGGGATAATGCATATATAGGTAAAACATCTAGTCTGTCATCTTTTGCTTAGTAAATAATCCATAATTTGTCAGAAACACGTTAGTCAAATCCATGAAGTTACTTTTGTGTCTAGTAGTATCTAAGAAAGAAATATGTAGAATATCCTGACAGGCCTAATACATGAGGATTTTCTAATACATAAAATGGATAGTTGCATATTGCATATGAAAGCCCTGTGGGACTGAGAACCCAAATTGAATTATCATTGTATTAAATAGACAAAGTAATCATGGTGGAGAAGTGAAAGGACTATGAGGTAATCTCTGTAGAACCTAGTTCACTGTCCTATATAGTTCATTAATCGATACCCAAAGACCTTTAAGGAAAAATTGTGGCTATGTAGTTTTTGTTTATTTTATGTTTTTTTTTCCTATAGCTAAAAATGCACTGAGTTGTATCAGTTTTTACATTTATAGAGGAAGAAATTGTGAGGAATTACTATGCGTACTTAGCTGAGTCTTCCACATGAAAACATTTTTAATTTGTGATTATTTTCTCTATAAAGGTATAGCAAATGAATCTAAAAAATTATATGGAGCTCAGTTCCACCCTGAAGTTGGCCTTACAGAAAATGGGAAAGTAATCCTGAAGAACTTCCTGTATGATATAGCGGGGTGCAGTGGAACCTTCACTGTGCAGAACAGAGAACTCGAGTGCATTCGAGAGATCAAAGAAAGAGTAGGCACATCAAAAGTTTTGGTAAGGAATTTACATCTGAAAGTACAAATTTATGTCGATAATGTTAGAACTCAGAGCTGGGTTCATCACCATAACCCTTAAATGCTGGCGGGGTGATCAGATGTTTTGTGAGTTGCACTGTTTTAGAGCGCTTTTTCAATTACTACATCTACTTTTGATAAAAACAATGTTTTCAAAGGTACTGATTTGGGCTGATAGTTTTTATTTTATTTTACTTTCTTGTTTATTGTATTCAACATGATTTTTCTTTTAATTTCACATTGTAGGTTTTACTCAGTGGTGGAGTAGACTCAACAGTTTGTACAGCTTTGCTGAATCGTGCTTTGAACCAAGATCAAGTCATTGCTGTGCATATTGATAATGGCTTTATGAGGAAACGAGAAAGCCAGTCTGTAGAAGAGGCCCTCAAAAAGCTTGGAATTCAGGTCAAAGGTATTGATGAGCCCCCACAAAAGTCTATATGTGAGGAATTATTTAACAATCATATCTAGCCTTATGGTTTGGGTGAGCTCGTTGTCTTAACCAAGTACAGGTTTCAAAGGGTGCCTGGGTGCCCCAGTTAGATGAATGTCCAACTCTTGATTTTGTCTTAGGTCATGATCTCAGGGGTGTGGGAACAAGCCTTGTCTCCTCGTCCACGCTCAGTGGGCAGTCTGCTTGAGATTCTCTCTCTCTCTGCCCTCCACCGCTCCACCCTAACCCCTACCCTTGTGTGCGCTCACATAGGCACACACACTCTTTCAAATCTTAAAAACAACAACAACAAAAAACACCCAAAGAAGCACAGGTTTTCCAATAAACTTAAAATTATTTTTTTACTTTTACATTGTAATTATCTGTTTCAAGAGGGGTCCCAGTATAAATTTTAAAACTGAAATCAGTAGAAATTCCAAAAAATCAAATCAATAAAAAAAATCAATGAAATTCCATCTATCATTCTGTTCTCTTCTATGCATTCATTCTTTCTGAGTACTCTTTTCCTATTCATAATATTATTTAGCTATGAGAATTTCCAAGTCTTCCTACAACAGCTGTGGATGTACAGATTACAGTCTGAAAGGCTTATACAGAGAAGAGAGGTGAAGATCTAGTCACCTTTTTTTCCTAGTTTTATTGAGAAATAATTGACATATATCACCATGTAAGTTTAAGGGTACAGCATGATGATTAGATTTTGCATATATTTTGAAAGGATTATCCCAACAGTGTCAGTTAACATCCATCTTATAAAAAAGAACATTTTCTTTTTATAATGTGAACTCTTAGGATTCACTCTTAACTTTTCTGTGAATCAACCAGCAGTATTAGCTGTAATTGTCATGTTGTACAAGACAGCCTTAGTACTTACTTATCTTGTAACTGGAAGTCGTACCTTTTAACCGCCTTCTTCCAATTCTCCTCCTCCTCACCCTCCACCTCTGATAAGTCTGATCTCTTTCTATGAGTTTGATTTTTTAGATTCTATATATAACATAGTGAGGTAATACAGTATTTGTCTTTGTCTGACTTATTTCATTTGACATAATGCCTTTAAGATCCATGCATTTTGTCACAAAGGGTAGGTTTCCTTGTTTTTTATGGGCAGATTCTCGTGTGTGTGTGTGTGTGTGTGTGTGTGTGTGTGTGTGTGTGTGTGCGCGCGCGTATCATCTTTATTCATACATGGATGGACACTTAGGTTGTTTCCATACCTTAGATATTTCAAATAATGCCACCATGAATATGGGAGTGCAGTTATCTTTTTGTGTGTTTTCATTTTCTTTGGATATATCTCCAGAAGTGGAATTGCTGGATCACATGGCAGTTTTATTTTTAATTTTTTGAGGATCCTCCAAAAACTCCTTTTTTAAAAAAATTTTTTTAAGATAGAATGAGTGAGTGTGAGCTGGGGTGGAGGGGTTGGTGGGGACACAGAGGGAGAGAGAGAATCTCAGGCAAACTCCAAACTCCACGCTGAGCATGGAGACCAATACAGGATTCTATCTCATAACACTGAGATCATGACCTGAGCTGAAATTAAGTTGGACACTTAACTGACTGAGCCCCCCCAGGAGGCCTCCAGAACTCTTCTGTAGTGGCTGTATCAATTGACAATCTTACTAACATTGCACATGGATTCCCTTTTTTCCACATCCTTGTCTGTGTTTATTATCTCATCATTTTGGTGACAGCCATTCTAACAGGTATGAGGCGATATCTCACTGCGGTTTTAATTTGCATTTCCCTAAGAAGTAGTGATATTGAGCATCTTTCTATGTGCCTGTTGGCCTTTTGTATATCTTCTTTGAGATAAGTGTATTCAGGTAGTCTGTCCATTTTTTTATTGGGTTGTGTTTTTGCTGTTGAGTTGTTTAAGTTCTTCATATATTTTGGATATTAATCCCTTGTCAGATATGTCTTTTGCAATATCCTCCCATTCAGTAGATGGCCTTTTCATTTTGTCGATGCACACTTTGTTGTGCAAAGGCTTTTTATTTTGTTATAGTCCCAATAGTTTATTTTTGCTTTCCTTTCCCTTGTCTGAGGAGACATATCTAGTAATATGTTGCTAAGGGGAGGAAACTAACAAAAGCAGGACTTGTGGGGAGGCTCAAGATTTGGAAACATTGGCTTCCCTGTGTGATGTGGTCCTCTGGGTGAGCCTAAAACAGATCCGTTGAAAATCTGAGGAGATTCTTTTCCTTAACAGAGGACTAAATTGCTGCTATCCCTCCCTATTGGAAGATTGTGGATTTATTCTCTAAAGAGGCTACATAAAAGAAACTTTGGACTTGGGCATAGCAATACCAGGCATAGTTGAGGATAGAAATAAGATTCTACATTAAAAACAGGAGTAAGCAAAAATCTGTATACTGAATGATGTCTCTCTCCCTGCCACTTCTGGTGTTTCCTTATCAGATGCTGATAGGCAGGAGATTGGAGGTATCTTTTCTGGGGTAATTGACCAGTTTAAGAGAAACTACAGATTCACTGTAGTGAAATAACCCTCTATATTTCAGTGAAGTTCATCAGTTGTTCAGCCTTACTACCAAGTAGAGATCTTAGTAAGTTTTTAAGTACCTTGCTCTTAAAAAATAAAAGGATAGCCAGTGATTACTAGTGCAGTTTGGAGGACTTCAATCCCACTGTATGTACCACTACTTTCAGTTCCCTTGGGGTTATGGTTCTTCCTTTGGCTTTTGCTTGTTGTTCTTGTGGGGCACTGAATAGAGGGAAAGCAACAGCATAATGTACATATCATGGCCTTGGATTACCAAATGCTACAGGATTCTCAAAAAACCCTATAAAATTAGTGAGTTTCTGTGTCTGGCTTCTATTAATCGTGGTTTATTGGTAGTTCTCTATTATGTAGCCAAGGTAAGTGGTGATCAAAACATCCATCTAGGTTTTCTTTCTGTAGCTTAATCCATTATTTATGTTGTTTAAAATCTTCTATTAGTTTTAAAATGTGCTTCTCTTCTTTTCCTCAGTGATAAATGCTGCTCATTCTTTCTACAACGGAACAACAACTCTACCAATATCAGAGGAAGATAGAACTCCACGAAAAAGAATTAGCAAAACATTAAATATGACAACAAGTCCTGAAGAGAAAAGAAAAATTATCGGGGATACTTTTGTTAAGGTGCCTTTATAATATCCACAATTTGTACTGTTTTTGATGTGAATTTTAGTATGTGTTTTTTCTTGTCCTTATATCAAATAATCATTTGCTGACTAATTTTGATTTTTTTTTTTTTAATTAAGAACTTTAGGGTATGTTACTATTATACTGACTGGTTTTAAAAAATACGTATACTTATGTTGTCAGGCTTTTATTTTAACTATTTAAGAATAGATATTTCAGTTGATACTAGACTTTTTAATTCTTTGGGTATTTCAGTGGCTAGTTTTCAGGCTCTTGAATGTTTGCCTATCTTTATGAATCTTTCTAAAATATATGTTCTTGAAAGAGTTTACTTTGGGAGTTGGTATGGATTTTATCTCTTGGTCAATATTGCAAAAGGATTCTGAGAAATCTTGTTGAAAGTATAAAAAAGACTGTGCTATCTTTTTTAAAGATTCATCTCTTAAAAGACTGTTTTACTCCTCTTGGTTATAGATCGCTAATGAAGTAATTGGAGAAATGAACCTGAAACCAGAGGAGGTTTTCCTTGCCCAAGGTACTTTACGGCCTGATTTAATTGAAAGTGCATCCCTTGTTGCAAGTGGCAAAGCTGAACTCATCAAAACCCATCACAATGACACAGAGCTTATCAGAAAGTTGAGAGAAGAGGTAAAAGCTTTTGAGAACTTTGCCATAAGAGCACCCCCCCGCCCCGAACCATTTTTAAAAGTATAGTTCAGTAATGTTAAGTATATTTGTATTGTTGTGAGACAGATCTCCATAACTTATTCATCTTATAAAACTGAAACTTTATATCCCTTGAACAACAGGTACTCTCTTTTCCTTCTTCCCAACCCCTGGTAACCACCATTCTACTACCATTTCTCCATGAATTTGACTACTTTAGATACCCTATAAAAGTGAAATCATTTGTCTTTTTGTGACTGCTTTATTTCATTTAGCATAGGTCCTCAAGGTTCATCCATGTTGTAACATGTGACAGGATTTCCTTCTTCTTAAGGCTAAATAGTATTTTATTATATGTGTATACACATTCTGTTTATCCATTTATCTGTCAGTGGACATTTGGGTTGCTTCTGCTTTTTGGCTATTGTGAATTGTGCTGCTGTGGACCTGAGTTGACAAATATCTCTTGAAGACCCTGCTTTCAGGGTTTGTTTGTTTGTTTGTTATATACAAGAAGCTGTATTGCTGGGTCATATGATAGTTTTTTGTTCGTTTGTTTGTTTTTGTAAGATTTTAAGTAATCTCTGTGCTCATTATGGGGCTTGAGAATTTACAACCCCAAGATTAAGAGTTGTATGCTCTACTAAGTCAGCCAGGCACCTCATGATAGTTCTATTTTTAATTTTTAAAAGGGACTTCTTAATGTTTCCATAGCAGTTATATCATATTACAATCCACCAGCAATATACTATACCTTAAGTACAACTGTTATTTTCTTTTTTTCTTTTTTCTTTTTGTAATTCACACTCACATTAAGATGGCTACATCTGTCTGTATTTTAGACATCTTAGTGGATGGGAAGTGGTATCTCATTGTGATTTTGATTTGCATTTCCTTAATAACTAATGATGTTGAGCATCTTTTCATGTGCTTATTGGCCATTTGTGTATCTTCTTAGAAATATCTGTTCAGATTTTTTGCACATTTTTAATTGATTTATTTATCTTTTTAATACTGAATTGTAAGTGTTCTTTATACATTGTATAGAACCTTTATCAAATAGGAATAGGTGTCTTTTCACTTAATGATATCATTTGGAGAGCTTTAATTTTGAGACACTAGTATGGTTTCTAATTGCCTTGTATTCTAATGAGAACTAGATCAGAGATGGTGGGTAGGACTGCTATGATTTACTTACATTTGAAAGGTTTATGTTTAAAATGTGTTTCAGAGAGAAGTACGAAGGTCAGTAAAACGTTCATCTAATTCCTTATAAACACGTAGGAGAGCATACTTTAAGATATGAAATTTTAAAAAATATCTTTCACCTTAGATTCAAAAATCAACAGGAAAGGTCAATAATATGTTATTCTTTATTTACCATATCTTTTTCATTACCAATTTGTATTAATTGGCTTTTCCCTCTGTAGGGAAAAGTAATAGAACCTCTGAAAGATTTTCATAAGGATGAAGTAAGAATTTTAGGCAGAGAACTTGGACTTCCGGAAGAGTTAGTTTCCAGGCATCCATTTCCAGGTAAAAAAAAAAAAATAAAATTGAATTGCTCGATTTGTCATTAGACTTCCATGTTGAAGAAAAATCAATTCAGAGAGTTCTGAAGCAATTACCTCAGGGAATATGTAACTTTAAAGGAAAGGGTGGGTAGGGAACAAAATTCTTCTTAGTACCTATTGTGTATACTTCATTTTCTTACATAATTATTATCTATTGTATTTGTATTTGTATTTTATCGGTGAGTCTGGCCTATAATGTTACCATCAAATGAGAAAAACAAGGCATTGAGAAATTTTAATAACATTGTCACACAAGTCTTTTTTTTTTTTTTTAAAGATTTTATTTATTTATTTTAGAGTGAGCAAGGGGAGGGGCAGGGGGCTAGGGAGAGAGAGAATTTTAAGCAAGCTCCACACCCAGTGCAGATCCCAACATGGGGCTTGATATGACAACCCTGAGATGAAATCAGTCAGATGCTTAACAAACTGAGCCACCCAGGTGCCCCGCATTGCCATACAATTCTTAGTGTTAGAGCTGCAATTTATATGTTCTTTCTACTATACCATGATTTCTTTCATGGAAGACAAGGTGGTTCTCTGAAATCCTAATTCTGTGGTTGATTTTTCTGAATGGAGGAATTACTTCTTTGCATAGGGCTGTATGTAACTAGTTCATGAACAAATAAAAAATACTCAATTTAAATAGTCATTTGCTGCTGTCATATAGAAAAATAACTTATTAAAGGTGGTATTTATTTAAAGTTAGGACTGAGAGTCTTAAATTGTTTTTGTTATAAGTTCTCGAGCTTGGATCCGTCTTGTACCTCACTTTCTGGCTCTTTATAATAGTCGTTAGGTGATGAGTTGAGTGAATGGTCTGATTAATAAGCATAGTAAAAGTTAACAATTTTTAAATACTAGTACGTGCTAGACATTCTGCTAAATATTTTACACATACTGTCTTATTTGATCCTCAAAATAAAACTAGGATGATTCTGCTTTATAGATATGGAAATTTTGGGGACAGAGCCCACTTCGCCAAAAGTTAATGCAGATTAGGTTTGGAGCTGGGATTCTAGCCCTGAAGGTCTCACCTCAGAGCTTGTACTCTTAAATATCATAGCAGTATTACAAAGGTGATTAATGCTGTTTGTATCAATAAATTCAAATCTGGGAATTCAAGACGTTCAGTCTCTAATCTCTGTGTTGGCAAAAGATTGTGTATGAATGTAATGGAGGGAGCCAAGTGGTCCTGTTGGTCCTTGGTCATCATTGCAACTTGATGACTTGACTTTTAAAAGTCTTTTTACATATTGGATTTTTTTTTATTATGTAAGATTTCTTTGGTAAAAATTTTGGTGATTTAAAAAAAATTAGGCATAATACTTACCTTTACTAAGCTGTTTATCCTACAGGTAAAGAATGAAACTGAGGGGGCGCCTGGGTGGCTCAGTGGGTTAAAGCCTCTGCCTTCAGCTCAGGTCATGATCTCAGGGTCCTGGGATCGAGCCCCACATCGGGCTCTCTGCTCCGCGGGGAGCCTGCTTCCTCCTCTCTCTCTGCCTGCCTCTCTGCCTAGTTGTGATTTCTCTCTGTCAAATAAATAAAATATTAAAAAAAAAAAAAAGAATGAAACTGAGGAATTAATGGAACATGGCTAAGGTTTTATCTGTAACTAGGTAGCTCACAGGATACCTTTTCTGTTATAGTAAAGAAGTAGAGTCCACTTTTTTAAGACCCATGCATACCTTGTGTTTTCATCCTTGTAAGTATTTGGTAAATAGAAATACCAGTTCACATTTTTGGAATTAGACACTCTGTTGTAATTTTTTTTTTTTTTTAAACCACAGTCTTCTTCCTAAAATTAGATTGGTAGTTGAACCTGGGTGATGAATAATAAGGTGATTCATTACACTGTCCTCTTTACTTTTCTATATATTTAAAAATTTCTTTAATAAGTTTTAAAAAGAAAAAAATAAGTTTAAAAAAGATGGTGCATATATTGTGAATTAATATTTATTGGAGAATTTTGTGACACTTAATACATGGACTACCAAAAATAGGACATAGAAATTACTGTTGTAAAAAGAGCTAAAACATTCTAAAAATGGTGAGTTGGATGGAAAACTATTTGAAGTAAAACACTTTAAAAAAAAGCAAAGTAGAGGGGCTCGGTTGGGCCTCCCATTTTTGGTTTCAGCTCAGGTCATAGTCTCAGAATGGTAGAATCAGTCCCCCAGTTGGGCTCTGCTCTTGGCAAGGAGTCTGCTTGGGGTCCTCTCCCTCTGCCCCTCCCCCTCTCTCAAATAGATAAATAAATCTTAAAAAAAAAATGGTTGTGTGTCAATTATATCTCAGTAAAACTAGAAAAAACTTAAAATGGCCAATGGATTTTAATTTTTGGAAGGATTTCATGTTTGGAAACTGATATTTTTATATTAAATATGTAATTTATTTATATTAAATACCATTGTTATTGTTCTCTTTAGGTCCTGGCCTGGCAATCAGAGTAATATGTGCTGAAGAACCTTATATTTGTAAGGACTTTCCTGAAACCAGCAATATTTTGAAAATAGTAGCTGACTTTTCTGCAAGTGTTAAGAAGGTAATAATTTGCATTGAATTTGTATATTATAGGAGCTTTAAATAGTCACAGTTCATCAGTATAAGGAATTGAGTGGATTCTTGTAGCACTCTAGTATTTACAATGAATTCTATTAGAGTTTCATTTTTTGAAAATTCAGGGTAATTTAATATGTATTAAATGAGCATAAAGAAAGTATTCTACAGAGACTTGTATATATAGACTTATTTTTTTTAGCCTTACAACAGATAAGGCTTGAATCCCTAAAAATTCTAGATATGAAGGGGAGTTTAAAAGTATTTTAGGGGTCCCTGGTTGACTCAGTTGGTAGAGCTTGTGACTCTTGATCTTGGGGTCATGAGTTTGAGCCACATGTTGGGTGTGAAAATTACTTAAAATCATTAAAAAGTGTATTTTATATATACTGCAAGAAAATAAGGGGAAGCATTTTTACTCCAAACTAAGGAGTTTGGAATGTAGAAGTCTCCTAGTTCTGTAGATTTGGTGCTGAAAGTCATTTGTGGTCTGAAAAACTCAGGCAAAGAATCTAAAGTGGACCTTGGTTGGTAGTGCTTCCAGGTGTCAGGCTTAGGAATGCAACAAGATCCCCACATGTAGAGTTCCAGTAAGTATATATGAATGTAAAAAATTGCAAAATATGTATAGAAGTAAGGTAATTGAATGAGAGCTAGTGGAAGAAAAAACTGACGGAACAAGATCCTCTGATACTTCAGATACTTGAGTTAGTGTAAGGTATATAGAATTAAGAGAAGTAGTTGATAGTCTTTTACCATATATCTTTTTTTTTTTCTTTTACCATATATCTTGTTCTTACTATCAAAATGACTTGGGCAGCTTTGAGAAAAATTAAATTCTAGTAATGAAAATAACTGAAGAGGCACCTAGGTGGCTCAATGGGTTAAGCCTCTGCCTTCGGCTCAGGTCATGATCTCAGGGTCCTGGGATCGAGCCCTGCATTGGGCTCTCAGCTCAGCGGAGAGCTTGCTTCCCCCCTCTTTCTCTGCCTGCGTCTCTGCCTATTTGTGATCTCTGTCTGTCAAATACATAAAGAAAATATTTTTAAAAAATAATAAAAACAGCTAAAGAAAGAAGTAATGAACTCAAAGACAGGTGTTAAGAAATTATCCAGAAATCGGAACAAAGCATCAAAGAGAAAATATATAGAGAAGAGGTTAAAATAGAATGAAAAGGTCAATATTCAGATTCAGGAAATGTAACACATCTCCCTAGTTGGTATACCTAGCAAAACTGCTGACTGCCAAAGACAAAACAGCTGCAGGAGAAAGGTTGTTTATCCTTTGAAGGAAAGACGATTATACTGAAAGCGCAGTAAAAACATGAAGATTTCAGAGTGCCATGAGAAAATAATTGTGAATCGTGAACAGATGAACCATCTCTAAGAACTAGGGCAAATGAAGACATTTGTAGATAAACAGAATTTATTATCAACAGTCCATTACTTAAGGAACTAAGAGCAGTGGTTCTCACCCTGAAACAAACACAGGCTGTATAATAAAAATAATCTCAAATTTTGTGTGTTTAAAAATATTATAACAATATACAGCTAAAATAACATGTAAGCCACAGGAAATTGATTGGAGTTAAAGTATTCAAAATGCTTGTATTGTTTGCTGGGAGGACAGAGAGGTTGATTCTCTTCTGTTAAGTATCCATGTTAACATTGAGGGGGAACTACTGAAAAAAGAAAAATACAGGGCTTAACTTCAAAACCAGTAGAAGGAAAATAAATGAGCTGGGAGAAATAGTTTAGGAAAACGTGGGGGAAAAAACCCTAAAAACTGGGACAAATAGAAACAACTGAATAAAATGGTAGAATGAAGTCCAACCATATTATTAACCTATAGTTAGTTAAATGGACTAACATCTCTAGTTATGACATAGATTGTCAAACTGGTTTGAGAAGTAAAATCTAATTATAGTCTGTTTACCTAAGGATAGGCTGAAAGTAAAAGAATGAAAGAGCATATACCAGGTTAATACACCAAAAAAAAGGAAGTTGGTGGAGATATATTAATTTTTTTAATTTTTAAAAATTTTTTAAAAAAGATTTTACTTATTAATTTGACAGAGAGAGATCAGGCAGAGAGACAGAGGGGGAAGCAGGCTCCCTGCTGAGTAGAGAGCCGGATGTGGGGCTTGATCCCAGGACCCTGAGATCATGACCTGAGCCAAAGGCAGAAGCTTAACCCACTGAGCCACCCAGGCACCCCATATATTAATTTTTTGACAGAAGCAATTTTATGGTAAGAAGTTTTATTATAAGGAAAAGGTTTAACTCATGTGAAGTATGTCCCTTGCCACTGACAGGATTAAATCCGTGAAGCATACACATATAATCTGTGTTTCTTATCCTGATACTTGACTTCTCATAGCCCTGGCTCTCAGGAGTGAAATTCTGATGTACTGCATAGAACACACAAGTCAGAGAAAATATCAGATAGGATCTATTGCTAAGTAAGTAAGTGTAGATACATAAGACAGTAACAGATACCTAAAGAATACCTTATCTCTTGAAACCTTAAGAAGTGTCTGTTTGGTTTTCTCAGCCGCATACACTGTTACAAAGAGTCAAAGCTTGTACAACGGAAGAGGATCAGGAGAAGCTGATGCAAATTACAAGTTTGCATTCATTGAATGCCTTCCTGCTGCCGATTAAAACTGTAGGTGTGCAGGTGAGTTGTGTGAATTCATTGATCTGTGACATAACTTTTTGCAGTTTATTCTTTCCACTAATATTGAAATAGGAGTGACTTAGGAAAATGAAATATGAAAGTATGTATACCAAATTTAGAAATGTGAAAAGGTGGTACTTTATAGAGTGTTTATGGAGTGAATAAGGTTATAGGAACTACATATTGAGACTGAGATTTTGTAATTGGGGAACATCTGTCATCTCTAAACAAAAGCAGCTACTAAAATAGTGGTTTACTATGGGCTTGACTTGCTTGCTTCTGCCTTGAAGGGCAGGTGCCAATAAGTCATGTCCTCATGTATGCTTCTTGGTGTGAAAATGTACTGTGACTTTAGAAGTCTTAAGTGCAAGAACGCCCCCAGTTGAACATGTTACACTATTTAGGTCTTGCTCTCAGCTTGTGTATTCCTTAAACCAGTGCTCTCTGCCTCTTCAACATCTTCTCTCTTAGCTGTGATCATGTATAACTAACATTTTTGTATTTATGATTCTTTCTCGACTGTAAAAGCATGTGCAGATAATACAGTTTATACTTTTAAAATGTTATTTATAAATAGATTATATTAAATTCTTCTTTATATGATCCTCAGGTGAGTTTCTGGGGAGAGGCTTGGGTGGGTAGGGAAGAGGAAAGTTTCTGTTCCCTTAGGGTTTTTAGTTAAATGAAAACTAGAAAAGGTTTCAGTAATTCAACTTAAAATGGTATGAATGAATGCCAGTTACTGGGCCTTGCTTAGGTGTGGGAAGAAATTAGCTCTGTTTTAGAGATTATTCATCTGAAATTTAGTAAGTATACTATTTTTCCTAAATACATGACGTTGAGTCATCAGTTTAAATTCTTCCTTCTCCTGAATCCATGTAGCTCTGTTTGTAAATAAGACAATAAAAATTCATTGTTGCTTTTAAAGTATTTTAGTTCATGGAAATGATAGGTCCACTTATTTTGAACTTGTTTCCTCTTCCCCTCTTTTTAAAGGCCATATGTGAAAGCTATGTATATTCTTTTAAAATCACTATTAACCCTTTCTGGAATTGTAGAAATAATTTTCTTTCAGTGGTGTTTGGTTATCTCATTATACACAGATTCATTTTGAAGTTTATGCTATGATACTTACAGGCGGCTATTACCCTACTGTATAAAAATAGAAGAACAGATAAGGTATTTTTTCTTTTTAAGATTTTATTTATTTATTTGACAGAGAGAGATCATAAGTAGGCAGAGAGAGTGAGAGGGAAGCAAGCTCCCTGCCGAGCAGAGAGCCCGATGTGGGACTCGATCCCAGGACCCTGAGATCATGACCTGAGCCGAAGGCAGCGGCTTAAACCACTGAGCCACCCAGGCACCCCAGATAAGGTATTTGATGTGTAAAAGTTTTTCCAGTCCTAAGTAGATCTCTTACAGAGAACTTCCAACTGCATATTAACTCCTGTTAGGCAGGAGGTTGAATTAGTTACCTATTCCCCTTTTTAGGTAATTATTATAGATAATAATGTTAGAAGAATAGATGTTTGAGGCAATATGTTAGGTGAGTGATTTCTTTAAAAATGAAGCTTATTTACTTTTACCATTACAACAAAAGTTTCTTTTGTTGTTAGATATCTTAGTTTATTCTAGTCTTATGCTTTTGAAGGTGAGACCCTTGGAAGCCCAGAAAAAAAAACAATCATAATTCCTGGTTAGTGTAGCAATGAAGCTTATTTTCTAAATACTAAAATAAACCATACTTATTTAAAAAAATAAGTAAAAATTCAGTACATTTAGAGTAATTTTCCCTCGCCTATTCTCCATTTGTATTATATGTGTCCTTCCAGAAACATTAATTTTAAAAAGAAAATAAAAGGAATTATAGATATGCATTGTCATTTTTTTCATTTAAACTTGACATCATGAATTTCTTATCTTTGCATGCCATTACAAGTAGATTCTTCTTCTTCTTTTTTTTTTTTTTTAAGATCTTATTTATTTATTTGACAGAGATGAGAAGTAGATAGAGGCAGGGGGAGGGGAGGAAAGCAGGCTCCCTGCTGAGCAGAGAGCCCGGGACTCTGGGATCATGACCTGAGCTGAAGGCAGAGGCTTTACCCACTGAGCCACCCAGGTGCCCCTAAGTAGATTATTCTTAACTACTGCCTTGTATTCCATGTATGGTTATACTGTAGTTTCAGCTTCTCATTATTATGGGCATTTCAGCAAGTAATATCTTAATTCTTCAAGCAACTATTTGTGCTTCTGTAAGATCATGTCTTGAATTAAGAATGTGTACATTTTATAGATACTATTAAATTAGCGTTCATATAGTCTGAATTCTCATTCTCAGTGTAGCGGCTGGCAGGTAGTTAGCTAATGAATCTTTTTAAATTGCTTATTTTAGGGGCACCTGGGTGGCTCAGTCATTAGCTGTTTGCCTTTGGCTCAGGTCATGATCCCAGGGTCCTGGAATGCAGGCCCATATCGGGCTCTCTGCTCGGCCAGAAGCCTGCTTCTCCCTCTCCCATTCCTCCTGCTTGTGCTCCTTCCCTTGCTGTCTCTGTCTCTCCGTCAAATAAATAAATAAAATTTTTAAAAAATTGCTTATTTTAGTTTAACTTTTTTTTTAAAAAGCAAATCAGTTGGGTTAAAAAGGACAAAGGGGCATCTGGGTGGAGCAGTTGGTTAAGCACTCTTGGTTTCAGCTCAGGTCATGATCTCTGGGTCATGAGATCGAGCCCTGTGTGGGCACTGCACTCAGCGCAGAGTCTGCTTGGGATTCTCTCTCCCCCTCATGCTTGTGCATTTTCTCTAAGTTAAAAAAAAAAATTAAAAGGACAAAGGTAAAGGGAATCAAAATTATGTTTTATTCATTTATTTTTAAGTTAACTTTCAGTGGTTCCTTTTTAAAGAAATTTATAGTAAATGTTTATGAAATTATTTTTATCTCTGACTTAGAATACTTAAGAATATCCTCCTAATAAACATGGGTAGATCTTTTTTCATTTTAATAGTTTTTTGTGTGTGTGTGAGTATAGTTGACATACAATGTTATGTTATTTTCAGGTGTACAGCATAGTGATTCACCCTCTCTATGTGTTGTGCTTATCACTGCAAGTGTAGCTATCATCTGTCACCATATATCCCTATTACAATATCATTGACTGTATTCCCTATGTTGTGGATTTTATTCCTGTGCTTAGTTATCTTTTTTTTTTAAGCTTAGTGCTTCTAATTCGAAAACTATATCTCTCCCTCTTCACCCATTTTGCCTGTCCTCTCACCCCTACTTTCCTGTGATAATCATCAGTTTATTCCTGTGTTCATAGGTCTGATTTAGCTGTTTATTTGATTTTTAGGTTTCATATATGAGTGAAATCATATGGTATTTGTCTTTCTCAGTCAGACTTACCTCACGTAGCATAATATCCTCTAGCTCTATCCTGTTTTGCAAATGGCAAAACAGACCAAAAAAACCCCCCAAAAACGAAACAAACAAACAAACAAAACCTCATCCTTTTTTATGGCTGCATAATATTCTCTGTGTGTATGTGTGTACCTACGACATCTTCCTTATTCATTCATTTATTCATGAACATTTAAATTTCTTCCATATCTTGGTTATTATAAATACTGCAGTAAACATAGAGGTGCATATTTCTTTTCGACTTAATGTTTTTACTTTCATTTTCTTTGGGTATATACCCATTAGTAGAATTATAGAATTATGGGCTCATACAGCATTTCTATTTCTAATTTTTTGAGAAACTGTTTTCCACAGTGGCTCTACATTCCCACCAACAGTACACAAGGGTTCATTTTTCTCCATGTCCTTGCCAACACTTAATTTCTTGTCTTTTTGATACTAGCCATTCTAACAGGTATAAGGGGATATCTCATTGTGGTTTTGATTTGCATTTCCCTGAGCATCTTTTCATGAGTCTTTTGGTCATCTGTAGGTCTTTGAAAAAATATCTATTGAGATCCTCTGTCCATTTTTTAATTCAGTTGTTTGGGTTTTTTGGTGTTGTGTGAGTTCTTTACATATTTTAGATATTACCCCTTATTGGATATATCATTTTGCAAATATCTTCTTTCACTAGGTTGCCTTTTGGTTTTGTTGATGGTTTTCTTCACTGTGCAAAAACTTTATTTTGATGTAGTTCCAATAGTTTAATTTTGCTTTTGTTTCCCTTGCCTCAGAAATATCTAGAAAAATGTTTACTATGGCGAATATCAGAGAAATTACTGTCTGTGTTCTCTTCTAGGGTTTTTGGGGTTTCAGGTCTCACATTTAGATCTTTAATTCCTTTTGAGTTTATTTTTGTATATGGTGTTAGAAAGTTGTCCACTTTTATTCCTCTACATGTAGCTGTCCAGCTTCCCTAGTACCATTTATTGAAAAGACTCTTTTTTTCCCCATTGCATATTCTTGCCCCCTTAGTCATAGATTAATCAATCATATAAGTGTGGGTTTATTTCTGGCCTCTCTGTTCTTTTCCACTGATGTATGTGCCTGTTTTTGTGCCAGCATCATACTGTTTTGATTACTATGGTCTTGCAGTTTATCTTGAATTCTGGAATTGTAATACCATAGCTTTGTTCTTCTTTCTCAAGGTTGTTTTGGCTATCCAGGTCTTTTGTGGTTCCATACAGATTTTAGTATTACTTGTTCTAGTTCTATGAAAAATGCTGGTGGTATTTTGGTAAGGATTACATTGAATGTGTAGATTGCTTTGGGTAGTATGGACATTTTAACAGTAGTAATTCCTCTAATCCATGAGCATGGAATTATCTTTCCATTTGTGTCCTCTTCAATTTCTTTCATCGGTGTTCTATAATTCTCAGGGTTACAGTTCTTTCACTTCTTGGTTAAGTTTATCCTTAGGTGTAATTCTTTCTGGTGTAGTTGTAAATGGTATTATTTTCTTAATTTCTCTTTCTGCTTTTTCATTTTAAGTGTATAGAAATGCTATTGCTTTCTGGGTATTAATTTTGTATTCTGCAACTTTACTGAATTTATTTATTACTGCTAGTAGTTTTGGTGGAGTCCTTAGGGTTTCCTATGTGTAACATCATGTTGTCTTCAAATAGTGACAGCATAACTTCTTCTTTACCACTACTGATACCTCTTATTTTTTTTTTTCTTCTCCGATTGCTGTAGTCAGGACTTCCAGTACAACATTGAATAAAAGTGGCAGGGGTGGACATCATTATCTTGTTCCTGCTCTCAGAGGAAAAGCTGTCAGTTTTCACTACTGAGCATGATGTTAGCTGTGGTTTTTTCATATATAACCTTTATTATGTTGAGGTAGAACATGGGCAGATCTTATCTGCCAAATTAAGTGTGCTGACTATATACATGTGGGCAGGTACTTGGAATGAAATCCCAGTGCGCCTCTGGCATGTTTGAATAAAGTTTTAAAATTACCACAACTCTTTGTATCTGAACTGATTTAGGTAGAATTTAATATGGGATTTTAATTTAAGGTTTATATCATTAGAGAAATATTTGTATATACTTTTATTCAAACATGTTTTTGTTTAAAAAAAAAACAACCAAAAAAATTGTCGGTGGTGTTACCATGCATGAAATATTTTCCAGTCAACCTTTTGGCTTTAGAAAACCATTAAAAATTATTGACTGTATTTTTATTTTCAGGGTGACTGTCGTTCCTACAGTTACGTGTGTGGAATCTCCAGTAAAGACGAGCCTGACTGGGAATCTCTTATTTTCCTGGCTAGACTTATACCTCGCATGTGTCATAACATTAACAGGTATGTTCTGCAGGGCAAAAGGTGAGGTGAAACAGAAGGGTGTATGTTTTAAGATGTTCCCACTCCTGAGAGACCAGAAGACTCAAAGTATAGATACAGGTATGCACATAAGTAACAATTGAGCAGATATTTAATAATACCTTGTGTTCTGTTCCTTTATCACCAGTCATCTGCTTAATAAAAAACATTTTGCTCTTGTTTAAACAAAAAATAAGAAGGATTTTTTTAAAAATTAAGTATTAAATATTAAAGATACTTTTAAAACCTATCTTCCAAATTAGGTGCTTATGCTAGCTATTGGTTTTATGGTAATATGTTTTCTTCCACTGGAAGGAATATGTATGGGTGATAGAATTACCAATAGAGACTTGGTTAATTTAATAATAACCCCAGGGGAAATCAAAGAAAAGGAAAAAGGCATATGCCTCTACTACATGTAGAATTTATTTTGAATTTATCTTTTCTGATCCAGTTTTTCTCTCACTTGCATGATAATTTCTAATGTTGGATTATATATAACTGATATAAATCAGTATAACTGATTTATAATCTATGTGTAATGCTCCATTGCACTGTCCCATATAGAATTCAAAAAATCTCACACCAGATCACTGATTAGATGTTCTCATTTCACCATTGTCTACTTTTTATTTCCTCATGAATATTAAGCAATTAACCAAAAATAGTTACTTGAGGTTTCAGTTTCCTCAAGTTTGCTATAGGAATTAGGAACCTGCCTATTTGTGTTCACCCAGCAGGGTGTGTATAGTTTGTCCTTTGAGACAAGGAGTCAGAGGGAAGTCAGTTTTTTACTGGTAGTAACATGCCCATTGAAAGGCTTATTACTGTGATGAATCTAAGGCTTACAGAAGCACCATCAATACACTGAGGAGAGTGAATTATTTATTTTTTATTTTTTATTTTTTTTATTTGTTTATTTACAGCATAACAGTGTTCATTGTTTTGGCATCACACCCAGTGCTCCATGCAGTACGTGCCCTCCCTATTACCCACCACCTGGTTCCTCAACCTCCCACCCCCAACCCCTTCAAAACCCTCTGGTTGTTTTTCAGAGTCCATAGTCTCTCATGGTTCATCTCCCCTTCCAATTTCCCTCAACTCCCTCTCCTCTCCCATCTCCCCATGTCCTCCATGTTCTTTGTTATGCTCCACAAATAAGTGAGACCATATGATACTTGACTCTCTCTGCTTGACTTATTTCGCTCAGCATAATCTCCTCCAGCCCCGTCCGTGTTGCTACAAAAGTTGGGTATTCATCCTTTCTGATGGAGGCATAATACTCCATCGTGTATATGGACCACATCTTCCTTATCCATTCGTCCGTTGAAGGGCATCTTGGTTCTTTCCACAGTTTGGCGACCGTAGCCATTGCTGCAATAAACATTGGGGTACAGATGGCCCTTCTTTTCACTACATCTGTATCTTTGGGGTAAATACCCAGCAGTGCAATTGCAGGGTCATAGGGAAGCTCTATTCTTAATTTCTTCAGGAATCTCCACACTGTTCTCCACAGTGGCTGCACCAACTTGCATTCCCACCAACAGTGTAAGAGGGTTCCCCTTTCTCCACAACCTCTCCAACACACGTTGTTTCCTGTCTTGCTGATTTTCTGCCTGTTTTCTTTTTCCCACATTTGTTCTCCCTACTTTCCCAAATATCTCTCCCCCCTGCAAAAAAATAAAGTCTTTACAACCAACAAACAAAAAAATAGATTTACGAACCTAGCAAGCCTTAAGAGTCTTTAGATTTCTTTGCCAGGGTCTGTTTTGGGAATTGGAATTTAAACAATTAAAAACATTTTTTTCTATTTTTGCCAAGTTTTGTCCTAATTTGCATTGTGGAATCTTGGTGTAGAGAAGGTCTGCTGCAGTTTTATTGTCCTGTACAATGTGAAAGACGACTTATTCCTGTGCATTCTGTGAACACTCTTGTTTGTAAGAAATAAGACAGAGCAAGTTCGTGGCATTCTTTTTCCAAGTTCCTTTTTCCTTGAAGGATCATTTATGAACTCCAGGGACTATACTGTTTAGTAGAAGTATAGCATTTAATACATGGACAAAACTTGCTATATAGTATGTTTGGGAGGAGGCAATGAATTAGTTGGTGGTAGTGTGGTTTTTATCTGATGCTGTTTTCTTTATGATTTTATTCCAAGTACATATTAAGAAAAAGGAAAAAATTAAACTTCACTATGGAACTTGCCAAGAGACATGTATTTTCTTTGGTTAAGACAGAAAGGACTAGAGAAAGGGGACGATTGTGTGCTGGCTGGAGTCCAAGTCGGGCAAGCTAGGATGCATTCATACCTATATCCTGATTGTCCCTTGTTTTCTGGGGGAAGGTTGTGGAACAGATCCTCCCTACCAGCAGTAGAATTCCTCTTGAGTTGTAATTATCTGATCATAATTTCCTCAAGTTGTGTTCTTTTAAACGTTACTTTTATCAACACCTGCAGTTTATCTTCCTACCTTTCAAACAGATGTTAGTTAAAGAAGTAGTGAGTTACTCCTTTTAGGAGCAAATAGTAGGATACCAAGTTCTGTTTGGGTAACATTTTATATAATGGGGAAAAGAGAATCTTTCTTTGAGATCAGTGTTGCACAAAGTGAAAAAAAAAATGTCAAATTGGGAAATGCATTGTAGCCTTATCTTGGAGGTTTCTAGTGCATATAGTTTCTAAGTTCTGGCATAAAACAACCTACTTATTTGTTCAACTCAGTGTTTCCCCAGGCTTATGTGTGTTTAGTTCTTAGGGGTACTATATCAAATTGTCACACACCAGGAGACTTAAGACAAATTTATTTTCCCACGGTTCTAGAGTCTAGAAGTCTGAAGTCATGGTGTTAGCAGGGCCATACTCTCTATGGCATAAAGCTCTGGGGAAGGATCCTTCCTTCACTCTTCCTAGTTTCTGGTATTTACTGGCAATCTTTGGCTTGTGGCAATATAACTCCAGTCTCTGTTGCCACCTTCACATGGCCCTCCCTATTTTGTCTGTTTCCAAATTTCTCTTCTTAGAAGGACATCTTCAAAGATTTATGCCTACCCTGGTCCATTATGACCTTATCCTAACTTGACTGCATCTGCAAAGAGCCTATTTTTACCTGTAGATTCCAGATGGACATGAAGTTTGGGGGATACACATCAGTCCAGGACATCATATGAAAAGAGGATTGTGATAATCCCCTGTATCTTTGTATAATCTGAGATACTATTATTCCAAAGAATACACTTTCAGGAAGGTACATAGAACATAGAACCTTCTATAATCTTATATCCCGGGGCAGCTGGGTGGCTTAGTCAGTTAAGTGTCTGACACTTGATTTCAGTCCAGGTCATTATCTCAGGGTTGTGAGATCCAGCTCTGTGTTGGACTTTTTGCTGGGTGTGGAGCCTGCTTAAGATTCTCTCCCTCTGTACTCCCCTCACCAAGTGCGCATGCTCTCTTTCAAAAAAAGGTATATCATCTTTTTTTTTTTTTTAAGATTTTATTTGAGAGCGAGACAGAGTATGAGTGGGGAGTGAGGTAGAGGGACAAGCAGACTCCCCACTGAGCATGGAGCCTGATGCAGGACTCGATGCCAGGACCCTGAGATCATAAGCGGAGCCAAAGTTAGATGCCAGAGCCACTCAGGTACCCCTGTATATGTAATCTTATATCCTATCCTACCCATGTGATTTGAAGTGGGTGAGAGAGGGACTGCAGAATTAACGGAAAGAATGATACATATATTTTTTTTAAAGATTATTTATTTATTTGAGAGATCACAAGTAGGCAGGGAGGCAGGCAGAGAGAGAGGGAGAAGCAGGCTCCCTGCTGAGCACAGACACCCCCCCCCTTTGCGGGCCTTGATCCCAGGACCCTGGGATCATGACCTGAGCCGAAGGCAGAGGTTTTAACCCACTGAACCACCCAGGTGCCCCAAGAATGATATTCTATGTGCCTTGCTTTTTCTACTAAAATGTCGTTTCTCTATAATTTTTACCTCCTCCCCTTCTAGAGTTGTCTATATATTTGGCCCACCAGTTAAAGAACCTCCTACAGATGTTACTCCCACTTTCTTGACAACAGGGGTGCTCAGTACTTTACGCCAAGCTGACTTTGAGGCCCATACTATTCTCCGGGAGTCTGGTAAGTTGTTCATTTTGTTTATTAATACATGCTCTAACTAGAATTTGGAAATGTGGCATTATGATTCCTGGTTAGGAGAATGCGAGTTTGAATTTTGGATGCTTTTATTTATATTATTCATTTCTATGGATTGGTCTGTGATATTGCCTGCCGTATAAAAATTTTTACCTTTGTGGTCATTTGTGGATATGTACATATAAGCAAAAAATCTGAGTCACCTGACTCCCATTGTTCCCAGCTGAGGTTATATATATATTCTCTTTGTTCACTTGCACTATAAACAAGTGTCCTTTTGTACCATATTTTTTTGCATTTCTGTGCTTTTTGTTTCTGATTTTACTGTTTGAAATGTCCCCCAGGCATACTGCTGAGGTGCTGTCTAGTTTTCTCAGCACAGGAGGGCTGTCATGTGCCTTATAGAGAAAATATGTGGGTTAGATAAGCTTTATTCATGTATGAATTATAGTGCTGTTGGCTGTGAGTTCAATGTTAATGAATCCAAAATAAATAATAGGGTGTCTTTAAACAGAAATACACATAAAACAAGGTTACGTATTGATTGGTTGATGAAAATATGACCAGAGGCTTGGCAGGAATCTCTATATTTCTCGTAGGGACAGTGGTTTACAATTTGCTAATTCAGTGTTTGTAGTATAGGCCATAACTTCCTTGAGTAACAAGAATGGACTTACATATATATCTCATCACTGTAACATCACTGCAATTATCAAATTCTGTTGTTTATATTTGTGGTTGAGTTTACTTACAGATATGACAGTAGTTGAAAACATGCATGATGACAGTCTTAACTGGTATGTTTATGTATGTGACTTTAGATATTATCTGGGAGGATTTAATGGAACTGGATTAGAGTGCTTTTTCCATGATCATTGGTTCTGCATGCTTACTTCCTTTTTCTAGGGTATGCTGGGAAAATTAGCCAGATGCCAGTGATTTTGACACCATTGCATTTTGATCGGGACCCACTTCAGAAGCAGCCTTCATGCCAGAGATCTGTGGTTATTCGAACCTTTATTACTAGTGATTTCATGACTGGTATACCTGCAACACCTGGCAATGAAATCCCTGTAGAGGTAACTTATATATTTTTCTCATGTACATTTTATAATATGGTGAATGGAATAGGCTGTGATAGAATTGTTATTTCCGGGGTTGGTTTTCTGTTTATAAGATAGGCTTTTTCATTTTATTTTTCAAAGATTTATTAGCATATGTGTGTATGGCGAGGGGAGGGGCACAGAGAGGGGGAGAGGAGCAGACTCTCCACTGAGCATAAAACCTGAATGGGGTGTCTTAGGGGACGGGGGATGCTTAAGGCAGGGCTCTATCCCACGACGTTGGGATCCCGACCTGAACCGGAATCAAGAGTTGGACACTCAACTGACTGAGCCACCAAGCTCCTGTAGGCTTTTATTATTTTTTTAATCTCCACATAATTATTATTTTTTCAAATTTCCACAAGTAAATAAAGCACTGGGTGTTACACTCAACTAGTGAGTCATTGAATATTATATTAAAAACTAATGAGGTACTTTAATTTGGCTAATTGAATTAAAATTAAAAAAAATAATTATAGTAGTTTTCTAGAAAAGACTTTAAATTTATTATACTCTAAATGTCTGATTACTGTGTGGAGTAACCACTTCTAATCTACATTTTTTTTTTTTTTTAAAGATTTCATTTATTTATTCAACAGAGAGAGAGAGAGAGAGATCACAAATAGGCAGAGCAGCAGGCAGAGAGAGAGAGGGGGAAGCAGGCTCTCTGTTAGGCAGAGAGCCAGATGTGGGGCTCGATCCCAGGACCCTAGGATCATGACCTGAGCCGAAGGCAGAGGCTTAACCCACTGAGCCACCCAGGTGCCCCTCTAATCTACATTTCTATCTAATCTTGCCAACCTCTACTTTATAAATAGTGTTTTCCAAGTAAAGGAGAAAACCCTGGTAGTGAAGAAGAGTTTATTAGAAATATGGATGAGGCTTGATACCATGATGGCTAGACATCCATGAATTGATTAATGCTCTGCTTGCTACCAACTTTTTTTTTTTTAAGATTTTTTTTTTTTTAAATTTGAGATCAGAGAAAGAGCAAGCTTGAGCAGTGGGGAGAGGCAGAGGAAGAGGGAGAAGCAGGCTTTTTACAGAGCAGGTAGCCCAATATAGGGCTCCATCCCAGGACTGGAATCATGACGTGAGCAGAAGGCAGATGCTTAACTGACTTAGCCACCCAGGTGCTCCAACTGCCAGCTGTTTTGATCACCATCTCTGTCTCTTGTTCTCTGTCCCCTGGAGTGTTCCAGAGAGCTGTTTGCATAGCAGCAAATGAAAATCAAAGTGAGACTTCATTAGGCAGACCTCTGCTCTGTTCTCTAATGCAAGGCTCTGGTTATAGCTACATAGCTAGGTTGAGGAGTGGGGCTTACTTAGAGTTTGTTTCCCCTTAAGCTCAAATTTGCCATATCTCTGTCCATTCAAGTGACCAGGCCTTCTCCTCTTTGACACTTGGTAGTAGTTGTTATTAAAGTGCATTATGTGCCCCTGTGCTGGCCTCAGACTTGTATGTTTCAGGCACAGAATATATGTGAAGCACTGGCTTTTAATACATAGTATCAGGTGTTTGGATGTCACAGCAATTTCAAATTGCTGTAAATGTTTCTAAACACTTGTTATGGACTAGTAATAAACAATTTGCATACTGGCAACTGTTTGCAGACTACACTTTGAGTAGTACTGAGTTAATTCCCTTAAATCTATAGAAGGAAGTTAGGTTCACTACATAATATTAATCAGAGACCATATCATATACATAGAAGACGATAATAAAAATAGATCACATTTTAATTGTAAATGGAAGCTTTCTAGGTCTGTTGGATATGCTCTGGATCCCAACCCTTCTATTTATGATCTTTGTTTTATAACAGGTGGTGTTAAAGATGGTCACTGAGATTAAGAAGATTCCTGGTATTTCTCGAATTATGTATGACTTAACATCAAAGCCCCCAGGAACTACCGAGTGGGAGTAATAAACTTCTTGTTCTATGAAAGTATTGTGTTCAGTTTAAATTGATTAGAAACCATTCCCAGTATTGACATGCGGTACTGTGAAAGGAGTTACTGAGCGGCTGCATCACATCTGAGTTCTCTACAGCAAAAACCTACGGCTTAAGAGCTGAGTTGGGGATAACTAAAAGGAACTGAAGCACTTGTACGGGTATAATCAAAGCACCATTGCCTGCACTCAGATGGCACTGCTTTTGCCTTTGCCTCACTTGTTCTTTATGTATAAATTCACTGTTGCTATTAATGTCTCTGTCAGTGAAGATGTATGAAGGTGGGTGACTTTGGGGGTAGTAATAGTCTTCTGTCCCATTGCCAGTTTCTAAGAGCTGTTAGAAAACACCTATTATTTACTAGTGTGAGTTAGTATGTATGTCCTCTTTCAGAGAATCTGGATTTGCTTATAAGTAACCTTACTCCTCTGAAGATAGGGGTGGGGGGTGGACATAGGAGATAAGGTGTAGGTGGGCTTGTTCCAGCCCCTTTTACAAGACACTGGGGCTATCAAATGTAAGCTCCCTTAAGATGGAAAACACCGGGAATTTGTTGAAGTACTTTAGAATTTTGTAACATCACAGCTGTGGGAGAAAGAAGCTATGATTGGTCTTCGTTTAAAATGTTTTCAAGTTCTGTCCCACATAGATGCCATACTGTTCACTGTCAACCTGTTCACTCATGAGGAGCTTTATCCCCCCCCCCACCCATGGTGCCATTCCTGTGGCCTTGTGACGAAGTTTCTGTCTCTGGTGTAGCATAAAGTCAGTGTTTTGATCTCGTTTGGGCAGAGGGTCATCTGAGACCACAGAAACCATTACACATGCCCACAGCTTAGACTATCTAGTAAAGAGTTGTAAAATGCACTCTTAGATGTAATCTGTAAGTGGGTTTATTACCCACTGCTCAGAAGACTGTCACCAGTCTCGGTCCATACAAGATATCGCCACACTTTGTAATCTTCTATCATTTGTAAGATTCAAGAACTTGTCTAGGACTCTTTGCCATTGCCACTGGTGTCTACCAGAGCCTTTATTACATTCATATAAGCACTATAAAAATAGTACTAGACTTAAATTCTACAACCATTTTTCAATATTTTAGCTGTTGTTGCTATTTAAGAACATTAATGAGTTTTTCTTCCTTTTTTTAAAAAAATTGAGATGTGATTGATCTATAGCAGATTAGTTTCTGGTGTCATGCCAAACCCATCTCAGGTTGCTGCCTTTTATTTTCAAGATCCTTTGTATTGATCAGGTACAAAATTTTGTTTGGGATTCAGTATTAGGTAAACAGTAAAATTATGCATTCCAGAAGTCTACTTTTTATTTTGGCTGGCCTAGAGGACATAAGCACTGTATTTCCAGACCAGCAAGGGAAGAGCTTCTGTCTGTTTTTTTTTGTTTGTTTTTTTTTTTAAAGATTTTATTTATTTATTTGACAGAGAGAGATCACAAGTAGGCAGAGAGGCAGGCAGAGAGAGAGGAGGAAGCAGGCTCCCCACGGAGCAGAGAGCCCGATGCGGGGCTCGATCCCAGGACCCTGAGACCATGACCCGAGTCGAAGGCAGCGGCTTAATCCACTGAGCCACCCAGGTGCCCCTGTCTGTTTTAACAGATATCTGTACCTGAAACAAAGGAGTATTTGACTTCTACAGAACTTGAAGGGTTCATTTTCTGTCCTGATGATGAGATACTCATACTGGCCTTTTGGAAAGAAGTTATGTAAGTGATCTGGCTGTAACAGTTTTGGAGTCATGTTATTTAAGAGCTGGAATAGATAACCTCTAAAAGGCTTACAAATACTTACATTTATGTGAAAAAATTCCTCTTCTAGCAGAAGTTTCTTGTGATTTTGTGTTCGAGCAAATAGGAAACTAGGAAGAATATATAGTAAGAATGTTTTCTTTCCAGTGTATGTTCTATGGAACACTGCTCCACTGAGCTGATCCTTGTCAAAAGGGTTAGATGGTCATGGAAGTTGCGAGAGTGCTGTTCGTTTGTCCTTCTGTCTTGGAAAGTCATGGTGTACATTATATTCAAACTGAGAAATTTTGATGTGAAAAACAGTTGTTAAACTTGCTTAACCTGATGTTTTCCTGATCTTTGTGTGCTAAACTATAATCTTTAATACTGGGAAAAAATGGTATCTCCAGAACACATCCTGATATGACATAGTAAAAAAAGTTAATTTTTTTGTCTTTGTAAATTCTCTAAAATTTGGAACCCCCTCTTCCTTTGCAAAAGTACTTTTTGCTTTGTGTTGTACAGTATTATTGTGTATCTTCACAGTGTGTCATCCAAGCAGCTGAGGGAAGATTATAGTCCATTTTGCACTTCAGAAACAAGCTTAGCTTAGTATGGTTACCTAATGAAATTCAGAATGAAATATGATCCTTGGTAGATTATGACTGCATTCCCATCAAATTAAATATATATTGTTTCTTCATATTGATTAGGAGTAGGTAGGGCAGGTCAAAGCATCGTTTATTCCCCAAATTGGCAGACACAAAGGAATTTTCAAGGACCCAGTTTCACCTTAGTTATGCCATCTATAATCATCAGCTGTTTTGGAAATAACATAGCCTGGCATAATTTCTGAAGGTAGGTCTTTAGATGTACCTGGGAGATGGGTTATACTGTTTCCCCGTCTTTTGCTGCCCCTTCTCCTGAGGTAGCTGCCTGCGTGTACCCAAACAAGCATCATTAAAGTTTTTTTTCACTGGGCTGATCTCCTGATAGCCTATTTTACTGTGTAATTGAATCAAGTCCCTCAAGAATGAGGGCATTCAGATTAGGTAGGTGGGACTGTCCATCCTCAGTGCTTTTGTTCAGCTGTTAAACAGCTGTGGGAATGGTTAAGTGATTTCTGTTTGTTTATCTGTAAGAGGAGACAGTTGGATTAAATTTACATCAAATCCAGCCATATTTTTTTTTCTTAAATAACAAGAAAAAGGATAGCAGGAGACAATGGAGAATTTGAGGGTTTATGTTTAAAGTTCTTTCAACATCAGATACAACCTTACCCTGTCAAAGGTAAACATCAGAATACATTGTAAAGTCAAATATTAATTACCTTGTTTTTTTGAAGATGTAATATAGATCTGCAAAATTTGACTACTTGAGAATCCTCTGTTGTGACCATGACACTAGGACAATATCCATTAACAGAATTTAAAGTCGCCCACTATCAGTTATCTGTAGCTAATTGTTGGTAGAGCTGGAGCTAGAATCTAGGCTTTTCTGTTTCTCTCTGTTGAAGAGGTAGTGCTCTAAGGCCTTTTGAGGTGAGGCGTAACAGGAGGCTCTCCTTGTATAATTGATGCATCAGGGATAAATTATTTCCAAAGTGTAAATCATCTCCCTACGTAAAATAAGAGAGTAGTAGTTTCTGTCATGCCCAATATTGTACCCCTGGTTTTTTTTGTTTGTTTTGTTTCTTATTATTTCTCTCCACTACTCTCCATACCCATCTCCTCTCTCCTACTGTTCCCTGAATTTTCATTGGAATGTGGTAAGGACATACCTTTGCTATTACCTCAGTGGGTATTCCTTTCATTGGCCCAAATTCAGAAAGTAATTGAAAAAATATAAGCTGATGTCTCTGCCCTTGGAAAGGGCCCCTGCCTTGTTCCTACTGAAGTAGGTTAGCCATGCAGGTGATACAAGGAACAGGGTATCCGTTATTTTGTTTTTGTTTTTTACCACTTCAGGACTTTGACAACAATGATGGTGGTATCCTTGGCTCTTATATTCCTGACCATTTCATTTAATGACTGGTGAAGAGATTTGGAATCCCCTCTCCCCTTCAAAGAGTGCCAAAATGCCAACTCTCAAACTTAGTCTTCTATGTTGAAGAGATCCAGGTAGTCGACCCAGCTCTGATCTTTTGTCAGTGGTTCTCAACCCTGGATGCCTGTTATTACTATCTGAGGAATTAAGTCTGTATAATGTCTAGACCCCACAGTTAAATCAATTAAGTTAGAATCTTGACAGGGTCCAATTATTGATAGTTTTAAATCTCTCCACTCCAAAAAAATGTTACTGAGGAATATACTTGGCCTATCTAATTATGGCTTAAAATCTTAGGTCTTTAAGAGAAATGTAAGAGAAGGCCACAGATAATGTTTTGCTGAAGATGTCCTAGCTAAATTACTTTAGACCTAGGGGCCAGACTGGAATTGATTCTGTGTATACTATATTGTAGGTCAGATACTCCAAGGGCCTGTTTGGTAATATTTAGGGCAGCTGACATAAATGTTGCTCCTGTTGAGGACTGTGCAACAACTATGTGGGTATCTCTCAACCTCTTCTTAGTCTTTTTGCTTTTTGTCACAGGAGAGAATCCTACCCCTATGCCATACATAGCCACCTCTCTGAATTTGACTCTAGCTAGATCATGAAACAGAGAAAGCCTTCTGGAGCTGTGTCATTTGGATATAATTTGTTAGCTAGAGAATCTAGCTAGATCGTGAAACAGAAAGCCCTCTGGAGCTGTGTCATTTGGATATAATTTGTCAGCTAGAGAGTACTTACCTGTAACCCAAGTTGCCTGAATGACAACTTTTTGAATAGCCTCATTTTAAGTGACTGACCCTTTAGAGTCTTTGATCACTGGTGGATCCCATGGCATCTTTTGACCTTGATAAGCGTTCCTTCATTGGCAAAACTGTGAGACTTTGGGGAGAATTTGGCTATTTCTTGGGTATTCTAAGTTCAGTAGCTCTGACACCTTCTAAGTTGTCCAGGAAGCCTGAACCTTAAGTAATCCAAGTGGAGTAAGGCATTTGGAGAATACAGATATTTAAGGTAAGTAGTTTCCTGTCTTTGAACCTACTGTGACATTGTTACAACCTTATGGTATTAAATGAAGTGAATGTAACGTCCTTTCAAACAGATTTTTTTATAAAGAAGTATTTTGTTAATTGGAATAAGTAGTATAGTTGTGAAATCACTATGTAATTCTTTATGGTATACTGATACAACTTGTATTTTGTGGTAATGTTGGCAAAAAATAGCTATGCCAAATTAATGTGAAATGAATTTAATCCCTTTTGTTTCCATTATACTTCATAAAGGAAGAAATGACTTTCATAACTTGTCTTTAAGCCTCAGTGTTTATGAGAAAGTCAGTGAAGGAAGAACAAAGAGGACAGACATTATCAGGGAAGGGAAATAAGAAATTGGATATACTGTCAGGTGTTTCTGGATAATAAGTTTAATCTACTCATATATAAGGAAAGGTATCAGAGTTTTGCGCAGAGTGTAACGGTGGACATGGTGGAAATAAAATACTGGGTATTTTAAGTGAATAGCTAAAAGGGTGTGTGTATGTGTTTCCAGAATTAAAGTTCTATACACACGCACACTTATTTGACTTCTTGCATATTTATTTATATTTAACTCTGTCCTCAATTTCTTAAAACCTATACTGCCTTTACTAATTTGATGCAAAAGTTGGATCCTATTTGTTGTTTGGAAGTATGTTATGAGAGTTGATCAAGCCCATCAAAGTAAGTGTATTAAGTCACTAATATGATGATGAGAGGAAATAACCTGGTTTAGAAACTGCACTCGGTAATTTCAGGTAGCTACATTGCTGTAGTATGATTTCTTACAGATCAATCACGTTGTCCAACCTTCTGCTTTTTGAGAAAACTATATTTTGAATATTCAACTGTAAAGATTTTGCTGTTTTAACATGGCTCAAAACAAAAATATTACTGAGTTTTTATCTTGAACTCTCAAAAACCTGTCATTCTGCTTAAAAAAAAAATACTATTATCAAAAGCTGTATCTCACACCAAAAAAAAAAAAACTTTTTTTTTTTTTGGTAGATTGTTAGTGAATTATACTGAGTTATAGACAGATTCTGAGAAACAGCTAAAAATCTCACTTAAACCTTACTGTTATCCAAATAATGTGTCAAATTTTAATTAAATCCTTTTTTCATATTTTAGACTGCTATTTGATTTACAGTTGCATACTAAAACTGTTTAAGACCATACCTAACCTGCCCACATGTTGTTGTTTTTTAATTTTAAATTAACACCATAGAGAAAATGCTATTTTAAAAATTCCTTGTTAATGTGGCTACAGTATATAGTGGGGAACATGAGGGCCTTTTGTCAAGGTACCTTTATCTAATTGCATTAGGATGATTGATACTTGTTCTTAAGAAAAAAGTTTCAACAGACTAAAAAATATTTACCTAAGTGCAAGAAAATCTCATCTTCTGGTTCTTTTCAAAAGCAACTTCTATTACCGTGGGTGATTAGGATGTAATGAACTTGCTTATAGTGCTTATTATATAGTTTTGGGGGAATAAATTAGCAAGAATGATATATATCATGACCGTTTTGTGTTAAAGAATCTTCTAAAAAAATTTCAGCAACACAAAAGTGAAATTGTACAGCTAGCACCCTCTACATATTCTTACTTCTCAGATTCAAGAATTAAAAAGGGTGTTTCCTTAATTACTGAGTAAATCATATGCCACATGTTGAGATTACCCCAGAGTTGATAATAAGTACCTGGAGATTTTTAAGTTAGTACAATATCTTGGAATATTTACAAATAATTTAATGTTTCTGTTGTGGTCTTAGCCTGTTTTCAGATGTTTGCTTAAAGAGAAATGTAAGGATTTACCATTGAATAGGAAACATTTTGGAAGATCTTTTTTTTTTTCCTCAGTGTGTACTTTTTTTTTTTTAATTTAAAATTTTTAGTTTATTTATTTATTCTCAATGTAACAGTATTCATTGTTTTTGCACCACCACCATGTAGTGCTCCAAGCAATACATGCCCTCTCTATTACCCTCCACCTGGTTCCCCAATCTCCCACCCCCAGCCCCTTCAAAACCTTCAGGTTGTTTTTCAGAGTCCATAGTCTCTCATGGTTCATCTCCCCTTCCAATTTCCCTCAACTCCCTCTCCTCTCCATCTCCCCATGTCCTCCATGTTCTTTGTTATGCTCCACAAATAAGTGAAACCATATGATACTTGACTCTCTTTGCTTGACTTATTTCGCTTAGCATAATCTCTTCCAGTCCCGTCCATGTTGCTACAAAAGTTGGGTATTCATCCTTTCTGATGGAGGCATAATACTCCATTGTGTATATGGACCCCATCTTCCTTATCCATTCGTCCGTTGAAGGGCATTTTGGTTCTTTCCACAGTTTGGCGACCGTGGCCATTACTGCTATAAACATTGGGGTACAGATGGCCCTTCTTTTCACTACATCTGTATCTTTGGGGTAAATACCCAGCAGTGCAATTGCAGGGTCATAGGGAAGCTCTATTCTTAATTTCTTCAGGAATCTCCACACTGTTCTCCACAGTGGCTGCACCAACTTGCATTCCCACCAACAGTGTAAGAGGGTTCCCCTTTCTCCACAACCTCTCCAACACACGTTGTTTCCTGTCTTGCTAATTTTGGCCATTCTAACTGGTGTAAGGTGATATCTCAATGAGGTTTTAATTTGAATCTCCCTGATGGCTAGTGATGATGAGCATTTTTTTCATGTGTCTGATAGCCATTTGTATGTCTTCATTGGAGAAGTGTCTGTTCATATCTTCTGCCCATTTTTGATATGATTATCTGTTTTGTGTGTGTTGAGTTTGAGGAGTTCTTTATAGATCCTGGATATCAACCTTTTGTCTGTACTGTCATTTGCAAATATCTTCTCCCATTCCGTGGGTTGCCTTTTTGTTTTGTTGACTGTTTCCGTGCTGTGCAGAAGCTTTTGATCTTAATGAAGTCCCAAAAGTTCATTTTCGCTTTTGTTTCCTTTGCCTTTGGAGACATATCTTGAAAGAAGTTGCTGTGGCTGATGTTGAAGAGATTACTGCCTATGTTCTCCTCTAGCATTCTGATGGATTCCTGTCTCACGTTAAGGTCTTTTATCCATTTAGAGTTTATCTTTGTGTACGGTGTAAGAGAATGGTCGAGTTTCATTCTTCTACATATAGCTGTCCAGTTTTCCCAGCACCATTTATTGAAGAGACTGTCTTTTTTCCACTGTTTATTTTTTCCTGTTTTGTCGAAGATTATTTGACCGTAGAGTTGAGGCTCTCCACTCTGTTCCACTGGTCTGTGTGTCTGTTTTTATGCTAGTACCATGCTGTCTTGGTGATCACAGCTTTGTCGTAAAGCTTGAAATCGGGTAACGTGATGCCGCCAGTTTTGTTTTTGTTTTTCAACATTTTGGAAGATCTTTTTAATTTTCTTTTGTTTTCTGGTCAGGCTCTTAAAGCACTTGATGTGAATTTAGTGCAGAGTTTTTCAAACTTTCTCCTTTCACAGTTCAATTAGTGTTACTTTGGTCTAGGGTTGATATATATGTGTGTGTGTGTGTGTGTGTGTGTGTATCTATATCTATATATCTATATCTATATATCTCGAGTAGTCCCATTTTTTAAGTGATAGTACTGTTCAAACAAACTAAATATTTTGCCCTAACAACATAGTAGCCACATGAAACACTATTATCCTTTGAAAGAATATATTTCATTCTTGAATAACTAGAGTTAGTTACTGATGGGATCTGTTGGGGACTTGCAACTTACTGAACTGCGGTATGCATTGAACACTGCCATCTTCATTTTCTATTCCAAGCTGATGTTTGCACAGTACTTTTAAAATCACAGCAGCCACCGAAAACTCAGCTTTGCAAAGATATGACATCATTGAAGGAAATGGTGCATGATGTTATGTTGAAACTGACCTGCCACAAGCTAGTAGTTCATCTTGTGTTTATGTGAGTTTGCTGTGGTGGCTCGGAGTGCCTCAGTGAACAGTTTGAGAACCATTGTGTCTGAGTATTTTTATTTTGTTTTTTTTTTCCCCTTCTCAACTTCAAAGGATACATCTAAAATACACGTGAATCCTTAATATTGATTATCTTTCTTGGTTTTGATGTTAAGAGTTGGAATATTTTGCAAAAAGAGATGTTTTAAAATCTCAACATCTTTCTAGGAGTGGAGAAATAAGATTTGCCGTATGTTACATAAAGTATACATGCATAGAATCTGCCGAGACCCAAGTTTGATGTATACTTAGTTTGGAGTTTGCTTTGTTTAGTAACAGTTGTTACTACAAAGATTATGATGAGGATATATACCTTTTATACTGTTTGAAGTGAACATTTTAATGTACTGGATTTAAACCATGCCAAATACGGTACCTACACATTTGTTACTATATTGATTTCTCTTTGTAAAACGGGGAAATAGTCACATACCACACACACTTTAAAAAATTTTTAAAGTAGATAGTGATGACCATACCTTAAATGTTTTTAGAGTTTAGAGATTTGACTAGTTAAGGCAGAGAGAGGGAATTAACATTAATCACATTAGTTTGGGAATCAATTGAATTTAAAGCTTAGTGAAAGAATATGGCTATCTTATATATAGTTTCACCTTTCTGTGACTTCTTTTCTTTAGATCTCAGGAGAAAACCATTGCAGAAAGTGTAGAAGTTTTCTGAGAATTGGGAATTGGAATCTATTATAATATGTTAGAGTATTAATGACATAGAATAAGATTCCTAGTTCTTTTGTTAGGTGTAATTTTGGGATTTTATTTTAGAAATATTTCTTCCTAATTCTGCTGATAAAACTTTGGCCTGAAATTCAATAAACTTGATATATTTCTGACTCCACGTAGCTGTGTTACCTTGGGCAAGAGAGCAGTCTCCTGGGCAGTGGTTAACTCTAATGTAGGAATAATATTACCTGGGTGGATCAAGTGAAAGAATGTGGGAAAAGTGAATACATTATGAAAAAATGCTGTATCTATAAAATGCTAGTGTAAGCATAGACTGTTATTTGAAACAGATGGCAGTGCAGATGAAACAAATGATGTGGGTTTAATAATCCCATTGTGCTGAATTAGCGGGGACAATTCAGATAAATTTATACCATGTCAGGTCTCCAGATTGTGAGGGTGGGATGATACTGGGATAGCTGCTTTCAACTATGCAAGGGCTATGTATGCATCTTTATGAAATTTATACCACTTTAAAGAAGAGAGGGAACAAAACTTGTCTCCCAATCTCCAGCCCTGCACTTGAAAAGTACAAAAACTGGATGTCTAGTTTTCTTTCTGACTCTAGTCAGAATCTAGTGGTGTATGCAATAATGTAGTATTTGTCCTCTCAATCTCATAGCTTGTGAAAGAAGTTTGGGACAAAAAAGAAGTAGTGACTAAATACAGAATTAAACATTTAGGTAGTACTTTCCATAAAATGTGAGCGGTGCGGGAGAATAGCTAAAGCTCATGTGACATTCAAGTGTTTTATGTCATGCCCTGGATTGGAGCAGAGTCTGGGTGGTAGATTCCAGACAGAAAGTACGGACTCTTCCAGGTGGATGGAGGCCAAGAGAGGAGCCGCAGTGAAGAAGCTTGGACTAGCATGGGTTGCTTGGGAGGGTAGAACTGGAGAGTTGGTGCAAAATTGTGGAGGACTATGATTCAGCCAAGGGATTGAGTTGTGTCCAGTTAGGGGTGTGGGCTGGATAAGCCAGAAGAGCTAGTAAAAGCTCTGCTCTGTGGTGGCCCAGCTACCTCTTGAGAGTGTCAGAACAGCACTTTTCCTTCTCTCTGTGCTCTGCTATAGTCAGCCTGTCAGCTACAGACTTCACCTAGCTGACCTGCTGTGTTTGAGACCATCCACAGCCTAACTCTTGCCCCCCCAGTCTGGCCAAACTGCCTTAGCTGATCACTTGTGGGTCTCATGTCCCTTGCTGTTCCACCCCTTACCTTTGCCCCTACTGCTCTCCCTGCCAGGAGTGCCAGCCCCAGGTTCATCCCCCACTCTGCAAACACTGAGTCAGCTCTCAGTACTCCGGAGTGTTTACGAAAACTTAGTTCATTCTCATGTCTGTAGGATGGAGAACTCCTTTTCTAAGCTCCCACTACCTGTTGAGGAATACCATGACTAATTTCTTATTTCTATTCTACTTGTTTATTTATTGTCTACACCAGACAATAAACTTCTTGAAGGCAGGATCAGTGATTTACTCATCTTTGAAGTCTTAGAGCTTGGTTCATAAAATATAAAAGTGGAATGCTTTTTAGAGACCTGCAAGAGGACCAGGCTTAACTTCAAAGGAATAAATGTCTAATAGTAGAATTCCAAGCATCAGATACCTAAATGGAGAAACAACTCAGCCAGGAACCAAGCCTGTACCCCCACTTTCATACTTGGAATCACCAAATAGGAAACTATTTCTATTTTAACCTATGTGTAGCTTCAGCTGTTGGTGCTACAGCCCTAAGTGCAGTGGCTGTGCTTTTAAAAATTACTATTTTAGGGGCGCCTGGGTGGCTCAGTGGTTTAAGCAGCTGCCTTTGGCTCAGGTCATGATCTCAGGGTCCTGGGATCGAGTCCCGCATCCGGCTCTTTGCTCGGCAGGGAGCCTGCTTCACTCTCACTCTCTCCGCCTGCCTCTCTGCCTTCTTGTGATCTCTCTCTGTCAAATAAATAAATAAAATAAAAAAATATTTAAAATAAAAATTACTATTTTAACTTTAGGCAGACATTCTGTTTTTTTGACAAATTCTGTTGTAAATTAGAAGATGAATGCTTGGAGAATAGCCTGCAGTCACTAGGGATTTGTTCAAGCTTTTCTTTTAATGAGGTTGGGTGGTTAAGGGCCTGCCTGTGTGGGAAGCAGAAAACCACAGAATTCAAAGAAGTGGGGTGGCAGTGTTGACGTCAGGTAGTCTCAACAGTTCCCACAGTGCTTACGGTTAAACGGGCCAGCTGGGAGTTCCGGTTTCTCTTAGAAACTGTTCTTCCCTTTCTGTCTCCTTTGGACAGCTTATAAGTATTCTTTTTGACCGAGCTAAAAGAGTTTGAGAAAAGAAGCTTAGACAAGTCTGAGGATTTCAGTGTTGTTTTTCAGCTTTGTTGTAGCAGGGGACACTTAGTTCATTATTCACAAAATAATAATGGTATTAATCTTGCAAGGTTTATTTTTGAGTCCTGAAGCTGCTGAGTGGCCGGGCAAATGTGAAGCAGCCATGGGCTGCATTTATTTTGTAGTTTAATGGCAGAAGAGCGAGAAAGATGTATTATCCATCATCATCATTACCTTAAACGTTCTGCACTTATTTAGTAAGAGGAAGGTGTATGTAACTTGACATTTGCTATCTTCCCAGTGAACAGGAGTTCATTCATGCAGTAACTACGGCTTGAGCACCTGTTCTGTGCCTGGCACTGTGCCAGACTCCAGAGACCAAGGCTCCCATGCTTGAGGAGGTCATGTCCTATTCGATTGTCCTGGCTTCTCACCATACCCGACTCTCCACGTGTATATCCAGTTTGCTCTTAAGTGACCTCCTCCTTCCAGAACGGCTCTTCAGTCTGCTTCTTTCCATTCCCGGCTTCCACTGCAGTCCAGCCCTCCATTGTCTCTGAACTGTGTCATTGCAGTGGCAGCCCAGGGCTTTTCTCTACCCTTCGACTCTTCTCTGTCTGAACTGGTACCTTCTTTTCAAAACACAGATCATGGACTCATAGTCCATGGTCACCTTACTTGTTCACAACACATCAGTAACCTCTGTGTCCAGGGAATAACATCTCTGGCACTTTACCTACCACATTATCGTTTTTCCAACTATGTCTTCTAAAACTGTCTCCTAGCCACTCCTCAAGCTTGAGACATTTTTCTGCTCCTCTGTGTGTATCCCAGGTCATGCTCCACCCAGGCCGGTGTGACCATCAAATGATAGGAAGTCAGCTCATGCTTAGGGACTAGCTCAGGTCACCTCTAGAAGTCTGCCTTGGTTAAAGTCAGCATTTGCATTCGCCTTGTCACTCCTGTAGGACATTATGTGCATCTGTTATGGCTTTCGCTCCACCTGCTTTGCTTTGCAGTTGTTTGCTTATTTCCCATACTCGGTTGTGAACTTTTTGAAGGGAGACAATTGGTCTGGATTTTTGTGTCCCATCAACACCCATCATGGTGTTTGGCCTGTAGCGGGGATGCTCAGTAAATACTTGGTCAGTGTTATGTTGTACGCTTTACATGTGTTTTTAACTGCTTGCAATTTGGTCAGTAAACTCTTAGTTTTCATAAATTGTCATCTGTGCTTAAGAGAGGAGCGGGACTATGATCAGTCAGACTTACAGGGGCTGGGTAAAGAATGTCAAAGATAGTTTACGGGTGACAAGCAGGTCGGCAGCAAAGTAGAAGCAACAGGGCATAGGGAGATTTCTTGAGGTGGTTTCTCCAGCTATACAATCTTGGGGCAAGTCACTTAATCTTTCTGAACCTGTTTCCTCACTTGTAATGAGATGCACATATTGCCCACCTACTGGGTAGGTTGTTGTCAGGACTAAATAAGGTGTTTGAAATGCAGCACCCATGCAGTGCTGACGAGGGAATGGTCATGTGTGCACATGGCCAGTTCTGCCCACAGCCTCTGCTGCTTTGGTAGACTAGTTTGGTTTTGTATGACCTTACACATGCCAAGCTACAACTGACAGGAACAGAGCCAGGCAGCCTGTTCAAAGACCAGCTAGCTACCTGGGATTGCCTAGCACAAAGGGCTCCTCCTGGTGGTTGATCATTGTTTCCTGCCTTGAGAAATAAAGTAGGGGATTCTGAAAGAATGAGTTATGTAGAGGTGTGGGAACTTACAGTAAATTAAAGTTAGATTTTGAGAGACTGTGTTGGCCCTGTGCAAGCTTGGTGAAGTTACGAGTATGCAGGGGAAGGTGGTCAGGTAAGGACAGAGAGATGCACAGAGTAGGGATCCTGTGCTGGGGCAAAAGTTGGGGGAGGAGGATGGGAAGAGATGGCAGACTCATTCTGAGTAGCTTTCTGGGGAGTGTGAGTGGCCCTCTATATCTTGCCACAGAAGACAGAAGGGCTGGCATCATGTGGCATCTGGGCTTTGTTGCTCTTACCTCCTGTCCTCCTAGGGCTGTGGCAGGCTAGCTGCTCAGGCAGGCTCACACAGGAGCTGCACAGTTGATGCCTGGTGCGCTTCTCCAGATGGAATTACCGAGAAATTATCTGCAGTGGCCTCTCTGGGTCCACTTGCTCCCAGGCCTCTGGGTCCTTTCAGCCCTGGTGAGGCATGACAGGAGCCGTCTTTGTTTTCCCTGGGAGGCTTAAAGGCGGTCACTTGTGGCACAAGGGTACAGGGCACTGGGCACGTAGAGCCCACTTATGACTCCTGTGATATGAGCTTGGCATCAGGAGCCAACAGAACTGACCGAAACAGTAGGAATCCACAAACTATACCATTTACAACCAAAGTTAAATGCCACAAATGTTGAAAATTTGAACAAGGGGGAAAAAAAAATCTTAGTTCAGTTTTGCAGTTTAGGCAATGAAATTATGGGCTAATATAATCCATCCATTCTAGTCTAATAGTTCAGAAATAATGAGATTTACCAAGGGTCCTCTTTGCCCAGTAAAGTTTAATCACACCCCAAATCTCCAGCTCCCCTCTCTCTCCTTCCAACACCCAAGTTGTGGCACAACACTCTTTACCAGCTTAGTTTCTGATTCAGCCTGGAAAAGAGTTCCTATTTTAATTGGTTCCTTTCTGTTTTCATCCTTTAGCACCGGAAGTCAGCCGGTCTCAAATACATTTGCAACCAGATGTCTGGGGAAAAAATGAAGTCAGTTTTTCTTTGTTTTAAGCAATTAATCAGTTATGATTCTTCTGGAGCTTTTTGGCCTCTAGGAAAAACACAAATAAGATGTATAAAATGGTGGGTGCAAGCTGTTGGAGCTCATATAGTGTGACTTTGGTACAGTTATAATTTAAGTTTATTTATTTTATTTTAATTAAAAAATATTTATTTATTTGACAGAGAGAGACATAGCAATAGAGGGAACACAAGCAAGGGGAGTGGGAGAAGGAGAAGCAGACTTCCCGCCAAATAGAGAGCACAATACAGGGTTTGATCCCAGGACCCTGAGATCATGACCTGAGTTGAAGGCAGGTGCCCAACAACTGAGCCACCCAGGCACCCCAATTTATTATTATTATTTTTTAAAAGACTTTATTTATTTGAGAAAGATAGCAACAGAACACAAGCGGGGAGGTGAGGGAGAAGCAGGTTCCTGCTGAGCAGGGAGCCCAATGTAGGGCTCTATCCCAGGACTCTGGGATCATGACCTGAGCTAAAGGCAGATGCTTACCTGACTGAGCCACCCAGGTGCCACATAATTTAAGTTTAAAATGCTTATTGAGTCCTAGCCATCCTCAGCTATGCAAGCCTAATTATTTATGCTCTCTACTTCTGTCTTCTTAACGTCTGACATTATATAGCTACTGAACTGCTTCTTACCATCTTGGTAATTGGGAAGGAAAGAAAAGGGAAAGGCATAGAAACACAAACTGGTGAATTTTATTTCTTTTCTTTTTCTTTTTTTAAAAAGATGCTATTTATTTAACAGAGAGCACAAGCAGGGGGAGTGGGAGAGGGAGAAGCAGGCTCCCTGCTGTTGCGGGGCTTGATCTCAGGACCCTGAGATCATGACCTGAGCCAAAGGCAGACACCCAACCAACTGAGCCACTCAGGCACCAGATTAATTTTATTTCTTCATAACTTAAGCCTGTAAAGAGGTTTTGTGGGAGAGGAAATACTGTTGGCCTCAAGGCTATATGAAACTTGTCCTTAGTTCATTCCAGTTTATAGAAAGTGAGAATTGTAAGACTCTGGGAAAACCGTTGTATTTTACCCCAAAGTGCAACCCAAGCTCCAGCAGTAGGAAGATAGTGTACATGGTTAGAGGTGGAGCTGCACAGAGAGCTCAGATTTGGAGAGCATTTCCCTCTATATCAGACCGCTTTTCAGGCCCGGAGATCCTCATGATCAGGGACAGACCTCCCACCCCCACACTGCCACAGTTGACAGCCACTGCCTCTTCGCATTAGTCTTTTCTATGTCTTGGGTCACGAAGGTATTGTTTGGGGTGTCCCTGTCAAGTCTAGCCTAACACTAGAAACCACCCTGCTTCCTTCTTGGAGGCAGGACCAGAGTTCAAGCAGAGAGAGAACCACCACCTGCAGAACGTTTCCTCTTACAAGCTAACTTGTATCAGATCATAGAACTGATTTTTGAATCGTTAGAGGTCTTCTGGGAAAGCAGAATTTAACTCTTTAAATGTTATTTAATGCCTTCAAAAGCTAATTCATTTAATTATTTATTCAACAATTCAGCATTTGAATGCCCACTCCATAGTGAATTATCTCATTATACTTGAACAGAAGAGAATCATAATTGGTTCATAGTTACTTTGATTCTGCTTCATATTTTGATTTCTCTAAATAGAGCTATGAAGAAAGTGATATTTCTATTTTAAACTTAGTTTTTTTTTTTTTTTAAGATTTTATTTATTTGACAGAGAGATCACAAGTAGACAGAGAGGCAGGCAGAGAGAGAGGGAAGCAGGCTCCCTGCTGAGCAGAGAGCCCGATGCGGTACTCGATCCCAGTACCCCGAGATCATGACCCAAGCCGGAGGCAGCGGCTTAACCCACTGAGCCACCCAGGCGCCCTTAAACTTAGTTTTTAAAAATTTTTTTAAATTTCTTCTTTTTAAAAAGATTTTATTTATTTATTTGACCATGAGACAGCGAGAAAGGGAACACAAGCAGGGAGAGCCGCAGGCAGAGGGAGAAGCAGGCTTCCCGCTGAGCAGCAAGCCTGATGCAGGGCTCTATCCCAGGACCCTGGGATCACTACCTGAGCCGAAGGCAGATGCTTACCAACTGAGCCACCCAGGTGCCCTGCAGCTTTTTTTGGCATCAGGCCTATCTTAGTGGTAGGCCTGGATGGGACAGAGATGAGTTTCCACTATGAGGGCCTGGGTGAGTACACCTAACATGGTTTAGGGTTATCCCCAATCTCCATGTGTCCATGGGTCCCGACCTCGGAATGGGAGGTGATTCCAGACTGAAGTGGCACCCAAGCAGGAACAAGGCTCAGCTCCCATAAGTAGGACTACAAAAGAGACAGGGTGTCTTGTGGTTAAAAACACCACACTCTGGAGAGTCACACCTGAGTGCATTACTAAATGCTACATTTATCGTGACGAAGGAACAAACATTGGTACTTTACTACTAACATTTTTTTATTCCAATTTCTCTGGTCTGTCCCTAATGTCCTTTTTCTGTTCCGAGATCCTATTCAGGATACCACAGTAGTTAATTTCATATTTCCTCAGCTGCCTCTTGTCTGTGGCAATATGTAAGGCTTTGTTTTTGATTACTTTGATGATTTTGAGGTGTGCTTGTCAGGTATTTTGTTGAGTATGCCTCCATTTTTTTTTTTTTTTTTTAAATACCGGCTTTATTGTTACAGACTTCATATACCGTAAGATCCACCCATTTAAAGTGAAAATTTAATGGTTTTAAGTATATCCTCTAAGTTATACAACAATTTCATAGTCAATTGTTTTTTAAAGATTTTATTTATTTGACAGAGAGAGATAACAAGTAGGCAGAGACGCAGGCGGGGGGGGAAGAAGCAGGCTCTCTGCTCAGCAGAGAGTGCTGATCCCAGCGGGATCCCAGTGCGGGGCTGGATCCCCAGGACCTTGAGACCTGACCTGAGCTGAAGGCAGAGGCTTTAACCCACTGAGCCACCCAGGCGCTCCCATAGTCAATTTTGAAATATTTTAATCACCCCTAAAACCAGCCCTAGAATCAGCCATTTCTTCAAGGAGTTTCTTTTGTTGGAGAATGGTATTAGAAACCAAGATCTGGGTGCTGGGTGTGGTTGTTGCTATTGGGGTGTGTGTCGTCGTTTCTAGGCCTCCTCAGTGGACAAAACTTAGGAAATGTGTATATGTAGTTTAGCCCATGTATATACTTGTGTCTGTAATTATTTTGGTATCTATGCCCAATCTTGAACATGACTTTGAAGTTAAGATCACTTTTAAAGAAATATACTAAGAGATGGGCAAATACTTCAAGAGAGGTTTAATGTTTAAATGTTACAACTTTTTAAAAAAATGTTACAACTTCTTAGTATAGGATAGAACCATCAGTTCCATAAGTGGAAATAGTGCTAAAGAATCCTCTACCTGACATTTAACACATTTAACCCCACATTTAACCACAAATGCAGTCGTGTCCTACCCATCAGGAGACCACTCTCTTTATACTGTGTAGCTTTTCTTCTCAGGGTCTCTGGTGGTTCATTGTCTTCTAGGCGTGAGTCTTCCGGGTAACCTGAGGGCAATAACATACTGGCTACATGAATTAAAGCACATCCATGTTATTAAAATTGGTGTTACATAAAATTGTAATCATAAGAATTTTTAAAATACTTGTGTATATAAAGCATTACTACTAAAGGAAACTATTTCCGCAAAAATATGCATACAGAAATATTACAAGGATATTCACTAGTGGTGTGATTGGTGTTTAATTCAGCACAGTGAGATTGGAGGGGACTTGGTTTCCCACTTTTTGTCTGAATTTTCTAAATTCCCCAGAATTAACACTGCTACTTTCATAGTAAGAAAAAAAGTTTCCGAAAAGTAGATGCTCTTCTTACAGGAAGGACTAACAATACTTTAATTAGACCATAATTTTGCTTCAGTGTAAACTGGAGAAACCAGGAATAGGACTTCCAAAGGAGACTAATGGGTTAAAAGTGACTTTCAGAGCCTGGGAGGATATGAGAAAGGGCAAGTCACAATAAAAGCAAAACTTTCTGATCCTTGACAAGGGAGTATGAGTTCTCTGAAAGTCCAAGAAAAAGTGGGGGGAAAAACAAAACAAAACACTACAGGAAAGCATTGCCTAACAGGAAACCTCCAGCTTGTGGTTTGGCCTAATGCCCTTGTTGAACTGGGTCTTTGAAACCAAATGTGCTTTAGGGAACCTGGGCACTGTGTAAGGTGAGATGAGCTCCATGTTATTTAACTTGCTTAAATGTAAATCCACAGGTAGAAGCCACACAGCTGGGCCCTGGACTGGAGAAGGGAAAGAAAGCTCTGAATCACCCACCTGTGGGAGCTGCTGCTCCATCCATTTCATAGAACATAAAAGCAGTGACCCCAGAAAGGTGCACATGAAGCAGAATGAGTATGGGGGCTTCTATGTGATGACATACTTGGACACGCATTGTTCTTTTTTCTGGTTAGTTTGTTTCTTAAATTTTAATGTTGGATCACTGTCACTAATTAACATGTGGCTGGTTATTGCCCAAACCAGGGAAGTTTATTTAGGAAAACACAAACTGATTTATAATTCATCCAAACAGACCTATGCCTGGACAAATTCCTTTTCTATTCCAAATATCGAATTTGGTTGTCACATAATAGTTAAAAGGAGGAAGATTTCATAATTTCTCTAAGTTATTAAAAATGTTTTAGTTTATTCATTTAGATTTTCTTTATGATGAGATTTTAAACAAAGATTTAAATGAATATTTAAAAAACGTTTTTCTATATCATAAATTTCAGCTGAGCACCCATTAAGAAAAGTACTAAAAAATTTGCGGATGAGTAAAAAGGGTATTAAACAGAACTGTTAGGTCACATCCTACCTCCACTGTTCTTTGCTGTAAATTGGGAGAATGAGTGAACCTGTAGTGCGGGGAAGCAGATACTGAGCCAACGGTAAAGCAGAAGAAACATGACATGAGATATATGGCCACAGACAATTTAAGGCTCCCATAACCTCCTGACAACTCCATGAAGTAGGTGTTATTATCCCTGGTTTACAGATGAGGGGCAGACAGAGTGCAAAGAACTTAGAGCCTGGGCTGTAGAAAGTCCTGTGTTAAGTTGGTTAAATAAATACATATGTTAAAAAGAGGACTGAAAGACCAAACCATGCCTGTGATAACCTCTGAGAAAGATGATTAATGTCAAGTTACTTTCCAGACTAATAATTAAATTCTGATCCTCGGTTGCTTCTTGATCACTCAATACTACACATTCTTGATAAACAGTCTTAAAAGAACTCTCAGCTTTTGGTGACTAGGATGGCTGGAGAGAGGATGAACTCATCCCTATTTGATTTCTACCTTGGCTTCATATGAGCTGGTCAGTGCATGTAGACAAAAATGCACTTTCCAAAGTATTTTTAACAACAATTTGTTTAAATGGAATTTAACAATTCCATTCTAGAATGGAGGGGATTGCAGGACAAGGGTGTTATTCTTTGAAACTCAACTTTTGGTTCCTAAAATCTGTAAAGACATTTTTTCATGGTCCACAGAGGTATTTCTTTTCATTACAAATTAGGAAAATAGGGGTTCTGAGGAAAGCTTCTGCTTTAATATTTTAAGTAGGAATTCTTAAACTTGGCAAATTTATCGATATTTTTTACTTTCAGAAGTTGAGAAACTTTGTTTTAGAAAATGTGGTGACAAGTGTATTATTAATTCCTTGCCCATTGAGCTTCAGAAAGAGTAAATATTATATCTGTCTCTTCCTTTATCTCTCAAGATTCTTGCCCTGTTTATACCTTCCTGGACTTTCTTCCCTATGCATGCCAGAGAAATTATATTTATTTTAAAAATTACATATATTTAATAAAATTGTGATTTTTTAGGTCATTTTTTGGTCTTAATTCTATCAAAACATTTCATAGTTCTCTTTATAAAGGAAAACTATTAAGTTGACTTTATACTTTAGCTTATATAATAATACATGGCACAGATCCTTATGTAAGGATTATCATGGTAGAAAGGTATTTAATAATATAAGGTAGGAAAAAAACTAATTGTCCATCCAGAATATGTCAAAACAAAATAGGGTTCATACATGATCTAGTATTCATGTAGCTGTTAAAAGAATAAAACACTCTGTGTGCTAATATGAAAAAACTTACATATAGCTTAGTGATGCTTATATTTGAGAAAAGTATAATTATGTAAATGCATAAAAAAGAACTGTAAACTGTCTAAAGTAGTTACCTTTGAGGCAGGTCAGAAGAGGGGGGAGAGAAATTGGGATTTCAACATTTAACTCTATTCTGTATGCTAGAATCTTTAAAGAGAATAAATTAATGTATTATTTCTATTTCTGTATTGTTATTTAAATCCACACTAGAGATACAATGTTTTTTACCGTTTGTGTAGGTGGGTAGAATATTGCAGATCTCTGAAAAGTGTTTCTTCTTAAAATCCTTTACCCATTCTTCTTTCTGAGTACATATGCTCCTCTTCTCCCTAGCCAGTCGCTGCTGAAGATTCTCCACTGTAATGCTAATACTTAGAGTTGTGGCATTTGTTCCAATTAAAATTTATCTCTTTCTCCTGGACTTTCCTTCCTATAAGTGAAAGTGGGAATCTAGTAGCAACCAAAAATGATCTCAAAATTCTTTGGGAAGCAAAGCATCATTCAATAATATGTTGAAGAATGACCATATATTAGCTGATAATGCCTAAAAATATGAACTTTTCTCAGTCTACCAAACAATATCATGCAGCACGTACGTTTGGTTCACATTTGGGGCTGGCTGATACTCTAGTTGGCTCAGTCCAAACTCCAAATCCAAATTCAGTTACGGAATCTCCTCTTTGCCCCCCACACTCTGCAGTGTCGAGTGATCCTCTTGACCTTCCCCATGTCTAAAGGCTTTTGGACAGCAGCATCTTCCTGAGGTAGCCAGGCCGCTCGATGCAGGGTGATGTGAGTCAGTTGCTCTCCGTGATGATGGAAGGTTGGTGGCCAGATGTGTGAGCACAGACCATCTGATTTTTTTTTTTTACTCCATAAATGGCAGTCACTAGCAAAGTGATCTCAGAGTGTGGGGTTGGGACGACAGGAGTCTGTGGCCCCTCAGAGCCTCTAGGTCCTGGGAGGTGACTCTCACAGCTTCCCACCTATCCCTTTCACTTGGCTGTTCTCCACAGTAGACTCACTCCTCCATCTTCATCAGGGGTGGGGATCCCTGGTAGGCAAATTCTCGGATGTATGCTCTGTCCTCACTCCATGACAGTCCTTAATTCCTTTTACAAGCTTGATGTCCACTTTACTAGTAATGTACTGTTGTAATCTCCCAAGTATTGGCCCCAAGCAATGACCAAAAGAGCAGAGGTGGAGTTCTATTTATATTTTATCTCCAGCACCTAGCTTGACAGGTAGTAGGAATGCCATAATTGTGAAAAGAGGAAAGCGAAGGAGTGAATGAGAAAGAAGGAAAGAAAAATGTAACGTCTTTGGCTCTTCTCCATGTGGGACACTGCTTTTCTCTGACCCCCTTGCCCTTGCTCGTTTCCTTTTCATTACCACTTACCTTCTAGTACGCATTTTCCCCTTCCCTCTCCCTGCATCTACATTTCTTTTTATTCTGTTTCAGCGTCAACTGTCTTTGAAGCTGCTTCTTTTTTCTGTGACAGTTTTTTAAAATTATATGAATCAGACCTCACAGGAAGCTTCTCATTTGACCATCTGCAGAACAGGGCTGCTGACCCTAGCAACAGGTTTAAAAAATTAGTTCTTTCCCAGTCTTGTCCTTTTGTTTTTTTTTTTTTTTTTGATCATATTAATTTTATTTTATTTTTTTTTCCATTTTATTTATTTTTTCAGCGTAACAGTATTCATTCTTTTTGCACAACACCCAGTGCTCCATGCAAAACGTGCCCTCCCCATTACCCACCACCTGTTCCCCCAACCTCCCACCCCTGATCCTTCAAAACCCTCAGGTTGTTTTTCAGAGTCCATAGTCTCTTATGGTTCGCCTCCCCTCCCCAATGTCCATAGCCCCCTCCCCCTCTCCCAATCCCACCTCCCCAGTCTTGTCCTTTTGGATCCAACTTAGCCAACTAGGTGTTATCCTAGCTCAGTTTCTCTCTGGGCTCCTCTTTATTCACCCTAAAGCCCTTCCAATTACCATCAACAAAGGAACTAACATTTTTAGGGCCCAGATCCCCACTAGCTATGGGCACTGATTAGCTGATCCTATGAAGAATTGGCCAGCCAAGTTTTGCCCTACCATCTCATTAGTCACCAATCTAATGAGATTCCAATCTCATTAGTCACCCCATAGCTCTTCTAATTACTACTATCAACAAAGGAACCAACATTTTCCAGTACTCAGTTCCTCATTCAATGTAGACACAGTCAGGATTGTCTCTATGCATAAAAAGATTGGATAAGTTTTACCTCTTTCTAATTGTCCTCAACAAAAGAGCTAATATTTCCCCCCCGCACGAGGTCCTCACCCAATGTGAGCACTGATTGGGTTGTCTCTTTTAACTAAGGTTGGTCACCCATGTTTTGTTCTACCACAGTTTCACTCTCCATCCTCCTTCACTCCTGCAGTTATCATTAGCAGGAGGACCCACATTTTCTGGGGCTCAGTGATGACTAATATGGGTCTCACCTGGCTTCCTGGATTCAAGCATACTGGAATACAAGCAACTTCTGGGACCCAGTTCTCTCCTAATTAAGATGCAAGTTTTCTACTTCCTGGAGAAGACTCCCTGTCCAAAACTTCAGCTTCTGTCCCATTCCTATCTGTTTCATGCTCAAAAATCCATTCACCAGTATTGACAATTTTCAGTCCAATGTTCCCAGATCTAGTTTGGATTCCAAACATCTGGACATGATCCAAATAGCCCCAAAGGTGATACTCAGGGGTACAACTAAGACCTTGTTAACCTTGTTAACTATCTGTTGTCTAGCAGCTTCTCCCTTTCCTTATACCCTCATATCTCCTCTCATTGCTTTTTGATATTCTCATCTCTTTCCCTTTGTCTACTGACACCAGAGACTCCTATTGGAGTGAAACAAGGGCATTCTCAAATTCAACAGAGCAGTTCCTCATGTTCTGGTCCCAGTCTCACAATAGGAAGTGGCCACATTTCCTTAGCAGTCTTAGACTGCTTCATGCTTCAACTGTTTCTTATGGTTTTGATGTCTATGTGTGTCACCTGTCCCCTTACCTTCTCTTTATCATGAGCAAAGAAAAAACAACACTCCATCTTCTCATCCAGCCCAGCCTACTTCATGAATCTGCAATTATCCTGTGGCCCTTGCATTTCACACCTCTACCCCAGACACTTGAGAAGCGCTGCTGTAAGAAGAAGCCTTGAGATTCTGGAGCACCAATCCCCATTACCCTGTCCTAAGACTGCCAGTACTTTCCCTTCTAGGGAGAGAGAACTCCTTTTGTCTCCTTTTTCTTTGTCTTTATACCCAGCTCAGCCCTCAGGATTTTTCTGTCCTGCATAGAGAACAAGCACCTGGAAACCTCAGATCTCAAAGGAATATCTTTTCACAGCAGCCAGAGCCAAAGCAGCCTGTTAAGAAACTGGCCATCACATACATACCCAGATTATGAGGCAGAGATTAGGATATATCGCAATGAGTTCAATACTTTCTATGAATCTCCATCCCCCTGAAAACAGTCTTCCTGTTACTTTGTGGGTCTGGGTTGGCCTCATGCTGCATCTAGCTCCAACCACCTTCATCAGCCAAACCCCATAAAGTTTCTTAGTTGGTTGGATATGCTGCCTGCCGCCTCCCCACTGTTATCTACTGGTTTAAAAAAAAAAAAAAATCAGTCTCTACCTTTTCTGTTCTCCCAGTAGGAAATATGACTAAGACGCTCACCAGTGGTCTCAAGACCTGCCCTGCTTCAGTCCCAAAGCCTGTAGAGTTCCTCCTGTCAGTGGTTCCCTGCTTCCCAGCAGAGACTACAAGCTGTCTGGCAAGGTTTCCAGAGTTTCCAGGCAGAGGACCAAGGACTTTCTGTCAGAGTTCCCAAGGGTATCATATCAGCAGGTGGTGCTGGGAGCAGCAGCTCATTCTTCAGGGAAGCTAATTTTGGTCCTGCCCTAAGTAGCGCTTTCCTCAGCCAGCTGGGTCAGTTTCAGCCATTCAGCAAACATTTAAGGGGACCCTAACAAGCTCAGTTCTGGAAGATGATTATGAGACATGTTATCAGCCCCCAGACACCACAGTCCCCTCGGCGAAGAATTTCTCTTGAGAAGTTGATTTCCAAAACACAAGCCTGTCTTGAGGTCTCAGGGAGCAATATTTCTCTGGCTACTGGGTTCCAGCAGACCCCACAACTCTGCATCCCACTTTGACCTTCACATGGCCGAGGTAGCTACTAGGTGGGTTCCTCGCCAGTGGTCCTAGTGCAAGCTCCATCAGAGTTCATTCAGTCTCTTCTTGGTTGCTGTTGAGGAAGCAATCATCTTTTAGGTGTCCCTTTAAGGTTTTTTTTTGTTTGTTTGGTTTGTGTGTGTGCTAGTCTCTGACACAGGAGAAAAGATCCTCAGATTATCTTTGCCTCTAGGGAGAGCTTAGATTCCCACTGAGGTGCTCCAGGATCCATAGGGTAGAGCTCAAGGAAATATTTATGGAATCTTAGGATCTGTAGTGATCTCTGAAGTGTGGAAATGTGGAAGAGGTCATTCAGCCCATCAGCAGCCCCGTTTACCCCTACCCACACCACCAGTTTACTTTCTGCCTCATTCCCCGTGAATTTCAAATCAGGTTACATTCTGAGAGTTAGGGCTCCAACATCTTTTGGGGGGAACACAGTTCAACACCTCACAGCATCTAAGGGAATATGTATGTGGTAATCAGGTGTCTAAATGGTTCGATAAAGTAATTACTAATGTTACTGAGCATTTACTAGGCTGGGCGCTTCCTGCAAGTTAATCTTAAAATAATGAGATTGGTGTTATGTTGATGCTCATTTTACAGACAAAGAAAGTGAGGCTTAGAATGAGTGACCAGCTCAAGGTCACACAGGATGTGGCAGTGTTAGGTTTAAAGCTTAGGCCTCCATCTCCAGCACCTGAACTTAAAGCCGTTATGTATCCTCCCTCCAGGATGGACCACTGGACCCAGGAAAGAAAAACACTCAATGCTCCTGATTTCATTTTTATTAAGTAAAATCTGTTCCTCTCTTTCTCCATTTCTGCCGATAAAGTTGAACTCCACAGGCCAGTTCTCTCCCTCCTCATTATTTAAAGTATTATTTTGATGGATTCTAGTAATTATACAAAATCCTATGACCATCAGTACAATTGAGATAGAGAATAGACCCTAACCTAAGGAGTTTCCTCCTGGCCCTTTACAGCTAATCGCTACTCCCCGACTGCCATGGCCAGGCAGCCCCTCATCTGCTTTTTCTTATTATAGTTTTGTACAGGCCTGGTTTCAGTTTATAAGTGCTAAGATCCTAAAAAAAACAAAACAAAACAAAACAAAAAAACCAGTCTACATTATTAACTAAAGGAATTTGAAAAAGAGAAGCAGCAAATGGTTTTCTCTCCTACAGTTAAAGAGGGAGAAATAATTTTTTGTTAAAGTTAATAAATAATTTGACTTGGGAAAAGTTAATTTGATCATATTCACAAGATTATTAATTTTCCTACTCTGTTTAAATACTTTATTCTTCTATTTTGTGGTTTGAATTCACCTTTTACCCATGCATAATTTTATAACTTCATGCATTGGTCACTTGGAAAATACTGGCTTATTCTTATGCAGGTCTTCCAAATGTGGCACATTTCATTATACAATAAAAGAAAATCACAAATGTTAATGTCACCACTGATCTCATCAGAAAAGTCTTTGGGTTTGAGAAATTGTCAAGTTCGTAGTGATGATCACAAGTTTTCGAAAGTCCAAATTTCATCTTTGAAACCTGAGTTTTATTATTAGCCACAAATACTGTCAGTTGTTTGTCTTGAAGTAACAGGCTGACTGTTCACTTATGAGAAAATGTCTGCCAAACTCAAATGTGGAAAACCTAGTTTATCTATCAGCTATCCCCCCCCCCCCCCAGATTTATTTATTTATTTAAGAGAGAGAATGAGAGAGAGGAAGCACACGTGGAGAAAGAGACAAGCTGAGCATGGAGCCCTGGGATAATGACCGGAGCAGAAATTGAGTCAGATGCTTAACCTACTGAATCACCCAGATGCCTCTATCAGTTATTCTTTCAAATGAAAATGGTAGGGATCCCTGGGTGGCTTAGTCAGTTAAGCATCTGCCTTTGGCTCAGGTCATGATCCCAGGGTTCTGGGATTGAGTCTCCTTGCTCAGTGGGGAATCTGCTTCTCCCTCTGTCTGCCACTCCTCCCGCTTGTGTGCTCTCTCTCTCTGATAAAATCTTGAAATAAAAATGGTATTCTGTGTGGGAAGTAATTCATCTTGCTCATCAAACTGATGCACAAGTGTTTTCCCTGGAGACAAGTATCAACCTTGGGTATGAGGCAGAAGACCTGTATGTGTACTTCCATTTCATGCCAAAGAAGGCATAAGAGACATACACTCAAGGAATGAGAAACAATAACATGTAATTGTATTTAACTCCTGCCTCCAGGGCATTTGTAAGTGGGACTGGCTCTTCCCCACACACCTTCATCTCCTGGTGGTGATGACTGCAATGACTACTAGAATAGTTAGTTCTGTGCCTTTTGCCTAATTCATGCTCAAGAGCCAACGGTTTTATTCACCATTGCTTTTGCACCATCACTGCAAATGTTAACACACTTCAAAAAACGCAAATAGTGTTCTAATGTTATTATGAAACTAGTTTCGCCCTCATGAAATTCTTTTTTTTTTAAAGATTTTATTTATTTATTTGACAGAGAGAGATCACAAGTAGATAGGCAGACAGAGAGAGAGAGAGAGAGGGAAGCAGGCTCGCTGCTGAGCAGCAATGCGGGACTTGATCCCAGGACCCTGAGATCATGACCTGAGCTGAAGGCAGCGGCTTAACCCACTGAGCCACCCAGGCACCCCGCCCTCATGAAATTCTTGAAAGGGTCTGGTCCTCCCAGTGATATTTAAACCACATTTTAAGAATTATTCATCTAGTGGAAAAAGCAAAAACCAGAGCAAACCTCTAATCAAACAATATATTCTCAAACCAGTAACATACATGTGATAGGCTACAGTGTTATATAATGTAGCTATATCAAAATCCTCTGAACACAGAAGAGAGAAAACATCAACAAATTCACTCTATATCCATGAAAATATAATTAATTGAAATAGAATTTTCAAAGAATCAGAACTTCTTGCCCTAGCAGTAGAAATTAACCTCAGGAATCAAAATTCAGATTGCATATAGGGGCGCCTGGGTGGCTCAGTGGGTTAAAGCCTCTGCCTTCAGCTCAGGTCATGGTCTCAGGGTCCTGGGATTGAGCCCCGTGTCGGGCTCACTGCTCGGCGGGGAGCCTGCTTCCTCTCTCTCTCTGCCTGTGTCTCTGCCTACTTGTGATCTCTGTCTGTCAAATAAAGAAATAAAATGTTTAAAAAAAATTCAGATTGCATATAGTACATGACTTGTCTTATATAAGACATCTGTATTTAAGAGTTAAGACTCTTAAGACATGTTAAGACTCTTAAGGTGTCCTATGTAATGAAAGACTGAGGAGCTTCCATGCTTCGTGAGGATCTTCTAGAACTTAAGGTAATGGCCAATCAGAAATCAGTTTAATATTCTAAAATTTTACTTAAAAGTTATTTAACATTTTATTTATATACAACATAGATGCAAGTTATAAGGCATAATAATAAAAGGAACACTGATGAATCCACAAGCCAATCTGAGAGCTAGAGCTTTGACAATGCCTTTTAACCCATCAGTGTTCTTCTCTAGTCTACCCCTGTCTTTCCCTTTAGTGATCGACATTATCCTGTATTTTAGATTTATCACTCCCTTGCTTTTTAAAAAAAAGTCATTTTATTACATCTATGTGTATCACTAAATCATAATTTTTGTGCTTTATTAAAAAATTGTTTTGTATTACATATATTCTTTTGTTTATTTTTAAAAGATTATTTATTTGAGAGGGATAAAGAGAGCATAAGCAGGGGGATCGGCAGAGGGAAAGGGAGAAATAGGCTCTGCACTGAGCAAGGAGCCCAATGGGGGGCTCGATCCCAGAACTCTGGGATCATGACCTGAGGTGAAGGCAGACGCTTAACCAACTGAGCCAACAGGCAACCTACGTGTATTCTTTTAAAACATGTGTGGTTTTTTTTTCAGTCAACTTTATGTTTCTAAGGTTCATCCATGTTGCCTCAATCATGGTTCATTTTAACTGCTGTATAGTATTCCATTATATGAATACAGAATTTATCCATTCTTTCGTCGTTGGTTTTTCGGGTGCTCCTAGTTTTTTGCTGCCATTAACACTACCTATATAAAAATAGTTGTTTATGTCTCCTGGTACATATGTGTTAAGAATTTCTCTTGGGTTTATACCAAGGGGTGGAATTGCTGGTTTAAAAGATACATACACACTTATTTTTACAAGATAATGTCAAATTACTTTCTATAGTTTTGGTACCAATTTATAGTTTCATATAGTTTTAGGTATATATGTGGTATATTTACTCATATGCATATAGGGGTATAGGATTCCCCATTGATCTATTCCTTCTCAATACTTGCTGTTGCCAGTCAATGTGGTGGGTATACAGTGTCTTGATGTGATCTTACTTTCTATTTTCTTGAGAAGACTGAACATCTTTATGTATTTATATTCACCATCTTGCCTCGTCTTCCTTGAAATACCTGCTCATGTCCTTAGCACATTTTTCTACTGTATCCTTTTATATTGATTTGTAGGAATTCTCTGTTGATTCTTGGTATTGATTCTTTGTTAGATATACATGTTGCTAATATCTGTGTGTTGATGAGTGACGTAGCTGTAATTCTTAGGTACTGTGAGAATAACTTGGTGATGCAGCCTGTGGGCCTGTATTGCCCAAACTCAAATTTCTTTTCAGAAGTCTTCAAATGATAAGGTCTATTACATGAGAAGCTAGAAAATAATGTGCTTATAAGTTTCTAAAAAACCAGGTACTACTCACTGTTGAATGATATTACGGGCTAAGATCCCAAAGCCCTATATTTTCTCAGTGTTTCCTTTTCATCACAAATGTAGATTATAAACCTTAGAAATGTCAGTGTCAAAATGTGGACATGATCCAGTATCCTGATAAAAGAGCTCTGGAATGTTAAAATATTTATTGTAACCACTGGATGCGCATAGGATTCCCTTTCTTCCCAGGGAGCAAGATGGGAAGTAATTAAGAATGTTCAGAAATAAAAATAAAATAAAGAAACCTGTAGCTATTTACATGGACTTCCCTTGTGTATACCTTGTATTTCTCTAGCTGTTTCCTTTATTGGCAGGATTGTCCTCAAGAGCATCAGGACTAAACGGATGTTGGGGATAGAATCGTAAGATACTGACTGGTGTTTCATTGCTTCCCTTTCACTGTGCTGCTGGCTCCTCTACTTTACCCTTGAAGGTGACCAATACAATAGCCAGGGGGAACCTAACTTCTCTGATGGCAGGAACAGATGTTGGAGCATTCTGAGCTGTAATTGATTACAATTTTTTGTTTTTTTTGTAGTTGGTTTTTGTTTTGTTTTTTTCAGATTCTTCCATCTCATAATTTTGAATGATGCCCAAAGGGAAGTTGTCCTATAAAGCTAACACTTTGAAATTCAAAAATTTCAAGTACAGATGTTTCTATGTTTTTAAAAATTTACATTTTTATATTTAAAGCCCCACATAATAAGAACTCTTCCCATACCCTCAAGCTCAGCAATTCTTTCTTCAGGCATGTTTGGTCTACTGACAAGTCTATCAGAGGCCTTTTTTATTCTGTTATGTGTTCAGTCTTTAGCATTTCTTTTTGCTTCTTCTTTTAGAATATCCATCTCCGTGCTTACTTTACCCATTGGTTCTTTTTCCGTGACAGCCCTTAGTATATTAGTCACAGTTGTTTTAAATTCATAGTCTGATAATTCAGACATCCTTGCCATATTCAAGTCTTGTTCTGATGCTCAATAGTTTCAAACTGTGTTGTTTGCCTTTTGGTATGCCTTGTAATTTGGTTGAAAGCCAGGCAGGATGAACTGAGTGAAAGGAATGCCAACAAATAAGCCTTTAGTGATAGGGTGGTGAGGTGTGGGGGTAAGGAAGTGTTCTACAGTTCTAAAATTAGGTTTTCATATTTTAGTGAGCGTGTGGCCCTGGGCTGTGAACACAAGTGCTTCTTAGTTTCAGACCTACTACTCCTGGCTTAGGGCAGACGGGAGGGCTAGAGTGGCCAGGGTTGGCTATTTCCCTTTCCCCAGTAGGTTAGGCCCCAGTGAAGTAGTTTTTCTTGGGGGCAGGCCTTGTTAAGAACAGAATGTTCTGGTGTATTTCAAAATGGTTCTTTCTCTTCTCCTACTATTGGAAGAACAAGGAGATTTTTCTCTGATATTCACTATAAGAAGTAGGTTTAGCTCCAGGAAGTAAAACTCACAAAACTATGACTATCCTTCCTGGAGTTTTTAAACTCTCGTATTTGTCCACACTCAACCTCCAACAATTACAGGTTAGGTTTTTCTACCCTTGCACTGGTTTCCATACAGGCTTCTGCTCTGGTAAGTTGAGATTCTTTGTATCTACCGATGCACAATTTTGCCCTGTGACCTCTCTTTTCTGACATATCTAAAAAGAATTGTTGATTTTTTGTTTGTCTGGTTTCCCACATGTTAGTTAGCACCTTACATACCAGACTGGAAACTGAAAGTTGGTACATCAGAAACTCTTTAAGATAAGAAAAAATTTTAAGTTTAACTCACTTCTAAGTTCTCAAAGCACTTTTCAGGAACAGTAAGCAGCAGGCTTAGATTACTTGGTGTTAAGGGACAGAAGCCACACAATAGTAATTATATTTATTAACAGATAATTAAAAAGAAAGCAAAATCACCCACTAATTTGAAGAGAATTAGCAAGAGAACATAAAGCATGATGAATAATTTGGAAGGAAAGTGTCCAAGTAATTATGCAAGTAATATGAATTTCTTGTAAGAAATTTTATCCGTCAGCTTAGGCTTAGTTATGCTGTGGTAACAAATAAGCCCATGATCTCAGTAGCATCTGACCACAGGCCTATTGCACTTATGCTACATCCACTGCAGCAGGATCTTTACTCAGCAACTTAGTTTGAAGGAGCAGATACTCTCTGGGATATGCCAGCCAAAGGAAAAGGGATTTTGCTCAAGAGAAGCACACAATCCTTCTGTTCACCTTTCTTTGCTCAAAGCGAGTCATCTGGTTGCTCCTGAGATCAATAAGATGTGTTTCAGAAAAGGGTACCATAAGTCACGTGGCCACGCATGACATCAATATGGTGGAAGGCATAACTTTCCTACAGAAAGGTGTAGAGATACTTTGAATATATATATTTAATACAATTAACTATATAATTTCTACCAAGCTTGCCCCAGGAATAAGTGAGTTGGCTATGCAGAATTCTCTTACCCAAGTTGTTACAGGACTGTGATTACTACTGTGTAGTTGTTATTGGCCACCTCCATACTTTTTTTTTCCTTTTTTAAAAGATTTTATTTATTTATTTGACAGAGAGAGATCACAAGTAGACAGAGAGGCAGGCAGAGAGAGAGGGAAGCAGGCTCGCTGCTGAGCAGAGAGCCTGATGCGGGACTCGATCCTAGGACCCTGAGATCATGACCTGAGCTGAAGGCAGCGGCTTAACCCACTGAGCCACCCAGGCGCCCTGGCCACCTCCATACTTTGAGGCTGAATTTTTTACATTCCTTTGCTAGAGGATGAGGGGACAAAGGAATCCATCAGATAAATACTTTCGCGAGGCACCCTTGGGCATTGCATGTGATTGAAGATGAAGCGCTTGCTCTCAGTCCTTGCTGTAAACATATACTTCTGGAATCTGCATTGTGAGTTGGTAGAAAAATAACTCCTCTTGGGGCACCTGGGTGGTTCAGTTGGTTGAGTGTCTGACTCTTGATTTCAGCTCAGGTCATGATCTCAGGGTCATGAGATTGAGCCCGGCAGCAAGGGGCTCTGCACTTGATGGGGAGTTGGCTTGTCCCCCTGCCCCTACCCTGCTTTGTGCTCTCTCTCTCTTCCCCTCTCTCTTAAATAAATAAATAAATAAAATATTAAAAAAAATAAACGAAGGGAAAGAAGAATATTAAAGAGATATTTTGTGATTCAAAGGTTGCAAGCTGGCGGTTCACAGGTTGAGTCTCAGCCATATACACCTTTTATTTGGGCAACAGAATGTTTTAAATATCAGGAGATGTCACAATGAAAGAATCCAGATTCCTGGCTTCTCTTTTTTTTTTTTTTTAAGATTTTATTTATTTATTTGACAGAGAGAGATCACAAGTAGACAGAGAGGCAGGCAGAGAGAGAGAGAGAGGGAAGCAGGCTCGCTGCTGAGCAGAGAGACTGACGCGGAACCCGATCCCAGGACCCCGAGATCACGACCTGAGCCGAAGGCAGCGGCTCAACCCACTGAGCCACCCAGGCGCCCCAGGAAAGGGTTGTCAACTTTTGCTGACATCCCTGTTTGGCAATATTAGCTGGAGCTGCATTGCTGTTGTCCCTGGGGAAGCAAGGTGAATCTAGGTGGACTAAACACTAATGCGAAAAATAAAACTTTGAAGTTTGTGGAAGAATACGTAGGAGACTCTCTTGGTCATGCTGTTTGGGTCCTGCATCTGGCTCCCTGCTCAGCAGGGGGTCTGCTTCTCCCTCTGAACTTCCCCCTCTCATGCTCGCTCACTCTCATTCTCTCTCTCTCAAATGAATGGATAAAATCTTAAAAAAAAAAATGAAGATAGATTTCTTAAAGAAGAGTCCAGGTAGTCACCACTATACATTAAAAAAATATTTTAATCAAAATTAAGGATTCTTATTCCAATTTCTGAATATAATTAGAAAAATGCAATTTATAATAAAATGACCCCATTTTACAATAATCCAGTTGGCAAAAAGTATGAAGTCAGGTAACATGAAATACTGGCCAAAGATGTGGGGATGTGAGGTTGCTCTTATGTTGCTGGGGAAGTATGAACAGGTATCCAGGAAGCTGCCTTGGCCGTCCAGAGTGAAATTAAGAATGCTTGCACTATGCCTAGAAAGTCCATGCCTGGAGAAATCTCAAGAGAACCACTTGTCTAGAGTTTTTCAAGAAGGGGGGGGAAATGACCGCAGAAAGACCTATGCGAATGTGCGTGGCAATATTACATGTTCTGACAGACAAAAGTTCAGAAATAACACACACATCCATCTTTAGGGAAATGTGAGTAGACTGTGGCAATGCACCTTCATAGAGTACTATGCAGCAGGCAGCAGCTCAATATAAATGAGATTTAGGGGGCGCCTGGGTGGCTCAGTGGGTTGAGGCCTCTGCCTTCGGCTCAGGTTATGATCCCAGGGTCGTGGGATGGAGCCCCACATCGGGCTCTCTGCTCCGCGGGGAGCCTGCTTCTCCTCTCTCTCTGCCTGCCTCTCTGCCTACTTGTGATTTCTCTCTGTCAAATAAATAAAATATTTTTTAAAAAATGAGATTTACATGTCAGTACAGATACACATTCTTTGTAAATGAATATGTGTGAAAGTGGTGCAAAAGATCAGACTCTAAATATGCTAGAGTGGGTGTCTATACCTGGGGAGAGATTGGGATTGGGAATAAAAAGAATTAAAACAAAGGGAATAGAATAAAATAGCTTACAGGTGCCACCTATGGTAGCACTCTAAGAACTGAAGAATATGATCATTCCATTCTGTAAACCTAGAGTTATAGAAAATATTAACAGAAAAATTACTGTTTCTTTATATTTTGATCAAAGATAACCCTTTCAATTTTTTTTTTTTTTTAAACTTGGGTGGGTGGAATGGATTCATGATTTGCCGTGGACTTGAGCAGCTCCGCGACCACACACTAAGTGGGTGGCTGTGGTTCCCTGTCGCCCGGCACATATTTGTGGTCTTCCGGTTCTGTTGCTTCCAGTGTGTTCATTTCTCTGCACTCAGTAAGGTCCCCCTGCACATAACTGCCAGACGACCTACACCACTTTTGCCTAAGCAGTGCAAAAGGGAAAATTCTTGCAAATTAAACCACCTTAGTGCTGCCAGATTCGTAGTGGCAGATGGTGGTTGGATTTTACAAGACCCCTTTGCCCTCTTCCTTCATTTTCTGCCTGTTTTTACATTAATCTTCTCCGTGCAGATCTGGCGAGGTGTGTGAAACACCACCCTCCAAGGAGCTGTGTTAAGGATAAGCCCAAAGCTGGGTCTCCAAAGAGTCATACTGCCTTTCATTTGCAGAGTCTGGGGAGCCCTTTCTGGCCTTTCCCGTATTAAGGTTTTGCAGCAACTGTGATATTTACAGAGAACACACATGCAGGATGGGGAGGCAGGGCTTGCCAGTCTTCTCAGCAGAGGGCCTTCTGGCAGGCTGGATTAATTGGATTTTTTTTCTCCCTTTTACCATTTGGATTTCCAAACACTTTTTACTAGTTCAGCTTTAAAGCTGAGAAATTGAGCCAAATAGTAATAAAACACTGCAGGCTTAGTGCCTGGGGGTCTAAGAACCATTGCTGAACTTTTTTGATGTGACTGTAAGGCAACATCTGCTTAAGTGTCCTGCCTTACCTCCCCAGCCAAAGGGACAACACACCCAGTGCTGAAACTTTTGTGATAAACAAACCAGTGTATCTTACACCTCAGTTTTTTTTTACTGTCTTAGGCTTCGTGTTGCTCTTTCTACTTTAGGAGTAACTGAAATTATTTCACAATGCTTAAGAAAGCAAGATTTTTCTTTAGTTTTGAGACATTCATTTATTCATCCATCCATCCATCCATCCATCCATCCATCCACCATCCATCCATCCATTCATTGTTTTTTGAACATATGCATCAGATATGTGGCTCTAACTCTAGCCAGGTAATTGTTAGGTTGTCCTCTTTCTTTGGTGATGAGATATGTATTGCAGTTATCGGCCTGATCTGATCATAGTTCTGTGAGGTAAATAAATGCTGGGAATTAAATTTCCAGTCTCTTGTCAATTTACAACATGGCTTTCAAACTTAAATAGAGAGTAGCTGTTCTTGGAAACAGAAGGAAGAAATATGAGTGTCTTATAACTCTGACTTAAATTTTCATTGAGCAGTAAGCTTCACAACTAGCTTTTTAGTAAATATCACCTGCTTCCATGCTGTGCTAGAGTGAGACATAGTATGGTGTGGTATTGTATGCTGTGGTCTGGTGTGGTGTGGTTTAGTATCGTATGGTGTAATATGGTTTGATATGGTGGGTGGATTGAGATTCAAATAATAGCTTAAGGGGTGCCTGGGTGGCTCAGTGGGTTAAGCCTCTGCCTTCAGCTCAGGTCATGATCTCAGGGTCCTGGGATCGAGTCCTGCATTGGGTTCTCTGCTCAGCAGGGAGCCTGCCTCCCCATCTCTCTCTGCCTGCCTCTCTGCCTACTTGTGATCTCTGTCTGTCAAATAAATAAATAAAATATCTTTTAAAAAAATAATAGCTTAAGCATCAACTTTTCCATTAATTTCCCTTGTGATCTTGGGTAAATGTCTTAAATTTCTGGAACTCAACTTACTTAAAATTATATGTTTGTTTGCAATTGGAGTTATTGAAAAAATTAAGTGAGTTCTATTTGTTCTCAGCACATAGTAGATGCTCATTAAATGTCAGCCTCTCCTATGGCATTCTAAAAGGAATGTACAGTGGGCGGAGAGCCCAGCCCTAATCCTCAGGAACTAATAGTCTAATTAGGGAAAGGAGACATAGACCCTATGTAAAATCACCAGAGAAAGTGCCTCTGAGAAAAAACTTAAATAGCATGAGTTAACTTACTCTTCCCCATCAGGACTGCTAATTCTGGAAGTGAATTGCGGACTTTTCTTTAAAAAATGTGTTTATATTTGAGGGGTGCCTGGGTGGCTCAGTGGGTTAAGCCTCTGCCTTCCACTCAGGTCATGATCTCAGGGTCCTGGGATTGAGCCCCGCATCGGCTCTCTGCTCAGCGGGGAACCTGCTTCCCCCTCTCTCTCTGCCTGCCTCTCTGCCTACTTGTAATCTCTGTCAAATAAATAAATAAAATCTTTTAAAAATTATAAAAAATTGTTTGTATTTGATATTCAGAAGGCTTTCTAGAAACCAACAACCCTTCTTCTTGGGGCAGTGAAATGCTATGGTTTTATATGAATATTAGTGACTTAAGGTTGACATTCAGCTGAAAGTTGTGTAAATGTTTGATCCATCTGGTGACAGCTCATAGAATGTGTTATTTCTAATGTTTGCAAATAATTATCTAAATAGAAATCGGCTTGAAGAGAGTTTATTTAATGTGTATACCCTGAAAAGCTATTTCCTTTGACACATTATATATTAAAATAATTGAAAATCTTCCCAACATTTACATATCTTCATGCTATTTGACTGCAGGTCATGGCAGCCGAGCTTGAATGTGTCATTTGCTAGGTTAATGTGGGCGTGATCTCTAGCAGGGTCCCCTTTTGGAAGCAGTTATTTTAAATTCTCATCAGTCTTAATGCAGCAGGGTCAGTGGAAAAAGCAAGGGCTTTGAAGCTAATGAGGTGTGGATTCTAATCTATATACTTTAGAACGAGGTGTTCAAAGTTTGCTGGGTTGGTGTTAGTCACATTTGGATAGGAGACATGGAACCAGCTGGAATCAAGGCTTGATACTTTCCCCTTATCATGTTAGCTGTTATTAAAACATCTCTGATGATTTAAATCACCCCAAATGGTGAGCAGTGTAAGAAAGGCCATTTGAGATCCCCCTAGGGGCATTTACTAGGAAGGTGACCCCACCCTCCTGCCAGTACCTCTGTTCTCTTGTGGACTGAGATGGTTCTCGACACAGCTTGAGTCTGAAGTTGGGACGTCCAGACTTATTCTTTGGAGGTGAGCTTAGTGATGCTTTGGAGGAAGTCATAATGACCAGCCATGCGTCTGCTGACTTGACATCTCACAGAGTTGTTGGTGTCACACACGGGGACAGTCACTGGAGATTCTTTAGTGATCACCTTCTGGGGAAGCTTGTGCTGGTCTGAAGATTTGAGGTGGTGCTTAGGGGCTTCAACTCCATTAGTGAAGTTGGGGGGGAATGTGGGAGTGTGAGGATAGAGGGTTGGAAATAAGGTGATTCCAGGTGTGTGTGACAGAGAAGGAGACTGATGGAGTATTTAAAGATGTTAGGGATGGGGAAGTGCTAATCATTCCTCCTCTTGGAGAAAAAATGAATAAATTAAGTAACAGCAGAGTCAGGACTGGAATGCAGGTCTTGTTCTTCTTCCAGTTCTGACCATCCCTAATGAGATGTCCTTGGTGTTCTAGGGGAAAGAGGAGTAGCTTATTTGGGTAGGCTTCTGTGTCTGCTGGATTGTACATTGCGCGGGTGTCAGTGGCTGTTCTTCCTGAACCCCTGCACGGCGGGATTGGAGTGCCTCTCCAGGAGCTCCTGCAGCCCCAGTGTATTTTTTCGAGGAGATAAATTTAAACATTTGGGCCTTTCCTTGGCTACTTTCCCATCTTCAATTATTCTCGGGTGGAGAATTCAGAGATCCACATGCATTTTTCATAACTTCCCGAATGCACTTGCCCAAGTCTCAACCTCAGTTGAGTCCCCTTCCCATGGGGAACTGAGTTCCCCATGGGAACTAAAATAGTTATTATATTTGCTTTACATGTTGGATGCTAGGTTACAGTGAGAAAATGCATATGGAAGTGCATTTTAGTAAGATCATTATTAGAAGTGGAGGACAGAGCATTTTTAAGGGTTCCTCTAAAATCAGACTGAAAGTTAATATTGCTTTCAAGTAAGTCAGTCATTCCCTATTAAAGCCCATCAACAAAAGATCATCAGCAACACACTTGCTGTAGTAAAACATTAGGTTTATTTTTCTTGCTGTGACCAAACTGAGAGCATTCCAAAAGAACCAGGAGGAGCTGGGAGAAGCTTCTTACAAAATATGGGTGTGTGTTGGACGATTCAAGAGGAGTTTAAGGAAGTGGAGGCCAATTCTGGGTTGGATGTCACAGGAAGCAGGAGCAATTTTGTGATTGTGTATCTTCACAGCGTTTCCTGATCAGATAGGAGGACCACAGTGGGATGGGCGTTCTCGTTGGTAAAGCGAAGGAGAAGGAGTCGCTGCTGTTAGACAGAAGAGGGAGATGTTTCATCATTTTTGTACTTGCAGCAAGGCCTTATCTCGGTCTCCTTCCAAATATGGTTAAGGAGCGGCCTTGTTTAGACTTGGTTTCTATTCTGTGAGTGTGGCTTATATTCAGTTGGCAACAGTGTGGGGAACTAGCTGCCAGCAGGGCTGCTTCCTCGCCTGGCTTGGGGTCTATTTATTCACCCTCTTTCCCAGAAGGAAGTCATATTCTAAGGAGTGCCAAGACTCAGCACTAGGGCAGACTGTTCCTCACTGGGTTTTGGAGGCTGTATAAACACTAAGAATTAAGTCACACAAACAAAAGGGGCAGGGACCACCACCACAAAACTCCAGGAGTGGAGCCTCACAGGCAGGGTGAGTGAATGGGCTGTGAGCTTGAAGCAGTTCCAGAGCTAGGGGGCAGCTTCTCCTTGGGCACCTGTCTCTTCACAGGTACGTGTGAGGAGTCCACAAAAGCAGTACAGGAGTCCTATTTCCTGACTTTGTAAATTTTTTTAGATGTTATTCATTTACTTATTTGAGAGAGCGAGAGCACAGGAGGGAGCAGGAAGAGGAGCAGAGGGCAAGGGACAGGGAGGGGGAAAGAATCTCAGGCAGTCTCTGCACTGAGTATAGAGCCCAAGACCCAGGGCTTGATCCCACAATCCTGAGATCATGACCCGGAGACCAGGACCTGAGCTGAAACCAAGGGCCAGAGGCTCAACCAGCTGAGCTACCCAGATCCCCCAACCTATCTCCTGACTTTAAATCCAGTGACCAGACTTCCTCCCCAACCCCAAAGCAAAGTTTATCCCTTTTTCCTCCCTATTATCTTCCTATGATCCTTCTCCATATAGTCTAGATCTAGGTACATAGTCTTAATTTTAATCTTTATTTTATGTAGATAAAAATGGGAGTGGTAAACTGTTAACTTCTAGGTTACTTCCAGGAAGTGATACCTAAAGGTTCAGGAAGAAGTTGTCACTTTTTGCTTTATATACTTATTTATTATTTAAATTTTATGGGTTAATTTACTTTTTAATTAGGTTGTTAAAAACAAAAATAAAACAATAAAAATGGTGGTGATGGTGGGATGTGTGATTTGCCACTGGTGATACTTTCTGAGGGGTGATTTTAGGATTAATATTTCCTTTTTTTTGGAAGGGATATTCAAAATTCCCCTTTGTCAGGGGATGACATAAATGTCTTGGATCTATTTAAGAGATAATTTTAGTAAAAAGCTAAAAATTATGGTTCTCATACAAATAGACAATGAAAAATGGCTCTGATTTTATTTGATTTGCTAATTAATGTAAAACCAGTGAGATGTATAACCAGTTCAAAAGAATTCAAAGGGCAGACATGCCAGGAATGGTGAAATGAATTTGCTTAATAAATGTAAAACTGGCTTCTTGGAGAGAGAAGAATACCAATTTGTACATTGACCTGACAAAATTCATTTGCAGCATCTAGAAAAGAGCCATTTGCTTCTGGAAACTTACAGGTCAAGAAGGACTTATTGGAGGTATTATCGCTCTGATTCTTCCTATTCCTTGACCTGGGAGCAGTACCCATCCCTATGTCCCTGTAGAGGAAGGAGGTACTGCCCCTCAAGGTGGGGGGTAAAGTTTCTTCAAGTCCTCTGCTTTGCTTTGGAAGACCCCCCCAAATTAAAAAAAAAAAAACTTTTATTAGAATACTGTACACACTTCCTTAAATGTAGACTCTGCTAAGCAAAGGAAGTAGACAGTATTATTTCTAAAGACAGATACTCTCCAGGGGAGCAACTCTGGCTCTGGTTCTAAATGCTATAAAGTCTCCTAGTTCAAACTCCACACAGTTTAAATTCCACAGGGACTAGTCTGAAGTTTAACCTGCAAACCCTTTCTTCATAGATGGTGAAAATTAATACTATAAATAAGATTCTGATAGTGTCTGGGGTGGGTGTGACTTATATTTATAAGAGCAACTGTATCCCAGGCATCTAAGAAATATCATGAAAATATTTAGTTAAATTAAACACATATTTATTATTTAGACTGCGAGGTTCCACAAGGAAAATGGAAAAATCGTACATTCTGGCATGGGTTATTGAAATTGCTACTCTGGCTTATTTTGAAGCGCTCTCTCAACATGGTTTGAATGAACCAAAGAACAAAGGGATATTATAACCTGATTTGAGTTATTATATATATCTCGCTAAATTAATTTTATTCCCCAAATATCTTTATAACAATGATTTCTTTTTCTTCCTGTTTTGTTTGTTTGTTTGTTTTGAGAGAGGGAGAGAGAGAGAGAGCGAGCTGGAGCAGGGGGAGGGGCAGCAGAGGGAGAGGGAGAAGCAGGCTCCCCACTGAGCAGGGAGCCCAATGCAAGGGCTGGATCCCAGCACCCTGGGATCATGACCTGAGCCAAAGGCAGATGCTTAACTGACCAAGTCATCCAGGTGCCCCCATAACAATGATTTCTAAAAGAAATTACATTTGGTTCAAGGCAGCTGTACAATAACCTTTTGGTATTTGAGAGTGCATGACTGTGAGCCAAGTAAATTTATTAGCTTGTCTCACTTAACTGTATTTGCACCATGAGATAAATTGTTTAGCTAGGTTTCAAAGTGTTTCTGATCCATTCAGAAGTGACTTGGACAATAAAGCCAGAATAATCAGATATTACTGAACACTTGACAGTTATATGCAGAAAACTGATAATAGCACTTACTAAATAGTATAAAAAGAGACATTTTTCAATGCTAATAAAACATATATTATTGGGGTGCCTGGGTAGCTTAGTTAGTTAAGTGTCTGCCTTCAGCTCAGGTCATGGACTCAGGGTCCTGGGGTTGAGCTGAGCCCCACATCGGGCCCCCTGCTCAGCGGGGAGTTTGCTTCTCCCTCTCAGCTCTGCCCCTCCTGGGGCTTGTGCTCTCGCTCTCTGTCACTCTCTCTCTCAAATAAATAAATAAAATCTTTTTAAAAATGATATAGTATTAAATAGTTCATTTAAAATGTGCTTATACCTTTTTTAGATCTATTTTCTGGTTGGTTTTAAAGTGCATGTGTGTCTGGGGCGCCTGGGTGGCTCAGTGGGTTAAAGCCTCTGCCTTTCGCTCAGGTCATGATCCCGGGGTCCTGGGATCGAGCCCCGCATCGGGCTCTCTGCTTGGCAGGGAGCCTGCTTCCTTCTCTCTCTCTGCCTGCCTCTCTGCCTACTTGTGATCTCTATCTGTCAAATAAATAAATAAAATCTAAAAAAAAAAAATGAGTCTAAAGTGCATGTGTGTGATATAACCTCCATTTTTACCTAAGATTTTTGTCAGATTTTTTCCCTTTTTTTCCTTCCCTTTTCTTTTCTTTCTTTTTTTTTTTTAAAGATTTTATTTATTTATTTGGCAGAGAGAGATCACAAGTTGGTAGAGAGGCAGGCAGAGAGAGAGAGAGAGAGAGAGAGGGAAGCAGGCTCCCCCTGAGCAGAGAGCCCGATGCGGGACTCGATCCCAGGACCCTGAGATCATGACCTGAGCCGAGGGAGAGTAGCAGCAGAGGGAGAGGGAGAGAGAAAATCTTAATCAGCCTCCACACATAAGCACAGAACCCCATGTGGGGCTTGATTGCAGGACCCTGAAATCATGACCTGAGCCAAAATCAAGAGTCAGATGGACACCCAACCAACTGAGCCACCCAGGCACCCCCTCAAGATTTTTGTTGATTTGGACTATGCCCTTTTTCCAAAAGCCAGAATGCACTTTCCAAGGTCTTAATATATATATTCTACCTAGTGCAACTTTGCCATCCAGGGTTAGTCAGGCATCTCAGCAAAGACCTGGAAGGAGATCTAAAACACTGGAGGTAGAGTTTTATTATTGTTGTAAGAAAAGAAAATGATGGGTATCCTTCATTGAGCATTCCTTTTCTACATATGAAATTCAGTAACGTGAGTGAATGGCTACCTTAGTAGCAGAGGGACAAAGAAACACACAGTCTCTAATGTTCGCTAGGTACTTTGATGTGTGCCCATGACTATATTGAGTGCTAAACCTGCTGTTTCACAGTCATGCTTAGTCCTCACCAAGAGTTTAGTATTGTCTCTATTTTAACATATCAGGAAGCTGAAGTGTAAAATAATTAAGTGACTTGCTCAAGGTCAAGGTCATGCCATTGGTAAGTGGCACAGCTGGAGTTCCAATTCCTGGAGACAGAGCCTCAGACTTAACCACTGGTATTGTAAAGACATGAATATTTTGAAATAATTCCTCATGTACTTGCCTTTTGGTCATTAAAAAAATTTTTTTTCTGTAATCTTTCCACCATTAGGGCCAGATCATGAGGCTTTTGTGCAAAGAAAGGGAAAAGATATCCGCCTGTAGAAAAGAAGCTCATAGGTTGAGTAATGTAGTAGAGAATTGTCAAATCAATATGTTTACACCTGAAATTAACATTGTATGTTAGTTATACTTTGATAAAATTTTTTGATTAATGAGTAAAAAAGGAAAAGCTCATTGGATAGGGAAGCAGGAGGCTATGACATAGAATTCCTCCTGGAAGTAGAAAGTCCTTCTGGTGCTATGGGAAGAAAATTGTTGAGAAAGAGAGGAGTTTCTTGGCTCTCCATGTCCTTAAGGTTGAACATGGGGTGGGTGTGGTTAAACATCTATGCAGGTTTGGGGCTGTCAGAGAGTGTCCAGGCTGGGGAGACCATCAGCTGTTGAAGGAAGCCCTGAGTTTGTCATGACACCTTGTTTAACACAGTGCTATTGCATGGGCTTAGTTTAGAAGTAATGTCAGAGAGAGGTGTTTCTGTGGACAGCCCTAGAATAGTGTTCTTACTTCCCATGGCCTGAACTGTAGTCACTGGAAAGTGATGAATCCTTCCCAATCTCCTTCCAACTCTACCTCAATGGCCATCAGCAGAAATGGAGTATGAGCAAGGTGGAGTCCGATGAGAAGAGTGGTGGAAAATAAAGTTCCACTGAGGACACACTGGAATCATTCAAGATTCTGACTCTGCCATATCCTATTGATTTGTACCATAATATTGGAAGTCACTTCTGGCAAGCTGAGCAGTAACTTCTTTTAAAAAACACACTGACCAGCATGACCCCTTAGGTACTAGCAATTCCTTGAGTCTGGAGCAGATGTCAGTCAGCAATTTCTGGCTACATTTTCCTCTTCACTGGAAATCCCCAATGGAGTGGGGGATCAACAATGTTTCCTAATTTTTGTCTTTACAGACAGATGGGCTGCTGGAATATGTGTACTCCCATGAGCAGGTTGTTGGCTAGAACATTTATCCAAGCCACTAAGGACCTTTGTGACCTTGAGAATATTGTTTCACCTTTCTGAGCTTTAGGTTCTTCATGTATCAAGTGGAACTAATAGTAAAACAGCATTTGCTGCATATAGTTTTTGTAAGGGTTGATGAACAGTGAGAATTTTTTTTGGTTAGATAAATATACTGTGGAATATAACACTATTATTATTGTTAAATAATTATCATTGTCATTACTGTTATTATTTTGAACTAACAATTGGGGGACCTGATATGTATAAAAAATCCAAGCATATACAAAGCTGTGTATATGGTTTTATGAAACATCACCTCATCCTTCTTCTAAAATCCAAGCGGTATACCTTAACATGTTACTGCATATTGCCTAATTTTCTATTTCATGTAAGTTTTGCTGATTCTGTCCATCTAAATGATCATTTCTAGGTAGGCACTGTGTCTTATGGCTCATAAGTAGTAGAGATTCTGAGATGATATGTATAGTACTTCCAAAGGTTTAAAAATTGTAAACTGGAGATTAGAAATATTCATTTTCAACCAATTTATAAGATAGAAAAGTTCTTGAAAGCAATGCAAAACAAATAGTACAGGAAAAACTGGATGCATATAAATTAGAAATTAAACCAAATCCAATAAAGCTTTCAAATATTCCAAATCCTTTCCTTTATTTTCTCATTTTTTTCATTGCTTAAGTTTATTTTATTGCCTTCTCTTCCTTATTATAACAAAACAATGCAGCCTTAGAGTCATTGCAGATAAAACAAATATAAACAAAGAGATTAGCATAATGAACACTGATTATTCTGTACACTTTAATAACTTGATAGATAGCCTTCTGGATAGTTTTTAATACATCTTTAAAAGTGATCAAGCCACACCTATTCTTTTGAAAATTATCAGAAGCTATATAACCAGTTCCATCCCGTGAACATTTAGGTTGTTTCCTACTAACCCTGTTATTGGATATCGTGGTTGTTTCCAACTGGTTCCCCCCACCCCCTTTTTTTAAGGGAGAGAGAGCACGAGTGAGGCAGAAGGGCAGAGGGAGAGGGAAAGGGAGAAGCAAATTCCCCACTGAGCTCAGAGCTTATCTGGGGCTCCATATGGCGCTGGATCCCAGGACGCTGAGATCATGACCTGAGACAAATTTGGACATTTAACTGACTGAGCCACCTAGGAGCCTCTCCAACTGTCGGATATTAGGTTATTTCCAACTCATTATGTTGTATTACTTACTGCTACTGTAACATATTACTACAAATTTAGTAGCTTAAAACAAAACTAACTTGGGGCGCCTGAGTGGCTCAGTGGGTTAAGCCTCGCCTTCGGCTCGGGTCATGGTCTCAGGGTCCTGGGATCAAGCCCCATGTCAGGCTCTCTGCTCAGCAGGGAGTCTGCTTCCCCGTCTCTCTCTGCCTGCCTCTCTGCCTGCTTGTGATCTCTCTCTCTGTTAAATAAATCTGAAAAAAAAAAAAACAACCAAAAAAACAAAACTAACTTATTCTCTTACAGTTCTGCACATTAGAAGTCTGAATCATTTTCTTTTTTTTTTTTTAATTTATTTACTTGACAGAGACCACAAGCAGGCTGAGAAGCAGGCAGAGAGAGAGAGAGGAGGAAGCAGGCTCCCCTCCCAGCAGAGAGCTGATGCGGGGCTCGATCCCAGGACCCTGGGATCATGACCCGAGCCGAAGGCAGAGGCCCAACCCACTGAGCCACACAGGTGCCCCTGAATTTTCATTAGGCTAAAGTCGGAATGTCAACAGGGCCAGTTCCTTCTGGAGGCTGTGAGTGGACAATTCATTGCCTTGCCTTTTCCAGCTTCTAGAGGCTTCTAGCATTCTAATCTCTGCTTTTGTCACATTGCCCTCACTTTTGTGTGGTATCTCCCCCTACTTTCCTGTTATGAGGACATTTGTGATTATATCATTGGGCCCACCTGGTTAATTCAGGGTACTTTTTACATCTCAAGGCCCTTAATCACATCTTCGGGCCCATAATCGCATCTGCAAATATGTTGTATATCATGTAACATATTTCTAGTTTCCGGGGATTAAAATATGCACATTTGCAGGGACCGCTCTTCATCCAGACAATAACCACCAGTATAAACAATGTGAGCAGGTAAAACAAATCCTGAACATGTTATGAAATGTGATAACAATGTTTAAAGACACCTGAGCAGTTGTAAAACTGCCAAAATTTCTAATGCTGCCCCAAAGAGGGGCCAGTGGTGTCCATTTTAACCAAGACATTTCAAACAGCTTGAGGTCTTGACCAGCCTGTCTTCCACAAATTCCCTGAAGTCCACTATGCAAGGACGAAGAAAAGTAAACCAGGTGGGCTGCGGGGAGCTGGGGGTCTCAGGATGGGATTCTCGGGGGAGTGAAAAATAAGTTGATGAAGGAAAAGCAGTGGATCAGGTGATCAGTGGATCAGGTGATGACCTACGGGAGAAAGGTCCTGACACAGGGGATGTGCTGCATACGTGAGTAAGGAGAGACCTGCAGGTACTAGAGAGTGCCCTGTGTTTCAGGAACCGATGGCAGGTTTCTGTGGCTGGTAGTATATTTGAGTTGGCAGTGGGAGGGGGATGCTGCCAAAGAGGAAGATGGTTAGTTACCTAGGAGCTGGGATCAAAGTGGACCTCGGAAGGCCCTTATACCCCGTTGTGTATACGTTTTATCTTAAGGCGGTTGTAGAGCCCTTGAAAATGACCTGGGTTTTCTGCTATGTGAACTTAATATTGCTCATGTAGGAACAGTCGCCACACTGCTCTATGTTAGTCTCTCTCTCTCTCTTTTTTTTAATACTTTATTTGACAGAGATCACAGGTAGGCAGAGAGGCAGGCAGAGGAAGTGAGAGAAGGATGCAGGCTCCCCGCTGAGCAGAGAGCCCAATGCGGGGCTTAATCCCAGGACCTTGGGACCATGACCTGAGCCAAAGGCAGAGGCTCTAACTCACTGAGCCACCCAGGCGCCCCAGTCTCTCTCTTTTTTTAAGTAAGCTCTGTGCCCAATGTGGGGCCTGGACTCATGACCCTGAGATCAAGTGTCATGTGCTCCACCCGCTGATCCACATTGATCTACAGCTTTCACAAAATCCCTGTCAAGATTCCTTCTTCTTTTCTCTTCTAAAAACTAATGAGCTGATGACCCTAAAATGAAAGGAAAAGGGCCCAGAATTGTTAAAACAATCTTGAAAAAGAGTAAAAAGTTTGGAGAATTTAAATTTCCTGATTTTAGAACTTACTTCAAAACTAGAGTCATGAAATAGCATAACAGTGTGAAGCTTCGGGATAGACATAGAGACCAGTGGAATAAAAATCCTTACCTTTACAGTCAGTTGATTTTTAACAAGGGACCCAAGATAATTTAATGGGGAAAAATCTTTATAATGAATGGTGTCAGGATAGTTGGTTATTTATAATTTAAACAACAACAGCATGGACTTAGACCTCACTTGATATCATTCATAAAAGTCAACCCAAAGTGTATTGTAAACCTAAATTTAAGACTTAAAATTTAAAAGTATCTAGAAGAGAACATATAGCTTTCTTTGAGTCATTAACTATTAGGGATATGCAATTCAAAACCACAATGAGAGACCCCTTCATATTCACATTGTAGTGGCCCACTACATGATAAATGAAGACGAATAATAACAAATAGTGGCAAAGATGTGGAGATCCTGGGACTGTCATACATTGCTGTGGGAATGGTAAAGCTATGTTAGAAAAGAGTTCGGCACTTCCTCAAAATGTTAAACATATAGTTACCCTGAGACTCAGCAACTCCACACCAAGGTTGTATAAGAATGTTTCCAGCAGCACTGCTCATAACAGCCAAAGAGTGGAAGGAACCCAAACGCACATCAGCTGATGAATGGACAAATAAGATGTGGCCTATCCATACAATGGAATGTTACGGGCAATAAAAAGGCTATAATAAGAAGGAGTAAAGTACTGATACATGCTAAAACAAGGATGACCCTTGGAAACACCGTGCGAAGTGGAAGAAGCCAGTAAGAATGATCACGTATTATATGATTCCATTTACATAAATATCCAGAATAGGGAAAGCTTTGGCAGCAGAAAAGTAGATTAACGATTATCTAGGTTTGAAGGTAGAGGTGACAGAGAGTGGGGAATGATTACTAATGGGAATGGGCTTCTTTTTGTGTGATGAAAATGTTCTAAAATTAGATGGTGGTGATGGTTGCACAAGTCAGCAAATATGCTAAAAATTTTTCTAAATAGGTGAATTTTATGATATGTAAATTACATTTCAGTAAGGATGTATACATTTTTAATGACTGTACTGGAGATTGACATAGTCAATTTCCATTAGCGTGGGAATGGAAATAGAAGGGGCCCAAGATTGGATGCAGGCAAGCTGGTTAAATTTTTCAGGCATGAATTCAAGCTGGTCAGGTAGTTTTCATTTCAAATTTTATTAAAAATAGATGCTAATTCTCTAGAAGTGTGTGATGATAACAGTTTCCTCTTTCTAGTCAACTGCTGACCGTCTTCACGATCTTTGTTCCAGCATAGCACACCGAGGCTCGGTCGGTCACACAGGATGCAGCCAGGGAGAAGGGATGCTCTAGGTTTTATGTGATAAGGATTTGCTGCTTAGTGCGTCAGTTGACTTAGAGACAGGGGATTAATCAGGCTGTCAGATTGTTCCCCTGAAAATAGATGCAGCACAAGAAATAGTAACCTGTGGCTTTCTCAGTTCAGCAAGGCGCCTGGTTAAAATTTTGTATGCCTGTCATGTCTGATTGTCTCTCTCCTTGACTGTAATCAAGGGCTTTCTCTATTTAGATGTACATGAGGCTCTAAAAAGTTGTTTGTATTGACAGGTTTAAAAAACAGTCCCAAAGGCTGCTTGTTAATGTATCCCAGGGCCACTCATCAATGATTTGCACTTCACATACTAATATACTTGTGAAAACAAATTTATTTTTAGTCTTCCTTTCTTCTCATGATCAAGATACTGGCAAACCATAATGTCATAATGTCACAAAGTTCAATGCAAGTAGCAATCCTTTAACTGTTGGAGACATACATTAAAAAAAAAAAAAACTAGTATGTATTTTGTAAATCAAAAACAGCAATTTAAACATATATAACTAGGGGTCATGTTCATTTCTTGGCTGTTTTAGAAGGACAACTCTGCATGAGAAATGAGAAAATAAGGTGAATTAGTGTGTCCATTCATCTGATGGTGTGGTGTGGATATTATCTAGGATTCTAAATGATTATAAAGCTAAAAGGATGACAAAGGAATATAAAAGTCAAATACCATCTGACGAATTGTGTCTGACCAAGCGACGGTAGCCAGCCATGAGTTCACTGGTGGATCTAATGCTTGTACTTTTCAGAAGCACATAGAACCATCATCCACAGTTGAACTGAAGCTGTACGTTTTCCTGTAAATCATAGATCAGCCTTTAAGTACTCCTTTAGCCTTTGTTAATAAGATGGTTCTCGTAACCTTTAGAAACTCAGGTGTTTTCCTTTGTTTGAAGCCAGAGACAAGTCTGGGCAGAATCTAATATTGCTCCCGGAATGGAGCCTGACCTTTGCCAGGGCCCTTGGAGAACAGCTAGGATCAAACAGGTTTGGGGGAAGGTGGTGAAGACGTACAGACTCAGATATAGGAGTCTGGGTGCAGACACATGGCAGTCATGACCGTTTGCACTAACATTCATCTGGTGTCTTTTGCCTTGACTGAAAGTACCCGAAATCAGTCCTATGGAAATGGTAATTAGGTTCAAAGTATGACTAAAAGAAGAATCTCATTCAATAGTTAATAAAACAACTTGCCACTGCTTGTTGTGACAGCATAGAGTTAAGCTGCCATTGGATATGAGCCTTGAGAACTTGAACCCCGCTGACTCCTTAGGACCCATGGACTCTGCAAAAGGCTGTTTTGTCCAAAGCCTGCTGTTTGGAGATGAGGGCCTGGTGGTCCAGGGAGATGTAGAGAGGGCTGTGTAGCAAAGAAGCCAGATCTAGGACCCAGTCTTAGGGACTCAGTCTGTGTCCTGTCTCCCAACCACATGGGTTTTGTTGTCTGCATGTTAGCATGTACTCGCTGTGTGAACTCCCGTCTCTTCAGTTGTAAAATGAGCAAAAGAAAACCAGGCACATAGGATGTTATAAGCGAAAAATGAGGGATTGAGCATCCATCACTGCCTTTAATAAAAACCCTCTGCAGAAGAGCCCTGATGTTGTTTTCCTATTATTTGCCTCATCTTTGATGAATTCTACTACATTCGGAAAATGTAGTCTTTGTGGCCTCTGGTAAAATATACTGTCATCGTGGGAATTATGAAAACATTGCTATCAGATGCTGCTGCACCAATCGGAGGCCTCATCAACATTGAATCGTGTTCCTGACCCATGTGGAAACAATCTGTAAGATGTAAAATGCCATAAAAATGCTAGTTTTCGTTATTCATGTAACAATCTATTTTAGTGATTTTTTTTTCTTTTTTAGTGGTCCCTAGCATAGCTCTTGCCCAGAGGATTAAGACAGATCTGCTTTCATGATAAACATATCTTTGTGCAAGGGTAGCCCTTGGCAACAAGACGGGTAATTGCTTAGAAACAACTGCCTTCTGGTAAGAAAGAGAGCAAACATGAGGGAAGAATAGTTCCAGAGAGTTCCAAGAAAGGACAGCCTTTCAGCTCAAGAGAGGTATTTTCAGGTTGCTGGTGAGGAGTGTTCTGTCAGCCAGAGTGCTAACTGGTTTGGATGAAGCCAGACTCTGAAGCATACCAGGGAAGAGAGTCTTCTGGAAAGCTCTCTTTTTCCTTAAATCTTTCCAATATCATTTAGAAAGTCTGTTGGGAGCACCTGCGGACCATCCACATTTTAGAAAACTAAGACTGATCAAACATTCAACAGGTGGAAGTGTCACTCACCCCAAGGCCAGGGGTATGCTCACTTGTGAAGGCTTCGTTGGCTGTGGGAAGACTGAGCCACGGGAAGCAATAGTAATGGGAGAGACTCTCTTTGGAATTCCCCAGGGTCAGAGATGACACTTAACCAACAAATGTGTGCTGGAAATCCTTCAGTGGGTCAAGGTGAAGGAAATGACTTCTCTATGGAGGTTGGTGGGACCCAGGTGCTACTGATATGATGACGGTGATTGTGTGTGTGTGTGTGTGTGTGTGTGTGTGTGTGTGTGTGTGGTGGAGCTGGTAGGGGAGTTGAATGTGCATGTATGGAGGCATTGTAAAAAAGAAGTAGGATCTTTTTTTTTCCATCTCATTTTTTTCCGTTTATAAAAGAAATACAAGAATATTGTTGAACACATAGGAAAATATAGAAAAGTAAAAGAAGAAAATTAAAATCACCCACAATCTACCATGAAAAAGTAATTAAAAATACTGATGGGGCAGTGACCTGGACTAGAAATGAACACAAAATTATGACTACTGGTTTGTTAAAATAGTGGGGAAAGGGATTTTTTCGGTCTTTTTTCCTCTTGGGATTTCAATTTGCAGTGGTTTTTTTCCTAGTGCTTTTAATAGAAATATATGAGTGAAAGAGAACTATAACAAATTGGTAAATTTTATAAATTTAGAACGTAACTGTATATGCTGCTTTGTTCTGTTATTCCACTTTAAGCATATTGTGAGCTTTTCCCTTGTGAGTAAATATTTTTCTAAACTGTGATTTAAATAGCTCTTTTGTATTTCATCACGTGGATAGATTATAACTGATCTTAGAAATTCTCTATTGTATACACTTAGATCCATATTTACTATTATAAATAAAACCATACTTAATATCCTTATACATAATGTGGGTATGGATCTCTATGGCTTCCTTGAGATAACTATTTCAAAGTAAAATCCCATGATCAAAATCTCGTGTTTTATGCTCCTGATACGTATTATTGGATTGTTCTCTGAAAATACTCTATGAATTTATACTCCAAGGAGAGATGTTTGAGAAGCATCAAGGGGGACCTGGAGAAAGAAATTGGGAGATGTCTCTGAGAGGAGACTAGCAAGAAGGCAGAGGAGAAAGGATTCTTAGGAAAGAACTCAGAAATTCTCAGGCCCTTGTGTCAGAAGAAGAAGAGGAGGAAGAAGAAAGGGAAGAAGAAAAAGGGGGAGAAGACAGGGCAGAGGAAGGAGATAGAGAAGGAGAAGCCGAAGAAGAAGAAGGGGAAGAAGAGGAAGAGGAAAGAAGGAAAAGCAGAAGAAGCAGAAGCTGAAGAAAAAGAAGAGAGGTAGGAGGAGGAAGAGAAGAAGATTATTTCTAACAGTCTTTACGATTCACCAGTGACAAAGTCAGCAAAAGGAGCCAAGGGTAGCACTTCATCTTGAAGAGGGGGTTAAAGAAAATGATGTATGTGAAAAATGTTCCTTAAACAAAGTTATTCTAGGATAGCTTACGATGATCCTAGCCACTGAGGCACAGAAGTTAGGTGACTAATGGAAGTGGCAGAATGCTAATTCAAAATGATATCTTCCAAATCCCCCAAGGTTTTCCACTTGACTTTTTCTATACTGTGAAGTAAAGAGGCTTGATGCTACCTTTTTTTCCCATACTTTGTGATGAAGCAGAATGCATCCCCCCCTCCCTTTGGGGCAGGAGCAGTTCCCACAAGGGCAGCTGACATGAGAATGAATGAGGCTGACCTATAATAAAAAAGAAAGGGACAATTTCTACAAAATGAAATGACTCTTTTACACTCAGCACCCACAATTTTGTCATTCATATATTATTGTAAGCTGACTCCACTGGGAGGTAGCTTGCACACACTCACTGTAGCACTCTACTGAGGTGGCTTGATAATGTTTTTATTTTTTTAAAGATTTTATTTATTTATTTGACACAGAGAGATCACAAGCAGACAGAGAGGCAGGCAGAGAGAGAGAGAGAGAGAGAGAGAGAGAGAAGCAGGCTCGCTGCTGAGCAGAGAGCCCGATGCGGGACTCGATCCCAGGACCCTGAGATCATGACCTGAGCTGAAGGCAGCGGCTTAACCCACTGAGCCACCCAGAATAATGTTTTTAACATCGGCTGTTTCTCCTGAATTCGCCTTACTCAAATGGCCCACAGAAAGAAATGCTTGGTTCTAGGATTTCTTGCTTTCCTATGGGCTGAATCTGGCATTGAAGGCAAAGAAGAGAAAGAAGAACACATCTGTCACTTGCTGGGCAAGTTTGATCTGAATGGGTATGTCGATGCCCAAAATCCCTCACTTGTTATTGGAGGATTGTTTCCTATTCGATACAGGATTATCCTGGCAAATGAGTCTATTTTGGAGGCAGTATCCACAAAACATGAAGGGTAAGCTGCTCTTCTTGTCTTCTTTTTCATCAGGCACAAGTGGTGGGGTTGAAGGACTACGGGGTGTGGGAGTCAGAGTCTGGAACTGAGGCCATGACTCTGACGCTATTTATTTGATGTAGGAAATACACTGCCTGTTTCTGGGCCTCAGTTTCTCCAAGGTGGACACTCTAGGAGTGCTAGAAAAGAAGCGAGAAAAGGTTGGCCCCAAGTGGGTCCTTTCCCACTTCTGTACTTCAGAAAGAAAAAAGACAGGTTTTGTACAAGAGAGCGCAGGGCTCTTCAGAGGGTGGTCTGTGGACCAGCAACATCGGTAGCACCTAAAAGCTTGTTAAAAATGTGGAATCTCAGGCTGCTTCCTACATCTGCCCAGTCACAATCAGCATTTTGACAATGACAAAATTATTCACTGTGTCAGGGATATTTTGATTTTCTTACCTAGTCTACCTTTTCTTATTTAATCTGCAGAGTAGTCTGATAGTTGCTTTACACGTTATGTCCAGTGATTTTAACTGTAATCAGCAGGAGAGATAAGGTGTGTATTAATTCCATGTGCATATTAAGGTTTGAGAAACACCAGTGCGATGCAGCGTTGCAGCTTTCTTGTGAATTGCTATTATACTAAGCTCTCCTCGAGTGAAAATATATGATGTGGGGATGCCCATTTATTTCTGAGCTAATATTCATAGTAAGATTCCTTCCCCTGAAGATTTCTGCCCTCCTCTCCTTACGCTAAAATTATCATGTGAGGACACGGAATCCACAACTGATAATCTGAATTTACTAACAATGCATTTTAAGAAAGGTAAACAAAGCTTAGATTTGCATGTGTGTGCATGGCACACACACGCGCACACGCACACACACACACACACATATCAACACACACACTTTAGCTATGAGAAGAATGCCAGAAATTAAAACAAAGGAAAACAACTCTCCACTACTTTACTACCGTAACAAAGCAACTCTTTTCCATTTATTTTCTCAGTCCTGTATGTATAAATGCAACCATAATTTTTGCCAGTTGTGAACACAGTCAGGACACAATTTTATATTGGGCATTTTACATTACATAGTGAGCATTTCTATGATGTTGCATGGTAATTATGATTATAAATGCATGCTGTAAACTATAGCAACTTTCTTAGAAAAATATTTATTTATTTATTTGAGAGAGAGAGAGAGAGAGCACATAGAGGGAGAGGGAGAAGCTGACTCCCCACTAAGCAGAAAGCCTTACATGGGGCTCAATCCCAGGACCCCAAGATGATGACCCGAGCCAAAGGCAGATGCTTAACTTACTGAACTACCAGGTGATCCTTAGCAACTTCTTATACAATTAAATCTTTACTCTTTTCCTTTGGTCTTATTTCAGGCTACATATTTGAAATATCATTAGAGGGATGGATAAATAGTAATGTTGCTGGAAAAATGAAAGGATTGCAATCAATCTCACTTACCTCTTTCTTGGACCTTCTAATTCTTTCCCTTCCTTACAGGGAAGCAAACGAAAGAAGGATGAGAAGGGCTTTTGTTCACAGTTACATTGTTCTAGAGTCAGTTAATTATTTATCGTAGAAGTTTACACATTCAATCTCTAAAATATAGAATGAAAACTACAGCTTATCATAGTATACTTATATTTTGTAAATACACTTAATTTGTTCTTCACTTTTCGTCAGAATTTTTGAAGGCTATCTTCCTAGCAAGGCTAACTGGGAAAAAGGCAATAGATAAGTTTTTAATAAAAATCCACCCCTTTCATTAAAAGAAATGATTTGGCATGTCCACTATGGTTGGAATCTTGGCATTCTTTTCATAGCTAAAGTTTGTGTGTGTGTGCATGCGTGCGTGTGCACGAGAAGTAAGTCTCATTTAAAAAATTATTCACTGTGTCAGGGATATTTTGATTTTCTTACCTAGTCTACATTTTCTTATTTAATCTGCAGAGTAGTCTGATAGTTGCTTTACACGTTATGTCCAGTGATTTTAACTGTAATCAGCAGGAGAGATAAGGTGTGTATTAATTCCATCTTAACTTTAATATGAACACTGAGGAGTCTTTGAAAGGATTTCTTCATCATCTACTGATTCAGTGTTGCTGCTGATTCATGATGTTGTGTGTGAAGCTTGTTTCATGGATTCCAGGGCATCTAAAAAGCCAGTTCCTTATCCTCAATGTGGCTCAGGAATGCAAGGCATCATGGGGGGGTGTTCCTCTTGTCTCGGAGCCTGAAACCCAAATTGTTCATGTTTATGCTATTTCAAGCTAAAACTTTCCCCAGTACCTTAGTCCATCTTGAATATATCTATACATCTTGGATATTAACATTCCATTTTAAGAATTGATAAATGGTCTTCAAAATTATAATTCATTTTCACCCATCCTGTCAGCAGGTTTTCTCCCATCTCCATCCCAGTGTTCTTTAAGACCTTCGGTACTCCTCCCTGTGATGCAACTTCCCCTCCTGGTTGGAGCATCCCATTGGGACTAACCTAGTTTTGGATGTGCTCAGGGCCCAAACTGGTTCTAATCTGGTAGTAATTTCATTTTGGCACCATAAGCCTCGCTAGACCTGATCTAGAAATTCAAATTGGGTTAGGAGAAGTCTTGTTCTCCAACGTTGACAAGATACTACTTTTGCTTGGCCATAAGCTAAACTATACAGAAGAGGAAGACTTTTCTATTATTCTGAAAATGTTCAGAGAAGAGAAAGGCAGTGAAATGGAAGGGGAAAGATTATTTTAATTCTTGTTTTTGTTGATCTAAATGAAGTTAGGATTTAGAGAAATTTTCTGGGGGAAAATGTATACGTTGTATAACAGTACTGTTAATATCACAATAAAGATCAGAGAATGAAAGAAAAATTGTCCCAAATCCCACCCTTCCAGTAATTATCCTCAGCTCATTAAAAAAATTTCCCTGTTGGGGGCGCCTGTGTGGTACAGTACATTGAGTGTTGGACTCTTGGTTTCTGCTCAGGTTGTGATCTCAGAGTCATGAGACGGAGTCCCGCCTGAAGGCTCTGTGCTCTGCATGGAGTCTGCTTAAGATTTCCACTGCCTTCCCTCTGTCCCTCCCCGCCACCACCCCCCACCCCGCAAAAATAAATAAGTAAATAATTAAAAAATAAAAATAAAAACTTTTCTGTTGATACTTATCCACATGTTCATACAACTTATATGTAGTTTTAACCATAGTTTAGAAATAACATTGCATATGGCTTATTTCATATGGCTTATTGCATATGGCTTCATATTAGGTGTATTAAGTTTATGCTGTATAATCTTGCTAATTACAGTTTTTTAATGATGGAAAATGTTTCCATCAAATCAGTATACCATAATTTATTATAACTGAGCATGTAAGTTCTTGCCAGTTTTTGGATACTATACATAATTGTGTAACCAACAGTTTGAGAGTATACAGAGCTTTTTCCTATAGGAAAAATGGCTTATTCAGATAAATTCTCGGAGGTAGGATTATTGATTCAAAGCAGGTGGATGTTTTTCTTGCTCTTGAAATGTATTGCTATATTACCTTTAAAAAGATGTTGCTGTATTTATTTCAAAACCCTGTATGCCGATTTATATTGCCCCTGGAGTAAACTTGGAAACCAGCTATCATTGGATGATGAAGCCCTTCCTGTTCTGGCACCTCTGGTTCTCCAGTCTCCATTTCCCTGTGCCACACTCATTCCCACATTAGCCTCCCAAAGGACTGATCTGTGCATTCCTAGAATGTTTCATGATCCCTTTTTGAGGACGTGCCTTCACACATACTGTCCCCTTTGTCTGCCGCTTTCATCCCTGTTTTTATGTCATCCTTTAAGCCTCAGCTTGGCTGTTCTCCAAGGTGTGGTCCATCCTTTCTATTTCATGGCCCCTACATTCATCCCTATCACTGTTTTTATGATTTGGTGCACTGCTTTGCTATTTTTCTGTTTTTTTCACCTGTACACTGCAGTGCCTATCTTGTTCTCTGTTGTACATATAATGCATTAGTAGAACTCAGTAACTGTTTATTAAATAAAAAACAAAGCTAAAAAAATTAAAGAAACATGGAGGAGAAATCTAATGTGCTAGCAGGGCAATTTGCAGTTAGACATTTAATGAAAAACATTTATTGAGTAGAAGATATGGAGTTAGATACTATAGCCACAGATAATAGTAAGTCAAAAATTCTTGAGGTCTTTGGTTTTATTTTAAAAATTTTAATTAAAAAAATTTTTTTAAAAGTAGGTTTTATACTCAGCGTGGAGCCCAATGTGGGGCTTGAACTCACAACCCTGAGATCAAGACCAGAGATGAGCTCAAGAATTGGATGCTTAATTGACTGAGCCACCCAGGTGCCTCTTTGCTTTTACATAGATTAAAGTTAATCTAGTTAAAACTGGAAAGAACAGATACAGAGCAAGATGGCAGAGGAGTAGGAGACCTAAATTTCCTCAGGTCCCAGGGATTCAGCTAGATAGTTATCAAATGATTTTGAAAAGCTATAAACTCAGCAGGAGGTCAAAGAGAAGAAGAGCAGCAATTCTAGGAACAGAAAAGTGACCACTTTCTGGAAGGTAGGAAATGCGGAGAGTGAATCTGAAGCAACATATGTGGGGGAGAGTCTGGCTCCGGCAAGCAGTAGAGCAGTGGAACACAAAATTTGAACTTGTAGAAGTCTGCTCCACTGAGGGGTGTTGCTCCAGAGGCTAAGCGGGGGTGAGGTCGGTGGGGGAGGTGGAGCCCTCACAGGGACAGTGTGGTCTCAGGACTCACGAGATTACAAAAATACCAGGGGTGTCTGAGTGCAACAGAGCTCCCAGGTATCAGAGCAGGAAAGCCAGCTACAGAGACGGAGCTGAGGAGTGGGCTCTCAGCTCAGGGTTACCTTAAACAGTGATCCACATCACAGTGAGGCCACTGCTCTTTGAGGAAGGACCCCACAAGTGGCAGATCTGGGGAGACCTCCCCTTTGTCCTCCAGGAGGAGGAGCTCAGGAGCATGCTGCAGGAATCTGCTGGGTTTGGAGACTCCAAATGGGGCTGTGCACCAGAGATAGCAACGCTTGGTCACAGGCTGGGTGAGCACAGAGCACGGCTGGAGACGTGGGAGATGGGAGGGATTGACTGCTTTTCTCTGAGGGTATACTGAGGAGTGGGGTCCTGAGCAGTTGTCTCCTCTGGGTCAGAGATTGGAAGGCTGCCATTTTCAGCCCATCCTCCAAAGCTGTACAGAAAGCATTCAGGGAACAAAAGCTACCGAGAGCGAACCCTAACAGATGGCTTAGCCTGGCAACTGGCAAGGGCAGTGCAATTCCACCTTGGGCAAAGACATTTGAGACTCACTGCAACAGGCCCCTCCCAGAGAAGATCAGCAAGAATATCCAGCCAAGACCAAGCTCACCGATCAAGGAGAACAGTGGAACTCCAGAGCGAGGGGAAATTAACACATAGAATTCATGACTTTTCCCCCATGATTCTTTAGTCTTTCAAAGTTAAATTTTTTAAATTTTATTTTTTTCTTATTCTATTTTAAAAAAATTTTTCCTCTTTCTCATTTTACCCTTTTATCACGATTTTATCCCATCAGTACCTTTTAAAAAATCTTCTTAAATTTTCATTCTTATAGTCATATTCTATCCTTTCATTATATTTAAACTTATTTTTTGTATACATATAAGTTTTCCTTTCTTTAAAATTTTGGGATACAGTTTCTTCTAACAGATCAAAATATACCCTAAATCTAGCATGTGTATTTGTTCTAGTCTCCAGCCTGATCACATTCTCTTCTACTTTTTTTTTTAACTAACTTCTTATCTCATCAGTTTCTATTTTAGAATCTTTTTAAATTTTCATCTTTACATATTCCATCCCTTCATTGTGTTTACCCTTATTTTGTGTGTGTGTGTGTGTGTGTGTGTGTGTGTGTGTGTGTAATATTTCTTTCTTTAAGATTTGGGGAGACAATTTCTTCTAACAGACTACAAAATATACCCAAAATCAACTGTGTAGCTCTCTCTCTCTGTGTGTATATATATATATATATATACTTTATTTATTATATATAACTTTATTTTATTTTTTCTTTCTCCTTTCTTCTCCTACCAGTGTTGGGTCTCTTCTGATTTGGTTACTGTACATTTTTCTGGGGTAATTGCAACCCTTTTAGTATTTTGTTCTCTCATTCATCTATTCTTATCTGGATAAAATGACAAGGTAAAAACTCACCTCAAAAGAAAACAAAAGGGGCGCCTGGGTGGCTCAGTGGGTTAAAGCCTCTGCCTTCAGCTCAGGTCATGGTCCCAGGGTCCTGGGATCGAGCCCCGCATGGGGCTCTCTGCTTGGCAGGGAGCCTGCTTCCTCCTCTCTCTCTGCCTGCCTCTCTGCCTAGTTGTGATTTCTCTCTGTCAAAGAAATAAAAAAAAAAATTAAAAAAAAAAGAAAACAAAAAAAAGAAAAAGAGGCAGTACCAACAGCAAGGGACCTAATCAGTATGGACATTGGTAAGATGTCAGAATCAGAGTTCGGAATGATGATTATCAAGATGCTCACTGGGCTTGACAAAAGCATAGATGATAGTAGAGAATCCTTGTCTGGACAAATAAAACCCCTTTTTGGAGCAATAAAAGAACTAAAATCTAACAAAGTTGAAATTTAAAAAGCTATTAATGAGATGTAATAAAAATGGAGACTCTTAGGATAAATGAGCCAGGAGAAAGAATTAGTGGTATAGAAGACCAATGGTGGAGAATAAAGAAGCTGCAAAAAGAGAGAGAGAGAGATAAACAACTACTGGATGAAAAGAGGAGAATTTGAGAGATAAGTGATAACGTAAGATGAAACAATATTAGAATAATTGGGATCCCAGAAGAGGAAGAAAGAGATAGAGGGGCAGAAGGTATATTGGATCAAATTATAGCAGAGAATTTACCCAATTTGGGGAAGGGAACAAGCATCAAAATCCAGGAGGCACAGAGAACCCCTCTCAAAATCAATAAAAATAGGTCGACAGCCTGTCATCTAATAGTAAAACTTAACAAGTCTCAGTGACAAAGAAAAAATCCTGAAAGCAGCTCAGGACAAAAGGCCTGTAACATACAATGGTAGAAATAGTTTGGCAGCAGACCTATCCACAGAGACCTGGCAGGTCACAAAGGACTGGCATAATATATTCAGAGCACTAAATGACAAAAATATGCAGCCAAGAATACTATATTCAGCTAGGCTGTCATTGAAAATAGAAGGAGAGATAAAAAGCTTCCAGGACAAACAAAAACTAAAAGAATTTGCAAACACCAAACCAGCCGTACAAGAAATATTGAAAGGGGTTCTCTAAGCAAAGAGACACCCTAAAAGTAGTAGACCAGAAAGGAACAGAGATAATATACAATAATAGTTACCTTACAGGTAATACAATGGCATTAAATTCATATCTTTCAATAGTTATCCTGAATGTAAATGGGCTAAATGCCCTAATCAAAAGACACAGGGTGTCAGAATGTATAAAACACAAGACCCATTGATGTGCCATCTGCAAGAAACTTATTTTAGACCCAAAGACACCTCCAGATTTAAAGTGGAGGGGGGGGTGGAAAACAATTTACCATGCTAATGGACATCAAAAGAAAGCTGGGGTGGCAATCCTTATCTCATATCAAATAGATTTTAAGTCAAAGACTATAATAAGAGATGAGGAAGGACATTATATCCTACTTAAAGGGTCTGTCCAACAAGAAGATCTAACAATTTTAAATATCTATGCCCCTAACGTGGGAGCAGCCAAATATATAAACCAATTAATAACAAAACCAAAGAAACTCATCAACAATAATACAATACTAGTAGGGGATTTTAACACTCCCCTCACTGAAATGGACAGATCATCCAAGCAAAAGATCAACAAGGAAATAAAGGCCTTAAATGACACACTAAACCAGATGGACATCACAGATATATTCAGAACATTCCATCCCAAAGCAACAGAATACACATTCTTCTCTAGTGCACATGGAACATTCTCCAGAATAGATCACATCCTGGGTCCTAAATCAGGTCTCAACCAGTACCAAAAGATTGGGAGCAATCCCTACATATTTTCAGACCACAATGCTCTGAAGCTAGAACTCAATCACAAGAGGAAATTTGGAAAGAACCCAAATACATGGAATTAAAGAGCATACTACTAAAGAATGAATGGGTCAACCAGGAAATTAAAGAACAATTGAAAAAATTCATGGAAACAAATGATAATGAAAACACAATGGTTCAAAATCTGTGGGACAGAGCAAAGGCAATCCTGAGAGGAAAATATATAGCGGTACAAGCATTTCTCAAGAAACAAGAAAGGTCTCAAGTATGCAACCTAACCCTACACCTAAACGAGCTGGAGAAAGAACAGCAAAGAAAGCCTAAATCCAGCAGGAGAAGAGAAATCATAAAGATCAGAGCAGAAATCAATGAAATAGAAACAAACAAACAAACAAAAAATAGAACAAATAAAAAAAACTAGGAGCGGGTTTTTTTGAAAGAATTAATAAGATTGATAAACCCCTGGCCAGACTTATCAAAAAGAAAAGAGAAAGGACCCAAATAAATAAAATCATGGATGAAAGAGGAGAGATCACAACCAGCACCAAAGAAATACAAACAATTAAAAGAACATATTATAAGGAACTCTATGCCAACAAATTTGACAATCTGGAAGAAATGGATGCATTCCTAGAGACATATAAACTACCAAAATTGAATCAGGAAGAAATAGAAAACCTGAACAGACCCATAACCAGTAAGGAGAATGAAACAGTCATCAAAATCTCCAAACAAACAAAAGCCCAGGGCCAGACAGCTTCCCAGGGGAATTCTATCAAACATTTAAAGAACTAATTCCTATTCTCCTGAAACTGTTCCAAAAAATAGAAATGGAAGGAAAACTTCCAAACTCATTTTATGAGGCCAGCATCACCTTGATCCCAAAACCAGACAAGGATCCCACCAAAAAAGAGAACTACAGACCAATATCCTTAATGAACACAGATGCGAAAATTCTCACCAAAATACTAGCCAATAGGATTCAACAGTACATTAAAAGGATTATTCACCACGACCAAGTGGGATTTATTCCAGGGCTGTAAGATTGGGTCAACATCTGCAAATCAATCAATGTGATGCAATACATTAATAAAAGAAAGAACAAGAACCATATGATACTCTCAATAGATGCTGAAAAAGCATTTGACAAAATACAGCATCCCTTCCTGATCAAAACTCTTCAAAGTGTAGGGATAGAGGACACATACTTCAATATTATCAAAGCCATCTATGAAAAACCCACCGCAAATATCATTCTCAATGGAGAAAAAATGAGAGCTTTTCCGCTAAGGTCAGGAACACAGCAGGGATGTCCATTATCACCACTGCTATTCAGCATAGTACTAGAGTCCTAGCCTCAGCAATCAGAAAACAAAAAGAAATTAAAGGCATCCAAATTGGCAAAGAAGAAGTCAAACTATCACTCTTTGCAGATAATATGATACTCTATGTGGAAAACCCAAAAGACTCCACTCCAAATCTGCTAGAACTTGTACAGGAATTCAGTAAAGTGTCAGGATATAAAATCAATGCACAGAAATCAGTTGCATTTCTCTACACCAACAACAAGACAGAAGAAAGAGAAATTAAGGAGTCAATCCCATTTACAATTGCACCCAAAACCATAAGATACCTAGGAATAAACCTAACCAAAGAGGCAAAGAATCTATACTCAAAAAACTATAAAGTACTCATGAAAGAAATTGAGGAAGACACAAAGAAATGGAAAAATGTTCCATGCTCCTGGATTGGAAGAACAAATATTGTGAAAATGTCTATGCTACCTAAAGCAATCTACATATTTAATGCAATCCCTATCAAAATCCCAACTTTTTTTTTCAAAGAAATGAGACAAATAATCCTAAAATTTATATGGAACCAGAAAAGACCTCGAATAGCCAAAGGAATACTGAAAAAGAAAGTCAAAGTTGGTGGCATCACAATTCCGGACTTCAAGCTCTATTACAAAGCTGTCATCATCAAGACAGTATGGTACTGGCACAAAAACAGACACATAGGTCAATGGAACAGAATAGAGAGCCCAGAAATAGACCCTCAACTCTATGGTCAACTAATCTTCCACAAAGCAGGAAAGAATGTTCAGTGGAAAAAAGACAGCCTCTTCAACAAATGGTTTTGGGAAAATTGGACAGCCACATGCACAAAAATGAAATTGGACCATTTCCTCACACCACATATGAAAATAGACTAAAAATGGATGAAAGACCTCAATGTGAGAAAGGAATCCATCAAAATCCTTGAGGAGAACACAGGCAGCAATCTCTTCGACCTCAGCCACAGCAACTTCTTCCTAGGAACATCACCAAAGGCAAGGGAAGCAAGGGAAAAAATGGATTATTGGGACTTCATCAAGATCAAAAGCTTTTTCACAGCAAAGGAAACAGTTAGCAAAACCAAAGACAACTTACAAACTAGGAGAAGATATTTGCAAACGACATATCAGATAAAGGGCTAGTATCCAAAATCTATAAAGAACTTATCAAACTCAACACCCAAACAACAAATAATCCAATCAAGAAATGGGCAGAGGGGCGCCTGGGTGGCTCAGTGGTTTAGGCCGCTGCCTTCGGCTCAGGTTATGGTCTCGGGATCCTGGGATCGAGTCCCGCATCGGGCTCTCTGCTTGGCGGGAAGCCTGCTTCCTTCTCACTCTCTCTGCCTACCTCTCTGCCTACTTGTGATCTCTCTCTGTCAAGTAAATAAATAAAATCTTTAAAAAAAAAAAAAAGAAATGGGCAGAGGACATGAACAGACATTTCTGCAAAGAAGACCTCCAGATGGCCAACAGACACATGAAAAAGTGCTCCACATCATTCGGCATCAGGGAAATACAAATCAAAACCACAATGAGATACCACCTCACACCAGTCAGAATGGCTAAAATTGGCAAGTCAGGAAATGACAGATGCTGGAGAGGATGCGGAGAAAGGGGAACCCTCCTACACTGTTGGTGGGAATGCAAGCTGGTGCAACCACTCTGGAAAACAGCATGGAGGTTACTCAAAAAGTTGAAAATAGAGCTACCTTATGACCCAGCAGTTGCACTACTGGGTATTTACCCTAAAGATGCAAACATAGTGTTCCCAAGGGGCACATGCACCCGAATGTTTATAGCAGCAATGTCCACAATAGCCAAACTATGGAAAGAACCTAGATGTCCATCAACAGATGAATGGATAAAGAAGATGTGGTGTATATATATACAATGGAATATTATGCAGCCTTCAAAAGAAATGGAATCTTGCCGTTTGCAAGGACGTGGATGGAACTAGAGGGTATTATGCTTATCAAAATAAGTCAATTGGAGAAATACAACTATCATATGATCTCCCTGATATGAGGAAGTGGAGATGCAATGTGGGGGGTTGGGGGCATAGGAAAAGAATAAATGAAACAAGATGGGATCGGGAGGGAGACAAACCATAAGGGACTCTTACTGTCACACAACAAACTGAGGGTAACCAGGGGCAGGGGGTAGGGAGAGGGTGGTGGGGTTGTGGACATTGGGGAGGGTATGTGATATGGTGAGTCTGTGAAGTGTGTAAACCTGGCGATTCACAGACCTCTACCCCTGGAGCTAATAATACATTATATGTTTATAAAAAATTTAAAAATTAAAAAAAAAAGAAGGTAGAAGTAATCGGGGTCCCTAACCCATCTTTCAGTTCTAGAATGCTAATCTCTGAACTTCACTTAAGTGGAGGGGAAAAAAAAAACTATTTTGCACAAGGTACTGTTTTGAGGGGATTTACTTTCATTCACAACAAACCCAATAAGAAAACTCAATTAACAAATGGGAACTTAAAAATGCTCATTTAGGTCACATAAGCAAGCTATTCTTTTGGGTAGGTGTGTGATAAATCATATCAATAAATACGAAAGCAAGTCAAAGGTTTTATTAGTATGAATTCTTTTAACGTGAAACTATACCATGAAGTAAAACAAAAACTTACCTGCCTAGACTCAAGGTCAGATATATATGAACAGGTATTTCCAGGAATGTATGGCCCAAGTCCTTCAAATCTAGTTAGACCATCCAAGGTGTAAGCCAAGAATACACCATTTGTTTGACTTTTTTTTTTTTTAATCTCAGCAGAGACACATCCAGATACGTATTTTTAAGATCTTCCAACTCTCATCTCTGTACAGAGCTTATCAGACATGGCACGTAATCTGTCATTCTTTCCTGTCACAGTTACTTTATGGTCAATGTTGTATGCAACACTGCTATTGGGTCAAGTACAGTTAAAAGCGGTTTGCCAGAATGCAATGGTCAGGACACCATTTGGCTCCTTGACAGGATGTAGATCATAAAGAAATTCTTTTAATCCTGGTATATCAGCTCTTGGTATTGCAAATCCAATAATTCCACCAACATATGGGAAATATTCAGGCCTTGAGTGATGAGGGCTGAAGTAATCCAGGCTTCACTCACTATCCATATTCTGTCTGTTATGTTATGGTGAGCCATTTCCAATGCAAAAGAACTGGGGTCAATATCAGATGCATAAAGCACAACTCTGGCAGTGGAGTTCTTTATGGCACCAACAGCTTTCTGCATTTTCTCATTTGAACAGACTTTGGGAATGATTTCAGAGTATGCAATACAGAGGTTGGCACTCTCCATTCTTTCCCTAAGAGTTTTTACTCCATATTTTCCGTAATCATCACCAGCTGCTTTGATGGCTATCCAGGTCCACCCAACCTGTTGGATGAGTTGTACCATGGCATCCGACTGGATCTTGTCACCAGCTACTATGCAAACATAAGACGAGGACTGGTGTTTGTCACTAAGAATTGAGCAGGTAGAGGCATAACCCACCTACAATTGAAAATATTTGTGCAGTTATTAGGAAGCAATAGCTAAATCACGTATCAAACAATCTCTGAATATTTTTATTGGACAGAGAGGGGACTTAACAGTTGTTCTCCCTTCATTCTCACATCCTTCCTCAAAAGGACATGCAGTCCGCTCCCTGGCCCACCGGTGGGGACTGTTAGAGGGAATACATAGATCTCCATAGGCACCCTTTTCCCACCCCACTCCATGGGAGTCTGAGGAGCTAATTATTAAGATGATGACATTCAATGCAGCACTTTTCACAGCTGGGGTGACAGCACGGAAAAGGAGGTCTTCTGCCCTTTCATCTACATTCACATGAGACTAGATGTGGGAGTAAAGCCATCCAGGTGCTACCTCAGCTCTAGCTTCTCATTCACGGGGACGATGGAGAGAGTGGACTCACAGTCTACTTGGCAGGCCAGTTCCCTCCTGCTCTTCCTCCCTCCCTTCTTCCCTTGGCCTCTCTTCACTGTGTGTACGTGTTTTCCCACCACCACTCCTTTCCCTCTTTCTCTTCTCTTTCTTATTTTCTCTCCACCAGGACTGCTAAGTGTTTAGGTCCTGAGACTCACTGGTGGAGGGTGGTAGGAAACTCTACTGTACCTACAGGTCTAGCTGCATTCTCCAACAAAGTGACACTCACTTCATAAGTGCTTGTAAAGAAAAATGAAAAGATTTAAAAGATTTTTTTTTTTTGCATTTTGCCAGTGATTCTTGTATTTTCATCAGTACTGTGAATTCCCGAGCCTCACATGCATTTCTGCTATGCCATACCCCCAGTCTCCCTGCCTCTACAATGAGGAACATATGCTACATTCTCCCCCAACCCATTCTTTGTTATTAATATGTCACCATCAATAGGGCCTCCTATATTATAATTCCATGTCCCCATGACTGTCAATTCCTTTAAAAGGGACAAAATATTTCTATTTTCTCTTTTCTCTACCACTTGTCCTATTCTTACTCTACTGGCTAAAGTTTATATTCGGCTTTGGAAACTTGCTAGCAGCAACATCAGAGAGGTCATATATAGGAAAGAATGTCATTTAGGAAGCAGAGATGCCTGACTTTTAATTCTGGCCATAGTTAGTGTAAGACTGTAGACAAGTTACTTAAACCCTCTGAACCTGTTTCCCCATGAGTGGAATCAGGGTAATGACATCTATATGTTAAGTACATTAAGTACAACTAATATATACTCAGTGTATTATAATGAATAATATACACATTATATTAATATAATAATTATAATAATAACAGTATATTAAGTGAAACAACCAATGTGAAAATGCCGTATGGATTTATTTTCCTTCTTTGAAAGGATTTAAATGAGAAAATCAATCAGAGTTTTCTAGTCAGTCTGGATCACAGGTGGATTTTGGTGGAAGATAGAGCTCACGGAAACCATTCGACTGAGCTGCATGAAGCCCACGCCTAAGACATCAGCTGTGTCCCCCAACCCCTCCTCTTGGTTCAGTTTCTCAGTATTTTCCTGTTCCTCCTACATTTGTATTTGCAGCTTTATAAAAGCAATAGGATGTAAAGACTACTTTTTACAATTACTTCTAATTCTCCCATTACTTTAGTAACACAAATAAGCTTACCATCATTCACATTAATAAATCTGGACTATACTATAATGATCCAGCCTTAGAAATACTTATAGAATTTTATTAATATTTTCTTAATAATCCATTCTTCCTAATATCCTCTGTTCCTAAGTTGAAACATGTTCCAAGTCTCTGAATTTAAAATTATCATATGGTCACCAGAGGGGAGATGGGTGGGAGGTTGTGTGAAATAGAAGATGGAGATTAAGGAGGGCACTTGTTGTGATGAGCACAGGGTGATGTGTGGAACTGTTAAATTACTATATCATATACCTGAACCTAATATAACATTGTACGTTAACTAACTGAAATTAAAGTAAAAACTTAAAGTAAAAAATATATATTTTTTTAAGTAAAAAACAAAAATTCCATAATGTTAGCATCCCAAAATTCTAACTATCTTGTGAAATCCACAGGCTCATTTCAGTAGGTTAGTATAAGGAGCAAAGAGTCATGAATAATAAGCTTTAATATAGGCAAGAAACAAAATGAGTTCTTTATAGCACCTAGCAACAACCAACCAACCAACCAACAACCCACTCAGTATTTTTCCATCACCTACTCTGTGCCTCACTCAGTGCTAAGAGTGCCATGCCTCAAGAGGTACAAATCAGTAACTCACAACCTCAAGGCAAAAATTAAAGCAGAATCTTAAGGAATGAAGAGGAGCCTGAAATGGGGGCCTGCGTGGTTCAGTCAGTTAAGCCTCTGACCCTTGATTTCTGCTCAGGTCATGATCTCAGGGTCCTGAGACTGAGCCCCTTGCAGGGCTCAGTGCTCAGCGGGGAGTCTGCTTGAGATTCTTCCCCTCCAAACCCAACCCCCACTCCCTGTCCCATCTCACCTGTGTTCTCTGCCTTAAATAAATAAATCTTCTTTTTTAAAGAAGAGGCTGAAATCACCTTCAGGTATGCATCAGATTACACATGCTAAGCCTAGACTGAACAGAGCAATTAGGGGCAGCGTCTTCACCATGGTCCCTGCTGGTCTCTGCATCTCATCTCAGCCTCACCTGAGCACCTTACTATCTACCGCAATTAAGCCAAACATAGCTTGTGTTTCTTCACAAGCTAGCACCCAGCACGGTATTCTGACATACACGAGTATTACCTATGGTAAATAATAACGCTAGAATTCTTGATAAGGTAACTGATGAGGATGATCCAATCTGTTCCCACAATGCCTGCCAGAAATGCTCTGGTACTGTTCCTAAAATTGAGCTTGTTTTCTTCCTGGCCTGTAAGGGATACCAAAGCTGCTTCCACAGATTTGCAGATGGTGGAACAGATATCAAAAAACTGATAGCCTAAAGTGATACTGGGCAAAATGTCCTTCCTCTTCTTAATCTCCTTGATTGTGTGTATCATGGTTTTCACCCAGCAGAAACCCCAAATGTTAAACATGGAAAAGAAACAGATTTGTAAGCTTTTGACAGTGCATGGATCTTTGGGGTGAGGGAGACCAACCCTTAGCTGGGAGTGATGCTGATAGCATTTTGTGAGTCTGAGCAGGCACCTACTTGGCGTGACCATGTTAATATTTCATACCGATATTGCAAACTTCAAGGGTTCATGCATGCGTCATATTCACTGTTGACTGGTTTGGGCAAGGAAGCACCCTTTTGCATATTTTCTTTCTCCAAATATCTTCCATATAATCTAATCTCCCCAAACTGCTGATTATGTCTTTCCATAAAAATATCTTTATAGTCTCTGCTCTCTCTACTACATGCAGTAAAAATACATTTTTTCCATTCATTGGAAGTCCTTGATGCCATATGACTCTCCTTTCCCATTTTACTCTCCTTTAGGTTTCTCTTGTTTTCTTCTGGACATTAATTATAATTAAATTATGTAAAAATATGAAAATACTATAAAAGTATATCAAAACAAAACACAAAATTTCTACATACTATGTAAACCATGACTCCAATTTAATCATTTTTCCTGCCATTATTTGATTGTTAATGTTGAGAGATCTTTTTAATCTTTAATTTAAATTCAATTTACTTAGCATATAGTATATTATTAGTTTCCAGGGTAGAATTTAGCAATTCATCAGTTGCATATAACACCCAATGCTAATTCCATTAAGTGCCCTCCTTAATGCCATTCACCCAGTTACCCCATGCCACTACCGACCTCCCCTCCAACAACCTATGTTAAGAAATATTTTAATTGAAAAATGTCTCCTTTCTACCATTTTCACATATAACCATGATTAAAATGCCTCCCTCTTTTCATCCCTCAGCCATTAAAGGGAAAAATATTTCTCATGTAATTTAGCACCACATTTTTTTTTCAATTCTTCTCCATTAAAAAATAACTATTCTATTCCCAATTCTTGTTCTTCCCAGTTTTTTTAAAATAAACATATAATGCATTATTTGTTCCAGGGGTACAGGCCTGTGAATCATCAGTCTTACACAATTCACAGTGTTGACCATAGCACAACCCTCCCCAATGTCCATCACCTAGCCACCCTATCCCTCCCCTGCCCCAGCAGCCCTCACTTTGTTTCCTGAGATTAAGAGTCTCTTACGGTTTTTCTCCCTCCCCAGTCCCACCTTGTTTCATTTTTCTCTCCTTTCCCCCCAAGAGTCCACATCCTGCCTCTCAAATTCCTCATAAAGAGGGATCATATGATATTTGTTTTTGTCTGATTGACTTATTTCACTTAGCATAATACCCTCTAGTCCATCCATATCAATGCAAATGGCAAGATTTGGGGATTTTGATGGCTGCATAGCATTCCATTTTATGTATATATACATCTTCTTTATCTATTCATCTGTTGATGGATACCTAGCATCTTTCCATAGTTTGGCTATTGTGGACATTGCTGCCACAAACATTCGGGTGCACATGCCCGTTCAGATCACTACATTTGTATCTTTAGGGAAATACCCAGTAGTGTAATTCCTGGGTCATAGTGTAGCTCTATTTTCAACTTTTTGAGGAACCTCCATGCGGTTTTCCAGTGTGGTTGCACCAGCTTGCATTCCCAGCAACAATGTAGGAGGGTTCTCCTTTCTCCACATCCTTGTCAACACCTCTCACTTCCTGACTGGTTAATTTTAGCCATTCTGACTGGTGTGAAGTGGTATCTCATTGTGGTTTCTATTTGTATTTCCCTGATGCCCAGTGATGTTGAGCACTTTTTCATGTGTCTGCTGGCCATTTGGATGTCTTCTTTGTAGAAATGTCTCTTCATGTTTTCTGCCCATTTCTTGATTGGATTATTTGTTGCTTGGGTGTTGAGTTTGATAAGTTCTTTATAGATTTCGGATACTAGCCCTTTATCTGATATGTCGTTTGCAAATATCTTCTCCCATTCTGTCGGCTGTCTTTTGTTGACTATTTCCTTTGCTGTGCAAAAACTTTTTATCTTGATGCAGTTGCAATAGTTCATTTTTCCTTTCTTCCTTTACCTTTAGTGATGTTTCTAGGAAGATGTTGCTGCGAATGAGGTAGGAGAGGTTGCTGCCTGTGTTCTTCTCAAGGATTTTGATGGATTCCTGTCTCACATTAAGGTCTTTCATTCATTTGGAGTCTATTTTTGTGTGTGGTGTAAAGAAATGGTCCAGTTTCATTCTTTTTTTTAAAATTAATTCATTTATTTTCAGCATAAGAGTACTCATTGTTTTTGCACCACACCCAGTGCTCCATGCAATACGTGCCCTCTCTATTACCCTCCACCTGGTTCCCCAACCTCCCACCCTCTGCCCCTTCAAAACCCTCAGGTTGTTTTTCAGAGTCCATAGTCTCTCATGGTTCATCTCCCCTTCCAATTTCCCAGTTTCATTCTTCTGCATGTGACTATCCAATATTCCCAACACCATTTGTTGAAGAGACTGTCTTTATTCCATTGGACACTCTTTCCTGCTTTGTGGAAGATTAGTTGACCGTAGAGTTGAGGGTCCATTTCTGGGTTTTCTATTCTGTTCCACTGAACTATGTGTCTGTTTTTGTGCCAGTACCATACTATCTTGATGATGACAATTTTGTAATAGAGCTTGAAGTCTGGAATTGTTATGTCGCCAACTTTGGTTTTCTTTTTCAACATTCCTCTGGCTATTCAGGGTCTTTTCTGGTTCCATATAAATTTTAGGACTATTTGTTCCATTCTTTGAAAAAAATTGATAGTATTTTGATAGGGATTGCATTAAACATGTAGATTGCTCTAACATAGACATTTTCACAATATTTGTTCTTTCCAATCCATGAGGATGGAACATTTTCCCATTTTTTTCTGTCTTCTTCAATTTCTTTCATGACTACTTTACAGTTTTCTGAGTACAGATTCTTTGTCTCTTTGGTTAGATTTATTCCTAGGTATCTTATGGTTTTGGGTACAATCGTAAATGGGATTGATTCCTTAATTTCTCTTTCTTCTGTCTTGTTGGTGTATAGAAATGCAACTGATTTCTGTGCATTGACTGTATGTCATGACACTTTACTGTATTCCTGAATGAGTTCTAGCAGTTTTGGAGTGGAGTCTTTGGGTTTTCCACATAAAGTGTCATATTATCTGCAAAGAGTGAGAGTTTGACTTCTTCTTTGCCAATTTGGATGCCTTTTATTTCTTTTTGTTGTCTGATTGCAGAGGCTAGGACGTCTAGTACTAGAATAATAGTGATGATAGTGGACATCCCTGCTGTGTTCCTGACCTTAGCAGAAAAGTTCTGTCTTTTCCCCTTGAGAATGATATTCGCTGTGGGGTTTTCATAGATGATTTTGATGATATTGAGATATGTACCTTCTATCCCTACACCGTGAAGTTTTGATCAGGAAGGGATGCTGTACTTTGTCAAATGCTTTTTCAGCATCTATTGAGAGTATCATATGGTTCTTGTTCTTTCTTTTATTAATGTATTGCATCACATTGATTTGTGGATGTTGAACCAAACTTGCAGCTCTGGAATAAATCCCACTTGGTCATGGTGAATAATCCTTTTAATGTACTGTTGAATCTTATCGGCTAGTATTTTGGTGAGAATTTTTGCATCCATGTACATCAGGGTTATTGGTCTATAATTCTCCTTTTTAATAGGGTCTTTGTCTGGTTTGGGGATCAAGGTAATACTGGCCTCATAAAATGAGTTTGGAAGTTTTCATTCTATTTCTATTTTTTGGAACAGTTTCAGGAGAATAGGAATTAGTTCTTTAAATGTTTAGTAGACATCCCTTGGGAAACCATCTGGTCCTGGGCTATTGTTTGTTGGGAGATTTTTGATGACTGCTTCAATCTCCTTACTGGTTATGGGTCTGTTCAGGTTTTCTATTTCTTCCTGGTTCAGTTCTGGTAGTTTTTATGTCTCTAGAAATGCATCCATTTCTTCCAGATTGTCAAATTTGTTGGCATAGAGTTCCTTATAATATGTTCTTTTAATTGTTTGTATTTCTTTGGTGCTGGTTGTGATCTCTCCTCTTTCATCCATGATTTTATTTATTTGGGTCCTTTCTCTTTTCTTTTTGATAAGTCTGGCCAGGGGTTTATCAATCTTATTAATTCTTTCAAAAAAACCCGCTCCTAGTTTTTTTTATTTGTTCTATTTTTTGTTTGTTTGTTTGTTTCTATTTCATTGATTTCTGCTCTGATCTTTATGATTTCTCTTCTCCTGCTGGATTTAGGCTTTCTTTGCTGTTCTTTCTCCAGCTCGTTTAGGTGTAGGGTTAGGTTGCATACTTGAGACCTTTCTTGTTTCTTGAGAAATGCTTGTACCGCTATATATTTTCCTCTCAGGATTGCCTTTGCTCTGTCCCACAGATTTTGAACCATTGTGTTTTCATTATCATTTGTTTCCATGAATTTTTTCAATTGTTCTTTAATTTCCTGGTTGACCCATTCATTCTTTAGTAGTATGCTCTTTAATTCCATGTATTTGGGTTCTTTCCAAATTTCCTCTTGTGATTGAGTTCTAGCTTCAGAGCATTGTGGTCTGAAAATATGTAGGGATTGCTCCCAATCTTTTGGTACTGGTTGAGACCTGATTTAGGACCCAGGATGTGATCTATTCTGGAGAATGTTCCATGTGCACTAGAGAAGAATGTGTATTCTGTTGCTTTGGGATGGAATGTTCTGAATATATCTGTGATGTCCATCTGGTTTAGTGTGTCATTTAAGGCCTTTATTTCCTTGTTGATCTTTTGCTTGGATGATCTGTCCATTTCAGTGAGGGGAGTGTTAAAATCCCCTACTAGTATTGTATTATTGTTGATGAGTTTCTTTGGTTTTGTTATTAATTGGTTTATATATTTGGCTGCTCCCACGTTAGGGGCATAGATATTTAAAATTGTTAGATCTTCTTGTTGGACAGACCCTTTAAGTAGGATATAATGTCCTTCCTCATCTCTTATTATAGTCTTTGACTTAAAATCTATTTGATATGAGATAAGGATTGCCACCCCAGCTTTCTTTTGATGTCCATTAGCATGGTAAATTGTTTTCCACCCCCCCCTCCACTTTAAATCTGGAGGTGTCTTTGGGTCTAAAATGAGTTTCTTATAGGCAGCATATTGATGGTTTTTTTCTTTTAAGATTTTATTTATTTATTTGAGAGAGAGAGAGAGAGCGCACAAGTAGATAGAGCAGCAGGCAGAGGGAGAGGGAGAAGCAGGCTCTTTGCTGAGCAGGGAGCCCAATATGGGACTTGATCCCAGAACCTTGGGATCATGACCCAAGCTGAAGGCAGCCACTTAACAACTGAGCCACCCAGGTTCCCTGGGTTTTGTTTTTTTATCCATTCTGATACCCTGTGTCTTTTGATTTGGGCATTTAGCCCATTTGCATTCAGGATAACTATTGAAAGATATGAATTTAGTGCCATTGTATTACCTGTAAGGTAACTATTACTGTATATTGTCTCTGTTCCTTTCTGGTCTACTACTTTTAGGGTGTCTCTTTGCTTAGAGGACCCCTTTCAATATTTCCTGTATGGCTGGTTTGGTGTTTGCAAATTCTTTTAGTTTTTGTTTGTCCTAGAAGCTTTTTATCTCTCCTTCTATTTTCAATGATAGCTTAACTGGATATAGTATTCTTGGCTGCATGTTTTTCTCGTTTAGTGCTCTGAATATATCATGCCAGTTCTTTCTGGCCTGCCAGGTCTCTGTGGATAAGTCTTCTGCCAATCTAATATTTTTACCATTGTATGCTACAGACTTCTTGTCTTGGGCTGCTTTCAGTATTTTCTCTTTGTTGCTAAGACTTGTAAATTTTACTTTTAGATGATGGGGTGTGGACCTATTCTTATTGATTTTGAGGGGGGTTCTCTGCACCTCCTGGATTTTGATGCTTGTTCCCTTTACCGTATTAGGGAAATTCTCTCCAATAGACCTTCTGCTCCCCTTTCTCTTTCTTCTTCTTCTGGAATCCCAATTATTCTAATGTTGTTTCATCTCATGGTATCACTTATCTCTCAAATTCTCCCCTCATGGTCCAGTAGTTGTTTGTCTCTCTTTTGCTCAACTTCTTTATTCTCTGTCATTTGGTCTTCTATATCACTAATTCTTTCTTCTGCCTCATTTATCCTCGCAGTAAGAGCCTCCATTTTTTATTGCACCTCATTAATAGCTTTTTTTATTTCAACTTGGTTAGATTTTAGTTTTTTTATTTCTCCAGAAAGGGCTTTTATTTCTCCCAACAGGGTTTCTCTAATATCTTCCATACCTTTTTCAAGCCCAGCTAGAACCTTGAGAATCGTCGTTCTGAACTCTAGATCTGACATATTACCCATGTCTGTATTGATTAGGTCTCTAGTCTTTGGTACTGCCTCTTGTCCCTTTTTTTGTGGTGAGTTTTTCCACCTTGTCATTTTGTCCAGATAAGAATATATGAAGGAGCAAAAAAAATACAAAAAGGGTGGCAAAAACCACAGTAAAATGTGCTTTAACCAAATCAGAAGAGACCCCAAATTGTGGGGGGGGGGGAGGAAGGGGGTAAAAAGAAGTAAAAAAAATTATAAAAAGAAAACAAATAAAGAAAAAATATAAAAAAGAAATATATATATATATGGTGGTGACTAGAACAGGGTCATGCACTTAATTTTGGGAGTATTTTGGTCTCTTAGAAGAAACTACCTCCCAAAATTTTAAAGAATGAAAAACGTATATAAGGGTAAACACAATGAAGGGATGGAATATGACTATGAAGATGACAAAAAAATTTTTTTTTATATTTCTAAAAAAAAGGAGTTGATAAGGTAAGTTGGTTGGGAGAATAAAGAAAAAGAAGGTGGAGAGAATTTGCTCAGGCTGGAGACTAGAACAAGCCCGCTGCTAGATTTAGGGTGTATTTTGATCTATTAGAAGAAGTTGTACCCCAAATTTTTTAGAAGAAAAAACCCCATATGTATACAAAAAATAAAGTTAGATACAATGAAGGATAAAATATAACTATAATAATGAAGGTTCAAAAAGATTTTTTTTTAAATGAAAGGTATTAAGATAAACTAGTTAAAAAACGTTAAAAGAGGAAAGGGTAAAAATTTAAAAAAATTTAGCAGAAGAAAAAAAACAATAAAATTAAAATAAATTAACTTTTTAAGACTAAAGATTCATGGGGAGAAACCCATGAATTCCATGCTTTTCTTTCTCCTCCTCTGGAATTCCACTGTTCTCCTTGGTAAGTGAACTTGGTTTTGATTGGATTTCTTGTTGATCTTCTGGGTGAGGGGCCTCTTGTAGTGATTCTCAAGGGTCTTTGCCCGAGGAGGAATTGCACCACCCTTATCAGGGGCTGGGCTAAGTAATCCACTCAGGTTCGCTTTCAGGAGCTTTTGTTCCCTGATCGCTTTCCATAGAGTTCCAGAGGATGGGAATGATAATAGTGGCCTCCCAATCTCTGGCCCAGAGGGGCCGAGACCTCCGGGCCCCACCCCTCAGTGCGCCCTCAGAGAAAAGCGCCCAATCACTCCTGTCTCCCTGGCCTACAGCTGTGGTCAAGCTCACCCAGCCTGTGACCAAGCATCTCTGTCTCTGGCACACAGCTCTGCCTAGAGTCTCTGAACCCTGCAGATCCCTGAGCTCCTCCGGGGGGTGTCCCCCCAGATTCTGTGGGGACCCCACTCACAGAGCAGTGGCCTGTGCCACGGATTATGATTCAAGGTAACCCCAAGTTGAGATCTCACTCAAGAGCCTCCCCGCTCCAATAACCTGCAAGATCCGTGACACTCAGACACCCCCGATCCTTCTGCATATGGTAAAAGGAAGGAGAGATAAAAGGGCAGGTGATCTGGAGTGGCTGTATTCCAGGAAGGATGGCGATTTTCAGAACACTTGGACTATTTACTTACTAATGGCTTCAAGTTATATTAATCTTCCATGACAGATAGGACAGGAATAATGACCTTGTTTTACAGACCAGGAAACTAGTGCTTATTCAGATATATGACTAGCCCAAGGTCATGACGTTTGAAAGAGCCAAAATATGATGTCAGATCATCAGATATCATAATTCAGATTCTATCCACCAAGTTGTTTGGCCTCTCTGGTTTGTGGAGGGACCCTTGTTCCATATATTATTCCCTTGGCTTAGAATCTCCTTGTCACCTTTATTTGTCAGTCAAATTCCTACTAATTTTTTAAAACCAACCCAGATGGCTACTTTCTGGGGAAACCTCTTAAATTTTCTTAAGGCAATTAGTTAGCTCTCTCCCTCACCCATGCCTTTTCAACACTCTTTCCACAACAGCAACATAGTGGCACATTGAATTTTACTATTAGTACCTGTTTATTTATTCAGCCTTTCCACTGGACTGTGAGCTTTGCAAGGTAGGGAATGGATCTGGTTAATCTTCATATCTCTACCACCTGACATGTAGGGAAGGGAATGATGGGGAGGTAGACTGGTACCTATACATGGATGAATTCTAGGAGGTAAGTAGGATGATCCTTTCTTCCCTAGATAAGGAGGTATTTGGAAATATTCGGCACCACTATGCCTAATCAATGCTTTTTGTTAGAAATGTATGAGCCACACAGGTAATTTAAAATTTTCTACGGGTGCCTGGGTGGCTCAGTGGGTTAAAGCCTCTGCTTTTGGGTCAGGTCATGATCCTAGGGTCCCGGGATTGAGTCCCCAATCAGGCTCCCTGCTCAGTGGGGAGTCTGCTTCTCCCTCTCTCTCTCCCTCTGCCTGCCTCTCTGCCTAATTGTGCTCTGTATCTTTGTCAAATAAATAAATAAATATTTAAAATTTTCTGGTAACTAAATTTAAAAACAAAATGAAACAGATGAAATTAGATATAGTTGTTTTATTTGACCTGAAATGGCATTTTAACATGTTGTCATAATCATGATAATATAAAATTATTAATGATGGTTTACATTTTTTAAAAAAAGTCTTTGCAATCCAGGTGTATTTTATACTTTTAGCTTATCTAGATTTGGCCAGCCACCTTTAAGGTTTCAATGGTCACATGTGGCTACAAGTTGTTGTATTTGATAACAAAGGTATATAGGAAAAGGAAAAAAAAATTCAATCACATGATAAGAGTTTTGAGATTATTTTTTTCATAAATCCTGTTCTCCAGGCAGTCAAATAGTTACAAATTACTTTTTTATTCTTTTGTTTTTTTCTTCCTATTTTCTAGCTAATGTACTATTTGAAGACATTTAAATTTACTTCCCATAATAGAGAGAGAATAGAAATTGATGACAATGGAGATGTGACTGGGTACTATGATATTCGAAATTGGCAATTAGGCGATAATGGAGAGATTGCCTTTGTGAAGGTTGGAAAATATCATAAACTCTAAATTTGAACTCATGATGAAGAAGAATGTGACAATATTTCAGAATACCAAATCATCAAAGGTTAGTTACTTTGATATCTTATTTTGTTTATATACACAGAAAATTTGTTTATATACACAGAACTGTATTTCAGGCACTATAGAATATCAGACATCTGGAGTTGGCTTTTCCAAGTCAATTTTTTCAATATAGTACATACTTTTCTAGATACAGATTCAGGTATTTTGTTTTGGAGATATTTTGGTATTTTTCTTGGACTATAGTTTTAAATATTAGTTTTATCATTTGGTTTTTCTTCTTAAAGTACTCCAATCAAGGGTTTGACTTCTTTTGTATGTCTTCTGTATTATCTACTTACTTTCTGATCATTTTTGTCTTTTTCTTTCTTTTATTCTGATTCTTTTCATTGTTTTCCTGACTTTATTCAATGCTTCTTATTAAATTTTCATTCAAATGTATTTGTTTTTGAATGCCTTGTAACTTTTATCTTAATTTCTGAAATGGCTTTATTTTTTCTTTAGTTTCTTTCCTGAGTAAAATAAAATTTTCTGTTTCTTCCAGTTTTATATTTATTATTTAATTTTTAAATGCCTGACTCACATATTTTTGCACATCTCCAATTTTTTTTCTGAGAGTACTTAATTGTCATGCTGGAAATTTTTTTAAAAAAGATTTTATTTATTTAGTTGACAGAGAAAGAGACAGCAAGAGAGGGAACACAAGGAGGGGGAGTGAGAGAGGGAAAAGCAGGCTTCCCACCATGCAAGGAGCCTGACATGGGGCTCAATCCCAGGACCTTGAGATCATGACCTGTGCCAAAGGCAGATGTTTAACCACTGAGCCACCCAGGTGCCCCTGAAATATATATTTTTAAATGCTATGTTATATTATTTTTCCGCATAATGGTTGTTGTATGTGTGTGTGTTGATGGGACCTGCAGCAATGTTTTGATTTTTGTTTTCTGTTTCCTTCTTGTAGGAAACTTACATCAAGGCACTTACACCGTAATATTTTTGTTCATAGACAGGGATGAGAGTTTCTGATGTTTTACAAACCCCTATTTCAAGACTGCCTTCTTCTTTCAGTAGAGTGAAAAGTAGTAGTTCATTTAAGAAAGCTTAATGTGTCTTTTGGTTTTGTGGTTCACTCTTGTTTCTGCAGGATTTTTTTTTTTAAGATTTTATTTATTTATTTGACAGACAGAGATCACAAGTAGGCAGAGAGGCAGGCAGAGAGAGAGGAAGGGAAGCAGGCTCCCCGCTGAGCAGAGAGCCTGATGCGGGGCTCAATCCCAGGACCCTGGGATCAGGACCTGAGCTGAAGGCAGAGGCTTAACCCACTGAGCCCACCCAGGAGCCCTCTGCAAGATTCTTAACTTTTCCCTCTTCTTTCCCATTCTACCACATCTCAGAAAGACACTTCTAGCTCTCTGTATACCATCTAGTCCCAGTGAAAGTGTGCTGTCCTGAGACTGGCCCCTGGAGTCCCACTTTTAAGACATTTCCCTAGAGCTGGTCCTGTCTCTCCATGGTTTGGGACCTGTTTTAACACAGGATGGGACATTTTCTTTCTAGGAATGATTTGCCAGCTCTCCATCAACCTTTGGTTCTCAGTTCCCCCTTACTCTTTCCTGCACAGTTTGCCAAGTTTCTATCCATTTTTCACATACCCAGGGATGAAGGAGGAACTCTAGAGATGGCCTTGATGTAATTTAATGGCTATTTCTTTGCATACAAGTACTTTGAAGTTCATCATATTCTCAGGTTCTTTATGATGCTAAAATTGTGGGTCAAGTGTGGTTTTATTAACTTTTTTCATTTTTTAAATTTGCATGGTCTTTTTGAGAGGATGTGTGGAGAGATTTGCTGTTTAGCAGCTGCCATTATCCTGGGGCAACCCAGAAGTCCTTCTTTCCCTTTCTGATGGTAATTCTAGAAGGACTTCATTTCTTACTCAGCTTTTCTTATGAGTTCTCAGGGGCAAAGAATGATAGAGAGAATTTACAAATTCATAATATAATTTGGAGTAGGGAATACTAGCTACCAGTATAGTATATGTGTGGGTGCACATAGAAGTCCACAAGCTTTGATGTATCATTCAAGAAATCTTTTGTAGGAGAGAAGGATGTTTCTTAAGTTTCAAAATTCTTTCCAAAATACTGTTTTCAAGATTTTCTGAGAGGTTGAAGAATTAAGGTTTGAGGATTAAATACATCCTCTTTGGATGTAAACTACTTAACCTACATAAAAAAACCATTATTTTCCTTATTATAATATTTAATGAGAAAGTATTATTGTTACTTATTTTACTTATTATTGTAATTTTTATTCCTCCTCTTTCCATAGCAACAGGAAGGCTTTGATACGCAGGACCGAGAAGTGGCTGGTGAGCTAGAGACTGGGTCCCCTGCGTGTGACATAAAGGCAACACCTGGAGAAGAATTGGAGGAAGTTGAGGGAAAACCTCATCACTTACCAGAAGTCATGAAGGAACCCCGTTACTTCCCAGACAGCTGAACTTTTTACCCTTAATGAGATATTAGTTCTAGGAGTATAGGACTCAAGGGCCTTTGATACTCTAGTTCATTGGTTACTACAGGTAACAGTAAAATGATAGGGCGGGTGGAAAAGCACTGGCAATTTAATCTTCGGTGTGGATCTCAGAATGAAGGGACCAGCAGGAGCCCGGATGCTGAATGTGGGCATAGGTGTAGCCAGGGGTTTTCTTTGCTGCCCCAGACTTTTTTTGGGGGGGAGGTGGGGTCTGTTTTCATCTTGATTTTTATTCATGTATCTTTTCTCTTCCTGGGTGGCCCTTTAGACCTGAGATCTGAGATCACGAAACAGTCTTCCAAATCCTGCTGGAAAAAGATCTAAGAATAAATGACAAGGAAATTAAGATTGCTGAACTCCAATGCTGTGCCAGACACCTTGAAGATCTTTTTTTAATCTCTCTTTTCATCTCTCTCTCTCTCTCTCTCTCTCTTTTTTGACTCTCTGCTTTCTGTGGGCAGCAGTAAACTTATATAAATTCATGCATACTCACAAAAGCATACACACAGACACCCCAGTTCCTCGCTTTCCTGGCCCATCTTTAGGCAGCACTCAGACACACTATGACAGGATATAAAAATACAAGCTACCGTCTTTGCCACTGTAGGGGCACAGCTCTCTTCTGCATTTTATTTCTTTGACCCAATTGGTAGCCCCTATTCACATGTAGCCTTGAAAATGTAAATTAATTAAAATTAAATAAAATTAAAAAGTCAGTTCCTTAGTGGTACTGGCCACATTTCAAGCTTTCCACAGCCCCCTGTGGCCAGGAGCACTGTAATGGATACATAATGCTTCTATCATTGAAGAAAGATAGAGCTGCCCTAGGCCTAGAGTATAAACTATCTTCTGTGGTCTAGAACTCTCTCCCTGAATGGGGCCTGAGACTTTTCACTTTGTATTCCTACTGCTAGGCACATAGTAGGTATTCAATATAATATTTTGCATGAAAAAAGGGAGAGAGATGTTACTGCTTAGACAAGGTTCATAGAGTGCTCATTCTACCAAAAATTGATGGAAGAATAGTAAAATGTCATAGTAGATTTGTATTTTAATAATGTTTCATTAGAGCATAATAATTTTATTTATCTTTATTAAAATTGGGGATATATTTGTGTAATGAAATCGGCTCAAATAAATTAGATACAAATTTACTAAGCATCTACTATGAGCCCACCTCTAGTTAAGCCCTGCAAAAAACCACTGCCCTGAATTCCAGTCCAAGATGGTGACATAGGAAGACCCTGTACTCACCTTTTCCATGGATACACCATGTTCATACACCTGTTCCTAGAGCATTTCCTCCAAAAGAACAGAACAGCTTATGCAGAACAAAAATAAAGAGATCTCTCTGAGAATGATAAGAGAAATGGAGACATGGTAAAAAGGGAGCCCCCACCCCTGGACCTGGGAACTGCAGGGGGCAGAGATAAAATATTATCTGAGATGACCTTGAGCAGATTTGTCTGCCCTGAGGCACAGAAAGAAAGACCCAGATTTTAAAAGAGCAAATAGATTAAGAAGGGACTAGCCCTTGGACCTTGTCAAACAGGGAAGGAGCTGTTGGGACAGTCTCTGGGTTGGAGGGGGAGAGTGAGTGCCTGGGTTTATGTTTCTCCTTCACCTTGAGAGTGGGTGGGCAAAGGTGCACCCTACCAGCCTGCTGTCTCAGCGTTTCCTGGGTGCCTTGCCCAAACTAGCTCCAGCCATCCCCCCAAGGAGTTCACAGGGCAGTGTACACCGGACCATCCCTTGTCAGTGCCCACCGCTCCAGCTGACAATTTAATCTTCAGTGTGGATCTCAGAATAAAGGGACGAGCAGGAGCCAGGATGCTGGCCATGCAAGGTCAGCTCCAGATGGCTTGTGAGGGCACCCTTGGTACAGAGTGCTCTGGGACTCCCTGGCTATACCTGCCTTAGCTCCAGCTATCCTGCCAAAATACCCACTGTGCAGAGCACCTTGGGAACACTTGGCTTGTACTTGCCTCAGTTCTAGGCACCCCACCAGGCACCCCCTGCATGGAGCAACCTGGGACCTCCCAGCCCACACCCCACGTTGTTTCCACCTACCCCACTAGGGCAACTCCTGTGCCAAGCACCCCAGGGCACCCTGGTTTATACCCACTCCATCTTCAGCTGTCCGGCTAAGGCAACATCTGTGCAGAGAGCTCAACAGCCTCCCACCTTGCATTCACTTCAACTTAAGGTGTCTCCCTCTCTATGGAAAGCCACAGGGCCATCCCAGCCTATGTCCATTTCAGCAGTGGCCATTTCACCAGGGCAGCTCTGGCACAGAATGTCTTGGAACCCCCTGCTCACACAGCTCCAGCCCACAAACCAAGGTCACCAGGCACAGTCTACACAGGTAGCAACCATTGTAAGACCATTCCTTCAAATGCAGGAGAAGTCATTGTTCCATCCAATTTGTAGAAACAAACATAGAAAGTCAAGCAAAATGAAGAGACAGGAGTATGCTTCAAATGAAAGAATAAGAGAAAACCTCAGAAGAAGAACTACGCGAAAGGGAGATAAGCAATATATCTGCTGATATATCTGCTGAAGAGTTTAAAGTAGTGATCATGAGGATGTTCATGGAACCAGGGAGAGCTCCAACAAAGAGATAGAAAATGTAAAAAAGAACCAATCAGAATTGAGTACAACAACTGAAATGAAAAATATACTAGAGGGAATCAATAGCCGATTAGCAGATGCAGAAGACAGATCAGACATTTGGAAGACAGGATAATAGAGAGTACCCAAGCAGAACAGAAAGAAGAAAATAAGAATTTTTAAAAAATGAGATTAGGTGAAGAGATCGCTTGCAAAAATCAACAAAATATTAGCAAACCACAGTTGACAATACATTGAAAGGATCATTCACTACAATCAAGCAGGATTTATTCTGAGGATGCAAGAATGGTTCGGTACTCCCAAATCAGTCAACATGATATACCACAACAACAAAATGAAGGATAAAAATCATATGATCATCTCAATGGATGCAGAAATAGCATTTGACAAAATTCAACATTCATTGTGATAAAAGCTCTCAACAAAGTGGGTTTAGAGGGAACATTCCTCAATATAATAAAGGCTTTATATGAAAAACCCACAGTAAACATCATACTCCATGGTAAATAACTGAGAGCTTTTCCTCCAAGATCAGAAACAAGACAAGGATATCCACTCTCACTGCTTTTATGCAACACAGTACTGGAAATTCTAGACACAACAATCAGAAAAGAAAAAGAAATAAATGTCATCCAAACTGGTAAGAAGTTAAGCAGTTACCATTTGCAGATGCTATGATACTAATTACAGAAAACCCTGAGGACTACCAAAAAAACTGTTAGAACTAATAAAGAATTTGGTAAAGTTTCAGGATACAAAATTAATACACAAACATTGGTTGTGTTTCATATATTAATCACAAAGTAGCAGAAAGAGAATTAGCAGAACATAGCAGAAAGAGAAAGAGAAGACAGTCCCATTTACAATTGAACCAAAGAAAATTAAATATCTAGGAATAAACTTAACCAAGGAGGTAAAAGACCTGTACTCTGAAAACTATAAAATATTGTTGAAAAAAGTTGAAGACAACACAAACAAATGGAAAGATTCAAAGCAATCCCTACAAAGTATCAGCAGCATTTTTCTTAGAACTAAAACAAGTAATGCTAAAATTTATATGCAACCACAAAAGACACTAGATAGCCAAAGCACTCTTGAGAAGGAAGAATAAAGCTGGAGGTATTACAATTCCAGATTTCAAGATACACTACAGAGCTGTAGTAATCAAAACAGTATGGTATTGGCACAAAAACAGATACAAAGATTCAGTGGAACAGAATGGAGAGCCCAGAAAGAAATCCACACTTACATGATCAATTAATCTATAACAAAGGAAGAAAGAATATACAATGGAGAAAAGACTGTCTCTTCAATAAGTGGTATGAGGAAAAATGAACTGCTACATGCCAAAGAATGAAACCAGAACATTTACTTATGCCATACACAAAAATAAATTCAAAATGGATTAAAGACCTAAATGTGAGTCCTGAAGCCATAAAACCCCTAGAAGAAAACATAGGCAGTAATTTCTTTGACATTGGTCTTAGCAAGATTTTACTAGATATGTCTCCTCAGACAAGGGAAAGGAAAGCAAAAATAAACTATTTGGATTACATCAAAGTAGAAAGATTTTGCACAAGAAAGGAGCCCATCAATAAAATGAAAAGGCAGCTGACTGAATGGGGGAAGATATTGCAAAGGTCATATCTGATAAGGGATTAATATCCAAAATGTATAAAGAATTTATACAGCTTAACACCAAAAAACAAATAATCCAACTAAAAAATGGGCCAAGGACCTAAATAGACATTCTTTTTTCAAAAAAGATATACAGATGGCAAACAAACACATGAAAAGATGCTCAACATCACTCATCATGGAAATGTAAATGAAAACTGCAATGCGACATCACCTCACACCTGTCAGAATGGCTAGAATCAAAAGGATAAGTAATAACAAATGTTGGTGAGGTTGTCGAGAAAAAAGAATCCTCATGCACTGTTGGTTAGAAAGTTAATTGGTGCAGCCACTGTGGGAAACAGTATGTAATTTCTTTAAAAAATTAAAAATAGAAATGCCATATGACCCAATAATTCAACTACTTGGTATTTACCTAAAGAAAACAAAAACACTAGTTCATAAAGATGTATGCTCCTGTATGTTTATTGCAACATTTAAAAAAATTTTTTTATTACAACATTATTTACGATAGCCAAGATATGGAAGCAACCCAGGTGTCCATCCACAGACAAAAGGATAAAGAATACTGATGTGGGGGCGCCTGAGTGGCTCAGTGGGTTAAGCCGCTGCCTTCGGCTCAGGTCATGATCTCAGGGTCCTGGGATCGAGTCCCTCATCGGGCTCTCTGCTCTGCGGAGAGCCTGCTTCCCTCTCTCTGTCTCTCTCTGCCTGCCTCTCTATCTACTTGTGATCTCTCTCTGTCAAATAAAAAAAAAAAAAAAAAAAAAGAATACTGATGTGTATATGTAAATAATGGGGTATTACTCAGCCATAAAGAAGAATGACATCTTGGCATTTACAGCCACATAAATGGACCCAGAGGGTATTTTGCTGGATGAAATAAGTCAGAGAGAGAAAGACAAATACTGTATGATTTCACTTATATGTAGAATCTAAAAAACAAAATAAACAAACAGCAGAAATGAACCCCCCAAAGTAGAACAAACTGATGGTTGCCAGAGGGAATGGGGGTGTGAGAATGGACAAAATGGGTGAAGAGGAATGGGAGGTACAGGCTTCCAGCTGTGGAATGAATAAATCATGGACTGAAAGGTCCAGCATAGGGAATCTAGTCAATGGACTGTAATAGTGTTGTATGGTGACAGATGGTGGCTTCACTTGTGGCAGGCATAGGGTAACATATAGACTTGTGGAATCACTGTGTTGTACATCTGAAACTAATGTCACATTTTTTGTCAACTATACTTAGAAAAAAGAATGGAGGAGCCAAGCAGAAGTTTTCCCTGGTCAAAATTTGGACAACTTGAGCATCAATAAGGAAAATAAGTGCAATAAAATAAAACATATTTTTAAATCCATAAGTTTGTAATGATATTCTCCTCCTTCCAAAATTAACCAGCTTTGGAACCAACCTGTTATTTCACAAACTATAAAATAAAGGGAAAGAAATAAAACACACACACACATACACAAACACCCAAAAACTCTGCTTCAGAGCACTTACAATGTAATTAGTTAATTAACTGGGCCAATATTAAATGAGCACAGTATTACAGATGCTAGATACTCTTCTAGGAACTGGGGATATGTCACTATACAAAACAGAACAAATCCCTGACTCATGGAGCTAACGTTTCATTGGGAAGAAATGGACAATATACAAGATAAATAGACAAATTACGTTATCTTAAAGGGTGATAGTGCTGGAGGGAAAAAAGTAGTAGAGCCTGAATAGGCAGTGCTGGGGGGAGTTGTAACTTCACATAATGTGGTCAGGGAAGGTCTCACTGGGGTGACATTGGAACAGAAAGGGAAGTGAATTCTTGCATCATCTGGGGGAGGAGCATTCCAAGGCAGAGGAGCTGGCAGTTTCTGAGTCCTGAGACAGGGGCCTGCTTGGCCTTGTGGAGGAACAGCAAAAAGGTCAGTGTGGCTAGACAGAGTGAGGGAGTAGGAGAGTGGTGGGAGAGGAACGAAGAGAGGTGAGAGAGGGTAGATCACATAGGACCTCCCTGGCTATTTAAGGACTTAGGCTTTTACATTGAGTGAAAAGGGGAGCCACGGAAGAGTCTTGAGGGAGGAGAGTAATGGTCTGATTTAGAATTTAAAGGATCATCTCTTAGGGAGCCTGGGTGGCTCAGTTGGTTAGGTGACCTATTCTTGATTTTGGCTCAGGTCATGACCTCAAGGTCGTGAAATTGAGTCCTGCACTAGGCTCTGCGCTCAGCTTGGAATCTGCTTGAGATTTTCCTCTCTCCCGCTGCCTCTGCTACTCCTCTGGCTTGTGCTATCTCTTTCTCTATGAATGAATGAGCAAATGAATGAATCAAATCTTTAAAGGATCATTTGTCTGCCATGCTGCAAATAAACTGAAGCTGGGGTGGGGGACAAGAGTAGAAAAAGGGAAACCAATTAGAAGACCAATAAAATAATCCAAAATAATTCGGGTGCTTGAGTCAAGATAGATGTGATGGAAGTGGCACATAATAGTCAGGTTCTGGATATCTTACAGTAAGAGGCCAGTGGATTTGCTGAAGGACTGAACTTGGAAGTGTCCTGCCTCAAATAATTAGTGGGCAGTATAAGGCATGATTTAATTCGTGATGGCAAACTGAGTCTGGAAGTTGGTGAGCAGATGGGCCTTAGTGAAGGAGAGGGAATATATAGGCAAGTAACGCAAGATAAGGTTGGAGGTTATGGATGAGAATGGTGGTGTCGGTGACAGAAATGGCGAATTTGGGAGAAGGAATAGGCTTAATAAGGATAGCTTTGGACATGTTGAATTTGAGATGATGGTGGTAACTCAAAGTAGGGACATACTAGAAATTTAGAATATGGAATTAGAGCAGGAGGGACAGGATGGTAGAGATCAAGATTTGGGAGTTCTTAACACCGCTGCTGGTCAAAGACAAAGAGTGAATGAGCTACTTTATATCAAGAGATAAAAACTAAAGATTAAGGACCAAACCAAAGAAAATGCCCACAGTGGGGAGGAAGGTGGAAGATGTAGAACCAATAAAATAAATAAAAGACCCAATGGAAGACAAGGGAGCCTGCATTTCAAGAAGGGGTTGATCAAGAGTACCAAATCTTGAAAAAATATAATAGAGAATGTAGCTAGAGGAAAAGCTAGCCAACATGGCAGGAAACATTTTAGTGAGGTGAATGAATTAGAAACTAGATTACTGGCATTGAGAAGAGAAGGGGTACCGGGAAATGGAATAAAGAGGCATCAGCTCATTGTTTATGATGATTTTCAAAGAAGGATATATGGAGAGCTCTTTTCAGAAGACTGGGTCAGGAGAAGGAAATCCAGTTCATTCTGTGGTCATGCACACACCTTATAAGAGGCCTATTTCCTGTGGGAAGCAATATAAATACACACTTCAGTAATGTTACATGCCATAACTAATCTCAGAGATTTCTAATATTTTTCATTGTTTTCTAATTCAGATTTAACCTATAATACTCAATATAAGAAAATTCTGATTTATAAACAAATATAAATGTGATTATTCACTTTCCAAAATAAATATTTCCTTAATGGAAACTACATTTTATCTCCTCTAAATAGGAAGCTCTTCATTTCCATTAAGATATAAGCTGATTAACAAACACTGCATTTGTACTGGGTTCCAAAGTGCACATCCTGTAGAATGTAAAGGGAGACTTGTTTTAACCATTCAGCTCTCAAAACTCTTTTTTTGTGAGAAAATATTCCAGTGTTATGCCTTGTCCACATTTCCTTTTTGTCCTTTCAATTTTTCCCATGGAAAAATTTTCATTTTTCTTTTCTGCTCACCCTTTATGACACATCTTTGCCTTTCAGACTATGTTGGGATGACCTTGTAAGAAAAAGTCTTTTTTAGGCTCTCAAGACAACTCTTGGGGTCACTGGTCCCCCACAAGCAGAAACAGATTTGTCAAATTTTGTTTGCCATGTATCATGCTCAGAGTATCATGGGCATGGAGGCTGGTCTGAGGCTCCCAAATTAGAAAGACTTAACTTGAAGATGAGCTCTGAATTTCTAGAATCAACCACAAGACTGATTTTCAGCAAAATTTCTCTTTAAGCTCTCCAGGTGTCATTTGTTCTCTTTGTTACCTTTGTCCAGCTATCCTGAGTTTCCTGAGATATCATAAAACCCATAGAAATCCATATGTGAACCCTCTCAGTCTTCTTTTTTCTTTCTTTCTTTCTTTTTTTTAGTGGAGACAAAGACTTTGTTATATGCATTGTTTTTGTCTTTGCTAGCTTCCCCATTTGATGTGTACTGATCTACGTCATACTGGGACCCAGGAGGGAATTCGTCAGAGGAACCAATATGTTGCTTTGACATCCCATGTGCTGATGGCCACGTGTCATGAGAACCAGGTAGAGATGGTCATATTTTCCATTGATATTTGAATGCAATTAGAATAATCATACTCTGATGAAGAGGGCTTTGGGAGCCATCTTTATAAATAAGTGTGAACAACTTATAACAAAAATCATTATAATCCATCAAACTGTTAAATATTCTGTGCAGTGTGAAAAAAACCATAATACTGGGTTTTAGTTCTAAAGCTGCTATAGTTTGGAAAAGGATTTGCGTCTGTGAATTTAAGAGAAAAAAAATTTAAAAAATGAAATGGGAAATGGGAATAAATGGATTCATAAAACTTTCTAAGTTTCTAAAACAGATTATGTATTAGTTATATAAAAACTAGTGAATAATTGGAGAAATAAGTGAATTACAGTTCTATGTTCTACTGTATTATCTCTCATTTGGAATTATAAGATCAAGAATTCTATCCCTAAAGACAATGGACTTAAGGCCTTAATTACTTCAGGTTTGCAGGATGCATTTTACAGATGAATTCCATAACAACTACTCTATGACTTCTTCTCCACAACTTGCTGAATTGTTGCTCTTCATGACCAGGATTTTAGTAGGTTTTGGTTTGCTTAGCCTTTTGAAGCGTGTTGGATCAGGTGTACTTTTATCTCTGCTTATCTCTATCTTTAAAGATTATACAAGTTGTCCTTGTCCTTTACCTAAAAGCCCTCAATAACAATTTATTACAAGGAGAATTTTCCCCAGATGGAAAATAGGTAATCTGAACACCTCCCTGAACCCCATGTGACCCAGTCTCTGCACTGAGTTATGTCAAGAGAAGTCCAGTCTGGCAGTCAGAAGTGATTGAAAGGGAATTCCAATCTTTACCTGCACCTTTCAGAGAACATTAAAGAGATCCACTTGGTAATTTACCATGAATACAACTCAAATCACTTTTTCTTATGTTGTAATATTCTCCTTTGGAGACTCTGACCATCTGAAGGCTCCCAACTTTTTCTCAACTTTAGTCAACATGGTTGTTATTTTTGTTTCCCTTCTTATTCTCAGTCCTTCTCTCACTATTCTCTGGAATCTGTGTCTGGAGGTTGGGGAGGAGAAAGCCCAGGGAGCAAAGACAAAATTCCCCTCAGTAGGTGGCAGTAATGTTGAAAGGAAGATTGAAAACATTTGTATTTTGGGTGCTTGGCTGGCTCAGTCAGTTAAGTATCTGTCTTCTGCTAAGGTCATGATCCCAGGGTCCTGGGATGGAAGCCCTGCATCAGGCTCCCTGCTCAGCAGGGAGTTTGCTTCTCCCTCTACCCCTCTGCACAGCTTGTGATCTCTCTCTCTCACATACTCTCTCTCTTTCACTCTCAAATAAAGAAAAATCTTTTAAAAATTATATTTTAATCAACTTATCACAATCCTCTTGATTGTTTCACTTTAGTAGCTTTAATTTTTTCATACATGGGAAACCATTTGTGGATTGTTCTCTGGTTTATGAGGATACAGACCTCCCTTCTCAATTGGATAACTGGAAGAGAAAGAGGCATCTTACTGGAAAAGGCCCATACAGGATAGGGGGAAACCAAGAAGGCAGACTGAATTCCCACAACTGAAAACAATTCTCAATCCGTAATATCAGTTGAACACTCTAAGACTGTTGTATTGCTGCTTTTCCTTTTTCTTTTGACATTATATATTCTGTATAAAAGAATCTCAATGATTCCTATACTATGTCTTTGGCTGTTCTGAGCTATTCGCAGCTGAAGGGGACAATTGATTTTCTTGCTGTCAGTCCTCTGTTCTTTGTTCATTAGGTCAAAAGGGAGTGTGATCAATGTGGTTGTTTTTGACTATTGGTCAAATGCACAAAAGAGCGAGTATGTGCTGAAAGAGGTGGAATTCCTTGCTTATGTTGAGACCCTGGGATTCATGCTTGCTATTCTGTCTTTAGGGTGCTTGTGGTCTTGGCAGTCACAATTGTGTACATGATATACAGGCATACTCCACTCATGAACGCCAATGACTGGGAGTTGAGCTTTCTCATTCAGTTTTCTCTTGTCATCATACTGCTGTCTTCCATGCTTTTCATTGGCAAGCCATACAACAGGTTCTGCGTGACCTGCCAAGTCACTTTGGCAATGGGTTTTTCTCTTTGCCAGTCTTGCATTCTTGGAAAGACTATTTCACTGTTTTTAGCCTACAGAATTTCTAAATCCAAAACCCAACTTATATCCATCCACTCCCTTTATTGAAAAATCATTGTGCTGATCTCTGTTCTAGTTGAGATTGGCATATGCACGGCCTACTTAGTATTGGCGCCCCCAAGATTGTACAAGAACATGGAATGTAATGAAGGTGCTATAGAGTTTTTGTGCTCTATGGTTGGAATCGATGTCTTCCTGGCCTTGCTATGCTTTCTAACAACCTTTGTTGCTTGCCAATTGCCGGATAATTACTATGAAGGAAAATGCATCACATTTGGAATGCTGGTTTTTTTCATTGTCTGGATCTCTTTTGTCCCTGCTTACTTGATCACCAAAGGCAAGTTCAAAGTAGCTGTGGAAATATTTGCAATCTTGGCATCCAGCTATAGTTTGTTGGGTTGTATATTTGCTCCCAAGTTTCATTATTTTGTTGAGGGCGGGAAGGAACACTGATGAAATTGTTGGTGGGAGTGTCCCCACCATAGATAAGGGCATCCAACTGACTTCAGCCTCTGTGAGCAGGAAGCTTAATAATTCCACAGCATCAAATGTTTTGGATGACTAGAGTTGTGAGTTACATGTGACCTTCAAAGCTGCAATGGTGATATGGTTCAACATTCCCTTTCAAGTTGCTCCTACAGGTGCTGCCTGATGCTCTGGGGGTAATATGGAGGATTTGGGTTCTAGTAGTATGGTCCTAGCATGGGATATGAAATCTCATACTGTAAGATACCATTTAGCAGGAATTAGAATACGCATTACCACCAAAACTATAAGTAACTTCATTCAAACATTTCATATAAGACTTTGGTATGACAAGTGTATAGTAGAGGGCCCAAGTAACCTAAAATTATGGATAAAAACCTGGCTCTTGAATATGCTTCTTTTTATATATATATATTTTTATATATATTTATGCTTTTATATATATATATATATATCTAGAAATTTACATCAAACAAAGACACCTTGTGGGGACCAAAAGACATCTTGTTAATGCCTCTATGGAATAGATAGCTTTTCTCCGACTGAAGTAAGAATTATAGCTGGTAGACTTTCCCTTGGAGCAGGGCGTTTGGTAAGAGAATTTGTGTTTCAAAGGACTCTGCAGCATACAGATAATATTGAAGGAACTGGGATGTGAACAAAGCTCACAGTTCCTTGAATTCATAATGGGAATAGGTAAGTTTCTTCCAGAGGGAAGGCAAGGACCATCTCCTCCAGAATTTCCTAGATAACAGTAGTACAATATTTGAGTTTCAAAACATTCTTCTGCTTAAAAAATAAAAAGGAGGGGAATTAAGATATCACCAAAGCAATTGTTATGTTGATTATGTATTGAATACTCAAAACAAAATAAGCAAATATTTAACTAGAGCAGGTATTAGAATGCAAGATTTTTTAGGATAAATTAAGTTATAGATATTTACTCCATGATTATCCAGAGTTAACTGGAATGTTATAAAATTTTTTTCAATCTTCTTCCAGATACAAAATTTTAAAAATGATCTACATATATTTATGTACATATGAATTAAATGTGTGGAAAAACAGAATTTGTAGAAGTGCCGATAAACCAGATACCCATGTGCATACTTCACTTTAGGAAACCAGCAAGATCAGAAAGAGCTCTTTTTTTTTTTTAAGAGAAATATTAATCCTTGTGAATAACAATTAACCAAACTGGGCAGAGAGAGTCATACAGGTTGTAAGAGCAGGAAGTGAAACCATGATGACTAGGTTAGGAGGACGGTTCTGTCAGAAATTTATTTATTGATTTTTAAAGAAAGATGGTTCCAGACTAGATGAAGAGGATGAGCTTCCTGTAATTTAAGCATATACATTTTTTTTAAAGATTTTATTTATTTATTTGACAGACAGAGATCACAAGTAGGCAGAGAGGCAGGCAGAGAGAGAAGGAAGCAGGCTCCCTGCGAGCAGAGAGCCCGATGCGGGGCTCGATCCCAGGACGCTGGGATCATGACCTGAGCTGAAGGCAGAGGCTTTAACCCACTGAGCTACCCAGGTGCCCCATTTCCTGTAATTTAAATAGGAAGTTTACACCAAGGTCCAGCAAGGCTTGAAGTGAGCTTATTTCTCGGAGGGCTAATGGTATCCAGTGCTTTCTTTTCACCCACTATCTATTCACCCACCCATCTCCCAAAACTTCTATAGTGCTTTGCATCAGAGCCCTCAGATTCTTAAAGAAGAGTCTGTATCACAGCTTGAAGAGGGGGGTGATGGCTTTCTTTGACCTCACTTGACCCAGGAACGGACTTTGGGAAAGAGGATGGTTTGGCAAAATATCAAACATTAGGAAATGAGAATCTGAGTTGATTTCTTGTTTAGTTATGCATCTAGCTTGAGTCTTCTCAATGACCCATCTTGGGATTTAAAACAAATGCTGAAAGATCACTGAAGTCTAGTGATTTGTCTTACTTTTTAAAAAAAATATTTTATTTATTTGACAGAGAGAGATCACAAGTAGGCAGAGAGGTGGGGGGGGGGGGGGGAGAACAGGCTTCCTGCTGAGTAGAGAGCCCAGTACGGGGCTTGACCTCAGGGCCCTGAGATCATGACCTGAGCCAAAGGCAGAGGCTTAACCCACTGAGCCATCCAGGTGCCCTGTGTCTTACTTTTATATTCAAAATATTTCAATCTCAGAATAATCCATTTCTTTTCTGAAATGTTGATTACCGAATGAATATAAGGTATCTAAAAAGGCACCTCCAGAAGTCCATCTGGGCAATATCAAAGCCTTCATTATCTCCTTTCATACCACATGGCTCAGTAATACTGTCTTATTGGACTTGTGTTCTTTGTAACTATTTATTTTTCTGATCAGCAATAGGTTTGGGAAAATAGAGAAAACAAACTTCTCTAGTTTATTAAAAACAAAATATGAACTGAATTTGCATGCTGAACTTAAATGCTTACTTGTAAAACTTTCTAATTTTAAGATACAACTTTAATAGTCTGAAGTTATCACTTGTTGATTTGGTACACATGTATTGTTACAAAGATTGGCTTACAGCAGATAAATTGTATAATATGTGATTGTCAAGGGATGGTGGCCTAATTTTTAATATTGACCTATTCAATTACTTGTCAGGTATTAAAATTGTTCTGATAATGTTGAAAGATAATTTTTCTCCTTGGGCAAATGTCTTATGTATTTGTGTATCTATTTACTTAATTAAATTTCCATTTAGTTAACATACAGTATAATATTAATTTCAGGTGTACAGTTTATGATTCAACACTTCCATCCATCACCCAGTGCTCATCACCACAAGTGTGTTCGTTAATCCCCATCACCTATTTCACGCTTCCTCCCAACTTCCTTCTGGTAACCATCAGTTTGTTCTCTATAGTTAAGAGTCTATTTCTTGGTTTTCTTCTCTCTTTTTTCCCCCCTGTGCTCATGTGTTTTGTGTCTTAAATTCCACATATGAGTGAAATCATATGGTATTTGTCTTTCTCTGACTGGCTTATTTTGCTTTAGCATTATACTCTCTAGCTTTATACATGTTGTTGTAAATGGCAAGATTTCATTCGAAGGTGCCATTAAAAATTATGTCTAGTAAAAAATATGACTGGAATTTCTATCAGAAAATGTTGTCTTATAAGAGAATCTCATATAGAAGCCTCCGGGGACACTCCTTGCTGCAGGTGCACATTTGCTGGTAACCACATGCTGGGCCTTGGGGAGCAGTTCAGAATTAATTTCAGGGTGTTGCGTCAAAATAATGCAGTTGTTGTCTTGAGAAGTAGCATAAAGACCCACTGTTTGAAAGAAAAAAAATTGCAAAACAACACTTTATTCAAGGCTGACCTAGACACGTGCTGATTTGAGCTCTTTGGAAAAAAGGAATGTTTATCGAGGCTGCTCAAACCCACAACATAAGATTCATTTGTTTGAGTTAAGACAAAGAAAATTCTTGATAGGATGTTAATATATTATTCTTGATAGAAAGTGAACATATTATCAGAAAGGAAAGGATACTCCAACAGCCAGATTAATTGACTTAAAACATGAATCTGATATCTCTTCTACATTCATCAGTTCCCTGTGGTTCCTCAGTTTTCTGCAGCTTGAGTCCAGCTGTCCTAGCTGTCCAGACATTCAAGGCCCTGTATCCCAGACATTTAAGGCCCTGTGAACTGTTTTTCATCAACTGTTTTTCATCTTCGTGTATTTGCTACAAATATTTTCAATATTTGTTACCTGCCACCTTCCTACCCACATCCTTATAATAATCCAATTGGATGCTTGCAATTCCTAGAATTTACCTTCTATTTTCCTGATTTCATGTTGTTCATGCTATTCCCTCTTTCCTCTAATGTGCTGATCATACTTCATCCATCCGTCCATCCGTCCATCCATCCATCCATCCATCCGTCTATCCATTCATCCATCCATTACTGAAGGAATGGTGTACATCAGATTTGGAGTTAGGCGTAGAAGATGTACAAAGACAAGATGTTCAAAGAAGATGTACAAAGACAAGAAGATATACAAATTGCTGCCAATTCCAGGTGCTTGCCATATTTGGGATGAAAGGCAATAAACTGACAATTATCCTCTGATGTGATTAAGCTGTGATTGTGGGAGCACTGATGGCTAACCACTCATGTAACAAGGCCCAGGAGTGATGTTTCCATGTAGTAGGGATAAAGGAAGTGGAAAGAGGGTACTGGGGAAACCTGACGGGCTTCTAAATAGTAGGGGTCAGTTTGAGTGCAATAGGTACTTCACTGGGGAAGAGAGGAGAAAGCAGCACTGAAAGGAAGGAGGTGAGTTGAAATGCGAGGGGACAGTCTTGAAAAGAACTTTCCCATGGTATTCACGTGACTATTTTCCCATGGTATTTTCTCTTTCTTATAGTCTCTTTTTTCAAGAAATGCTATGTTTTTCCCCCCTCCAATTTATTCCCCTTTGAGCTGTCATGGTAAAGCAGCTGTTGGGAACAGCTAAAGGCAGAGTAATTATTTATAATCTCAAGATAGAATTACTAACAATTTATGTGAAAAATCTTTGTGACATTTACTCATTTACATTTTGAGAGTATAGTTACACTTCTCCCCTGATAGTTTTGGAAAAACAATTCAGATACAAAAGATATAACGTGAAAATGCAAATACACCAGATGCATTACGTAGGGTAGATTAACTGTAGAGCCAACAACCCCTAAATCTCAGAGGTTTCACAGATTAACACTTAACACATCTTGAGACTAATGCATGTGTTACTGGTCAGGCTGCTGTCCTGCATGGCCCCCTTCCAGGCGGTGACTCAGGGATGCTGCTGGGTCATCTGTATTTGCCCCCCACACCTGTGCGCTACATTCCCCACTCTGCTCTGGGCTCCTATAGACTGCATCGCATAAACTCCCTTGTCCCGTGGCTTCCAGCAGGTTTTGCCAATGAGAGGCACCAGTGGGAGACAAGACAGAGAGCGGAGGAGAGGTCAGGGTCTTTGCTGTTTGAGCCATGGCTCATTCCTCTCCTGTGGCCCCTCTCTAAGACTACAACTCCCACCAGGTGTCACTTTGCTGATTTAGCCCCTTTTTCTTTCAGAGCTCAGTGTAAGAGCAACTTTCCATTATTCCTAGTCCCAGGACAGGGTGGGGGGGTATCACCATCCTTTTTTAGATTCTTTAACTTTGCCCGCTCATGTCCATAGTATTATTTTCCTTCTCAAAACTGGAGTTTTGAGTCCAGGTGTACCACTTAGTGATTCAGCACTTCCGTACAACACCCAGTGTTCATCACAAGCACCCTCCTTAATCCCCATCACCTGTTTAACCCATCTCCCTGCCCACCTCCTCTCCAGTAACCACCAGTTTTTTCTCTAGAGTTAAAAGTCTGTTTCTTGGGGCGCCTGGATGGCTCAGTGGGTTAGGCCGCTGCCTTCAGCTCAGGTCATGATCTCAGGGTCCTGGGATCGAGTCCCGCATCGGGCTCTCTGCTCAGCAGGAAGCCTGCTTCCCTTCCTCTCTCTCTGTCTGCCTCTCTGCCTACTTGTGATCTCTCTCTGTCAATTAAATAAATAAAAAAAATCTTTAAAAAAAAAAAAAGTCTGTTTCTTGGTTTTTCCTCTCTTTTTTTTCACCCTACGTTTGTTTGTTCTGTACTTTAAACTCTTTTCTCTTCTGACTGTATCAGGGTTCCCTGCTGGTACCCTGACTCATACAGTGATCCAAGTTCCTTTTGCTTTATGATTCCATCTTCAGTGGAAGCTGGAAGAGTACTTTCCAGGCTGTAATTCACAGATGAATGTAAACAGGCTGTGGGAAGGTCTGGTGCCCAGGCTGGGATCTGAAACTTAGGAACTCTTGAAACTATGAAGGACAAAACCAACTCTCAAGGACAAAACCTCCACTGAGGAGGAAATACTGGAAGTAGGATCCAAACTGGTTAGGATAAGGACAGCAGGGGCAAAGAAAGAAAATATTCAAATCCATATAATCAAAGTAAATCTGATTTAAACTTATGTCATCTTGAAATAATATAATAGACCTGGACATGAATGACAACAGAGGTTTTAGATGCTTTAGGATAATGATAGAGTCAGTGAGTTCTGCTAATGGAGTGAAGCAATGGCAAAGATAATCTCAAATTCCTCATATCACTGTCATATGACTGACTGCATCAATAAATATTCCAGGCCTTTTTCTTGTGTTTGCTACAAAACAATGTGGTGTGTGGCTGCCTGTTTTCCCAACAGTGCACCATCACTCAGAACACTTTGGAGTGCCTCATGGAAATGCTTTTGGAGTTTGGAACATATTGTCTTGCATAACCTCAATTATGAAGAATCTTCACGTTTTCAGAATGATTTTTTTTAATTTAAAATTTTTAAATTTATTGTTAAACATTGAAAGAAAAATGTAAGGGGAAAACAAGATATGTAAAAGGCTGAATGGAATAAGGAGAAGGGTAGAGCTAAACAAAAACACAATGTTAATTACCATTTTAGAAAAGCTGTTTGCAGCATCTACTGAAACTGGACATATACATACCCTATGACCCAGCAGATTCATTCCCAGGAGTATCCTAACTAAACAATGTCTGCATGCTTACGAAAAGATAAATTGGTAGTTGTGATTACCCAAGCAAGAAACCACCCAAATGCCCATCAACAGTAGAATGAATAAATAAATCGAGATACACTCACACAGCAGGGTATGGTACAGCAATGAAAATGAATGCTTTGTGGGGAGAAGACTGTAGGGAGGTATTGTTGAGAGCCCGGAGACCCATTTAGGAGTGATTACTGTCATCTGGGCAAGAGATCATGATGGCTTGGACCAGACCAGAGCTCTCAACAATTTGTGGCTAGTTGGACACTGTCACATCCAATCTCCTGATATAATTTAGACATTTGACAGTTGCACTTTAAAGTGCATGTTCAAAAGGAAAGGGGGACACAGCAGAAGGCTATATAGTTTAAGCACTTGGCATCAATTCCCCAAATAATCCCATTATTTTGTACAGGTTTTTACTGCCTTTTGAAATTCCGATTAATAAGGGGATCATTGGGGCGCCTGGGTGACTCAGTGGGTTGGGCCGCTGGCTTTGGCTCGGGTCGTGATCTCAGGGTCCAGGGATCGAGTCCCGTGTCGGGCTCTCTGCTCGGCAGGGAGCCTGCTTCCCTCTCTCTCTCTGCCTGCCTCTCTACTTGTGATCTCTCTCTGTCAAATAAATAAATGGAATCTTTAAAAAAAAGAATAAGGGGATCATTTAAGCTGATAAAGTCACCTGGGTGAAAATGATTTTCTCAGACTGGATGCCAGAGCACCCTAGTATATGAAAAATATGAATGAAAAATTTCCCGTTTCTTTTCCCCCATTTTAAAGTTGACACATCTCTGAGTAAACACATACCTTTTCTCCTTTCCATCTTTCTTTTGTATAGTCATTCTTCCACAAGTTCCATTGGGGAAGAGAACTGTGTTCTACTTGGTATTAGGAGAATGAAAGTAGATGCGGACACTTCCTGTTTTCTTAAGACATGAGACCAACACAGAAACCACAGTTTGGGGGGCGCCTGGGTGGCTCAGTGGTTTGGGCCGCTGCCTTCAGCTCGGGTCATGGTCTCGGGGTCCTGGGATCGAGTCCCGCGTCGGGCCCTCTGCTCTGAAGGGAGCCTGCTTCCCCCTCTCTCTCTGCCTACCTCTCTGCCTACTTGTGATCTCTCTCTGTCAGATAAATAAAATCTTAAAAAAAAAAAAAAAAGAAACCACAGTTTGGTACAAATGATGTGTGACACCATCCCTTTGAGTCACTTATACATCTGATGATATGTAAAGAATTTAGAATTACAGCCTAACAAGCACATGCCTTTTTCCCTCTTCCCCAAGACACCAAGATATCTTTCTCTTTGAAGCTTCTCTCCATGGTGCCCTATTTTTTGGGGCTGGAGTCTATTGATTTACATGTCAAGCATAAGGGTTTCTCAGTACAGATTATTACTTTCTTGTTAGTCGTTTTTATGTTTTTTCTTTTTGTTTCATTTTTGTCTTCTCTCTCAACTTCACTTTCATAGTAAATCTTCTCACAGTGTTGATCAGACTGACGGAGAAGCTAGCCTTGTCATCGAAGGCCTCGCTTGGGGAAGACAAAGGCACCATGATTTACTTCGGTGTCCCAGTATCAGAACTGGTTGGATATGGTAGAGCAAAATGACGAAAAGCAAAGAGTGTAGAATAGCAATGGCTCAAGACCAATAGTAAACTTCCTTGCTGTTGAATCCGAGGCAAGTTATTTTACTTCTCAAAGCATAAAGCCTGGCATATGGTAAACATGCAATAATGCTAGTGTCTTAGTCTGTTCAGGCTGCTGTACAAAATGCCACAGATCAGGTAGCTTATAAACAGAAACCATTTCTCATAGTTCTGGAGGCTGGGAAGTCCCAAGGTCGTGGCACTGGCAGATCTGGTGTCTGGTGAAGGTCTGCTTCTACCTGGAGGAAGGCATCTCTCTGGGACCTCTTCTGTAAGGGCACTAATCCCTAATGAGTTAATCACCTCCCAAAGGCTCCACCTCCTGGTACCATCACCTAATAATATTATTATTAGCTTCTCTCTGCAGCAAGAGCTAAAATGTGTATTTCATTTTGTCACTTTCTGGCTAAAATCCTTTACCATTATGTTCTTATTCCCCATTTATCTCTCTCTTCTGAAACCCTTTCTTCCTTGGGCTTTTGGGACTTCCCTTCCCTATAGCTAGATTATTTGACACTTCCTGAATTCATCCCCTCCAAGAAAAGGTGATACCTTCTTTCCAAATATTCCTTCTTTCTCTGTCTCTCTTTTGCTGGCTATCTTTTTCCAATCCATGAAGCTTCAGGCAACCTGTCACTTCTCTGCGGAAGCTTTCTGAGCAGGCCTCTCCGTTAAGCTGGCATCAGGGAACTTCTCAGTGCTTTGTAACACTCCACCCCTCCTTTGATTATGGCCCCTGCCATCTTGTGTTGTAATGGCTTTTGGAAGGGAGCACCACGAGCTCAGGGAGCTCTGGACTGCTAATCTCTGTATGTCTTGGTCCTGGTAGAGGGTCCAACTCACGATATATGCTCAGTACATGCCTTCTGAATATGACTCGGGTGGCTGCTACACTGGAAGGCTAGCATTTCACATCAGTGTGGTCAAGATACGGATGGAACTACACATTATCAGTTTTTGTTCAAAGTTCCCAAACACTACTGGCATGAGATTGTTTTCTATTTTAGTTAGTGCTTGTGGCTGTATGAACCCTTTCTCAAACATGGCCCTGCTCTGTACTAAATGCCATGCTAAAGGGTCCTTAAAACACTGTTACAGAATCGAGATGATTTGCCTCTGGAGAAACAGTCTTTAGTCTATGGACAAAGCCACCATATGCAACAGTCAGGTGTCAGGGTCAACAGAGCCGATTGCCAGCTTAGAGCCTTCCATCCACTGGCCTGGGCCACAGCAGCTAAAGCAAGGTTAATAGAAACTTCTTCAAACCACTCAGATAAAAATGCCTTGCCTACCCTCTAAAGTTCAAGACTCACCATGATTTCCTGGCCCTATGGAAAGCCTCTCTGCATGAGTATATTGCCTTCCCTGATTCCTTACTTCTACTTAAATTTTAGTGTGGGCGTTTTCGTATCCCCGTTCATGAAATGTTGCAATCATTAAGAATGCACCAAAAAAATTATATCCTCCTTTCTGGGTTTCTAACAAATTAAGATATAAGTTAAACAGTAGCCAAATGGGAAGCCAAATGCCATCTTTATTGGATAAATGTGGAATTGAGGATGAACTTGTCATGAGTCAAGTGGGTTTCCTAAATCTGATGCCCAAAATTGAGTGGACTGAGCCCTCTAGTCAATGGCAGTGCAGGACAGAGGCAGGCCTTCCCCTCCCCCCCTGTAATGAGGAACTCCTTAGGTAAGACTGGGGTCATGGAAAAACAAGGAAAAATTCCCACACCCTATGGGCATCTCACTTCCAAAGAAAATGATAGATAAAGTGTCTGAGCTCAGCCATTATCACCCTACTTTCTCTCAGGAGTGAGTAAGTAGTGGAGAGATGCCAAGGGTATTATGCTAGTTGAAATTCCTCAGTGCAAAGGAGTCAGGAATAGGGAAGAAGTATTTACATTCAGCACTGGCACGTGACAAGGGCTCAAATAACTTTTGTGGTTTAATCAGTAAAAGCGTATATTACGTGCTATTATTCCATATCAGTATTCTGTTCCTGTATTTGCCTGTTGGACTGAACAACATAAGGATCAACATATTGTAATTCTGCAGAGAAGATGGGGTGAATCATTTACAGATGGCTTACCACGAACTCCAATGGTGGTCACATAAAATGTCTGTCATATTTCTTGCCTGTATTTTAATGCTACCCATTATGATGCAAACTGAAAATATTTCTAAGCCTTGAAGCAAGGAAAAAATAATAGTGACTCTCTTTATGAGCTTTTTGCATTATTTGCTACTTCAAAGGAAGTAAAATATCCCTAAAAAACAAATTGACTCTATTTTCAAACCATAACCTCCTTTTACACTTCCAGTTTAAAGGTCAGTAAATGGGTATCTAGCATTGACCTTAACACATTAATGTTGCATTTTAAAAGCAGGGTAATGTGGGGCCATGTGATGTTTCTCAGATTTAGAAGCCTGATCACTTTATAATGTCCCTGTCCCTATCACTGTACAGTATCAAGTGCCTGCTGACCCGGAGGCTGGTGTTGGGTCAGTGTAACCACGATACAGAGGGAACTGATGAGGCTGGTCGACCCTTCAGAAAGTCTTTGGACCTATGACATAAAACTGTGTCCACTGGCAGGTTTATCTCCCCAGGACTCCCACAGAAAGTACAGGGGTAGGGAAAAGTGTGCCTCTCTTTGCCCGTTGATAGTGAGCAGCGATTTTGCTGATAGAGTGAGCTGAACAGAGAGCCTGATATGGGGCTTGACCACAGAACACTGAGATCATAACCTGAGCCCAAGGCAGACACTTAATCAATGGGGCCACCCAGGCACCCCCATGTGGATTTAAAAAAAAAATATTTTATTTATTTATTTGACAGAGAGAGATCACAAGTAGGCAGAGAGGCAGGCAGAGAGAAAGGAATGAGGCTCCCCACTGAGCAGAGAGCCCAGTGCGGGGCTTGATCCCAGGACCCTGAGATCATGACCTGAGCTGAAGGCAGAGGCTCAACCCTCTGAGCCACCCAGGCACCCCGATTATATTTTAATGTATTTATTTGAAAGAGAGAGAGAGAGTGTGTGAGCAGGGGGAGGGGCACAGGGAGAGGGAGAAAGAGAATCTCAAACAGACTTCATGCGGAGCACAGAACTTGAAATGGGGCTTGATCTCACAACCATAGATCACGGGCTGAGCCAAAATCAAGAGTCAGACACTTAACCGACTGGGACACCCAGGTGTCCCTCTTTTTTTTTTTTTTTTTTTTTTAATCTTAGCTTTCCTAATAGATGTGTAGTGGATTTCATTATGGCCTTAATTTGTGATTATCTAATTTTTAATGATTTTTTTGTTGTTGTTTTTATTTTTTAAAAATTTTTATTTATTTATTTGACAAAGAGACCATGAGAGAGGGAACACAAGCGGGGAAGTGGAAGAGGAAGAAGCAGGCCTCCGGCTGAGCAGGAAGCCTGATGTGGGATTCCATTCCAGGACCCCGGGATCATGACCTGAGATGCAGGCAGACACTTAACCTGCTGGAGCCACTCAGGTGCCCCTAGATGTTTTAATGATGTTTAGCTTAATGATGGTAAAAAATTGGCTTTTTTTAAATTACTGAATTGAAAGAGCTCTTTATATATTTTGAATACAAGGCTTTTATCACAGATGTGTTTTTAAAATATTTATTTTCAGTCTGTAGTTTGTCTTTTCATTTCCTTTATTAATGTTTTACAAAGAACACCAGTTCTTAATTTTGTTGAAGTCCAGTTTATTGATTTTTTTTTCCTTACACAGCTTGTGATTTTTGTATAATACCTAGGAGATCTTTGTCTAACCCAAGATTACAAATAATTTTTTCTATGTTTTCTTTTCTTTTTTAAAAATATTTTATTATTTATTTGACAGACAGAGGTCACAAGTAGGCAGACAGGCAGGTGTGGGGGGGGAAGCAGACTCCGCTGAGCAGAGAGACCGATGTGGGACTCGATCCCAGGACCCTGAGATCATGACCTGAGCTGAAGACAGAGGCTTAACCCACTGAGACACCCAGGCACACCTCTGTGTTTTCTTATAGAAATTTTATGGTTTTAGGTTTTGTATTTAGGTGCATGATTCCTTTTGAGTTAATTTTTTGTATATGGTGTATGTTAAAGTTTATATTTTTGCACATGGAGAACCACTTGTTCCAGCACCATTTATTGAAAGGACTATCCTTTCTCCATTGTATTACTCTGGTAGCTTTGTCAAAAAAAATTGACCACTATGTGTAAGTTTATTTCTGGAATTCATTCTGTCCTCTTAATCTATATGTCCTTTGTTATGCCAATACCATACTCTCTTGATTCTCGTAGTTTTGTAGGATGTCTTGTAATCAGGTCATGTGAATCCTCCAACTTTGTTTCTCCAAAATTATTTTGACTATTCTGAGTCCTTCATTTTTCTATATAAATATAGTCAACTAGTCAATTTCCACAAAAGGTAGGCTGAAATTTTTACTGGGATTGCATTGAATTGATAGATCATATTGGGAAGAATTAATAGCTAGAAAATATCAAGTCTTCCCATCTATGAAAACAGTACATCTAATTATTTATTTAGGTTTTTAAAAAAATTAATTAATTTTTTTCAGCGTAACAGTATTTATTGTTTTTGCACAACACCCAGTGCTCCATGCAATACGTGCCCTCCCTATTACCCACCACCTGGTTCCCCAACCTCCCACCCCCCCCCGCCCCTTCAAAACCCTCAGGTTGTTTTTCAGAGTCCATAGTCTCTCATGGTTCACCTCCCCTTCCAATTTCCCTCAACTCCCTCTCCTCTCCATCTCCCCATGTCCTCCATGTTCTTTGTTATGCTCCACAAATAAGTGAAACCTTATGATACTTGACTCTCTCTGCTTGACTTATTTCACTCAGCATAATCTCTTCCAGTCCCGTCCATGTTGCTACAAAAGTTGGGTATTCATCCTTTCTGATGGAGGCATAATACTCCATTGTGTATATGGACCACATCTTCCTTATCCATTCATCCGTTGAAGGGCATCTTGTTTCTTTCCACAGTTTGGTGACCGTGGCCATTGCTGCAATAAACATTGGGGTACAGATGGCCCTTCTTTTCACTACATCTGTATCTTTGGGGTAAAATTTATTTAGGTTTTTTTTTAATGTCTCTCATCATCGTTTTGTAGCTTTAGCATACAAATTGCACACATGTATCGGTAGACTTATCCTTGAGTATTTTATGATTTTGGATGCTATTTTAAATTGCAACCTTTTATTTAAGATTTCAATTTTCAATTTTTCCTTGCTAACTTACAGAGATGCAGTTGACTTTTGCCTACTGACCTTGTATTTTGCAGCTTTGCTAAATCCACTTACAATTCTATTAAGATTTGGGATTTGCCTTGTAGACAGTTTTATTTCCTCATTTCCAATCTTCTTTTGTTTTATCACTTTTGCTGTTTTACACAGGCTTGACCCTCCAGAATAATGTTCAATAGAGTAGTAAGAGTAAATATTCTTGGTATGAATATTTTTAATCCTTTGAATTAGAGTCACTGTATAGAAAGACATGGTGTATCACTTTTAAAATTTGCATTCCCTGCTTACTAGTAAAGTTGAATGTCTTTTAATAAATTTGACTATTTGTGTTTTTTTGGGGAGTGCCTGCATATATCTTTGGTAAATTTTTCCTTCAGTTGTTTAGCTTCTCTGATTCATACATACTTCTGACACATTCTGGTTATTAATCTCATGTATATTGCAATTATTTTCTCCCAGGATGTTGCTTGTCTTAATTTAATACAGTGGGCTTCAGGATATAGAAGTTTTAAATGTAAGAGAGTCAAAATGTGTCAAGCTTTTTTCCCTTTTATGATTTCTGAGTTTGTAGTGCGTCTTAAGAAGACTTTTCCATTCCAAGACAATACAGATATTATTTTATAATTGATTCTTACACTTTTATAGTTACACTTTTTAACATTTAGCTCCTCAAGGCATATGATTTTTTTCTTTCTGTGTGGTGTCTGAAGGATGTAGCTTTATAGTTGTGTAAATGGTTAGCCAGTTGTTCCAACACCCAGTTAATTGAGTAGCTTAAATTTTCTCCACCACTTTGAAATGCCATCTTTATCTTTAACTAAATATGTTCATATCAGCAAATGTTCACATATCAATGATTCTGGTTCAATGATTCAATGATTCAATGAATCAGTCAATGATTCTTTTGGATTCTGGTTTTTGTCCTTTGCCCCACTTTTCTAAAATTTTGCTAGTACCATATGATTTTTATTTCTAGAGACTTCCATATGTTTTGGTGTCATGTACAGGAATTCTACTGTGGCAGTCCTGTGGAGAGGCTCGACTCAACTTCCATTCTAGTCTTTTCCAAAAGTGGGTCAAAGACTACATTGCACAGATTCCCTTGCAGTTGCAGGTCTATTTGAAATTTACTATTTAGAAGTAAAAGGGGAGTACGTCTCTTGGAGGCTACTCTTCACCACCTCTGCTCATGAGCCCAGAGGAGGGCACATCTGTTTTTTCTCCAGCAATTATAGCAGAGGGGACAGGGTCAGGCCACCACAATCTGGTGTAGGTTGTGACCAATGCGGATCATTAAGCAGTTTGTGACTTTCTGACTCTGTGAGGCAGCTGCTGCATTGATGGGCCTGATTCTATACTGAAGTTTTGGGAGGTGTTCCTGGACACTCAGACTAGGATCCATTTTTGTTCACCCTCCTAGTGGATCTAGTACAGCTCATAATATCTAGAATGATTCTCCTTGTGTTAATTAGATGGATTTTGTTGTCTGAAAATGAACGCCACCACAATATGTCTGCCATCATATTTATTCTTTATCAATTGGGAGATAGGAATGTAAGGATGACATAATTATTACAATGTATTCTTGTGTCCTTTTTGTCTTTTGTGCCAATGTATATATTACTACTACTACTACTACTACTAAAGCCCAAGTTCACCAATACTTGTGAGGGATACAAATTTTATTGTAGATTTTCTAGGGGAATGGATTAGACTAGTGTTTGCACCACTTGGTAAAACTTAAGAAAAATTTTCCATAATTCTCCATAAGGACTTCAGTCTCCTGCCAAAGTTTTTCTTGGTTGTCATTTTAACCAAACTTCTTTTGCAGTTCTTTCTCTGTAGGTCTCTCTTACCTTCTGAATCCTTCATTTTCCTCCCCCCCTTTCCACATGTCATTTGATTAAACTTCTTGGAATATTAAAATACTTAGAAATAAATGAACTCCTACTGAGATGTTTTCTTGGAAGAAATAAAAGAAATTACACAAGTGTGCACTGTTTTGAGTAACTGGTTTCACAAGCTAAGTTTCAGAATGCTAAGCAGTAGACAGCAAGTGTTCTTTTCAAATTTGCGAAGAAAGACCGAGGCCCTGGCACCTTACCCTGTGATTAAAGGAAGACAAATGATCAGCTCCCTTAGGACGTATCTGTGTTAGCTATTAAAATACGGTCTTTAAGATCCAAACCTACCCCTGATGCTTTGGTTTGTGATGCTGGGGCTGGGACTGTAAACCCCGTTTCTGCTTTGCTAGCCGTGCTCGGCAAGACTCTGCAAGACTCTGTCGGTAGGGGGCACTAGAGGGAGCCTGAAGGCCAGAGTTGGGAGGACTTGCTTCTTTTTATTTTTATTATTATTATTTTTTTATTTGTTTATTTACAGCATAACAGTGTTCATTGTTTTGGCATCACACGCAGTGCTCCATGCAGTACGTGTCCTCCCTATTACCCACCACCTGGTTCCTCAACCTCCCACCCCCCCGCCCCTTCAAAACCCTCTGGTTGTTTTTCAGAGTCCATAGTCTCTCATGGTTCATCTCCCCTTCCAGTTTCCCTCAACTCCCTTCTCCTCTCCATCTCCCCATGTCCTCCATGTTATTTGTTATGCTCCACAAATAAGTGAGACCATATGATACTTGACTCTCTCTGCTTGACTTATTTCGCTCAGCATAATCTCTTCCAGTCCCGTCCATGTTGCTACAAAAGTTGGGTATTCATCCTTTCTGATGGAGGCATAATACTCCATTGTGTATATGGACCACATCTTCCTTATCCATTCATCCATTGAAGGGCATCTTGTTTCTTTCCACAGTTTGGCGAGCGTGGCCATTGCTGCAATAAACATTGGGGTACAGATGGCCCTTCTTTTCACTACATCTGTATCTTTGGGGTAAATACCCAGCAGTGCAATTGCAGGGTCATAGGGAAGCTCTATTCTTAATTTCTTCAGGAGTCTCCACACTGTTCTCCAAAGTGGCTGCACTAACTTGCATTCCCACCAACATTCCACCCTAAAACAACAGAATACTCATTCTTCTCAAGTGCACATGGAACCTTCTCCAGAATAGACCACATACTGGATCACAAAGCAGGACTCAACCGATACCAAAAGACTGACATTATTCCCTGCATATTCTCAGATCACAATGCTTTGAAACTGGAACTCAATCACAAGGAAAAGTTCAGAAGGAACTCAAACACCTGGAAGCTAAAGACCACCTTGCTTAAGAATGCTTGGGGATAGGAGAAGAATAAATGAAACAAGATGGGATTGGGAGGGAGACAAACCATAAATGACTCTTAATCTCACAAAACAAACTGGGGGTTGCTGGGGGGAGGTGGGATTGGGAGAGGGGGAGCGGGCTATGGACATTGGGGAGGGGAGGCGAACCATAAGAGACTATGGACTCTGAAAAACAACCTGAGGGTTTTGAAGGGTCAGGGGTGGGAGGTTGGGGGAACAGGTGGTGGGTGATGGGGAGGGCACGTTTTGCATGGAGCACTGGGTGTTGTGCAAAAAGAATGAATACTGTTACGCTGAAAAAAAAATAAATAAATAAAAAGGGAAAAAAAAAAAGAATGCTTGGATCAACCAGGAGATCAAAGATGAACTTAAACAATTCATGGAAACCAATGAGAATGAAGACACTTCAGTCCAAAACCTATGGGATACAGCAAAGGCGGTTCTAAGGGGGAAATACATAGCCATCCAAGCCTCCCTCAAAAACATTGAAAAATCCAGAATACACCAGCTGTCTCTACACCTTAAAGAACTGGAGAATCAACAACAAATCAAACCAACTCCACATGCAAGAAGGGAAATAATCAAGATTAGAGCAGAGATCAATGAGGTAGAAACCAGAGATACAGTAGAACATATCAATGAAACTAGAAGCTGGGTTTTTGAAAGAATCAATAAGATCGATAAACCATTGGCCACACTAATCCAAAAGAAAAGAGAGAAAGCCCAAATTAATAAAATTATGAATGAAAAGGGAGAGATCACAACTAACACCAAGGAAATAGAAACAATCATCAGAAATTATTACCAACAGTTATATGCCAATAAGCTAAGCAACCTAGATGAAATGGATGCATTCCTGGAAAACTACAAACTCCCAAAATTGAACCAGGAAGAAATTGACTACCTGAATAGACCGATATCTAGTAACGAGATTGAAGCAGTGATCAAAAACCTCCCCCAAAACAAGAGCCCAGGACCCGACGGATTCCCTGGGGAATTCTACCAAACTTTCAAAGAAGAAATAACACCAGTTCTCCTGAAGCTGTTCCAAAAAATTGAAGCAGAAGGAAAACTTCCAGACTCTTTTTATGAAGCCAGCATTACCCTGATCCCCAAACCAGGCAAAGACCCTACCAAAAAGGACTTGCTTCTTGCTTGCTGATTCGGAGAGCATAGTCCCAGCAACCACAGTGATTCCCTAAGTAGGACCTGAGTCTTGTTTTGCACTTTTTCTAACACATGTGAAATCACTTTCACTGTGCGTCCCCGTGATGCCCCCAGGGTATTGTCCATCTGGTTCACTGCTGTATCTCCAGCATCTAGAACAATGTTCGGTTATAGAAGGAGCCTAATAAATATTTTATGAATGAATGAGTTAATAAATTTAGACAGCCCAGAAATATGGTAGATTTCTAACATCAAAAGAAATTCTCTCCTCAGCGCCTCCAAATCCAGACACTATATTAGGGGCTTTGCATTCATGTTACTAAAGTAGGCATTAATGGTTCCATTTTTAGATGAGGACATTGAGGCTCAAAGACTTAAGTAGATCAAACAACTTAACCAACTTTACTATCTTATACATAACAGAATTGGGGTTTGAATACTGCATCCCATCTGAGTCTTACACCTGGACTCTTTCCCCCCTCCCCTACAATAATTGTGATATTTTAAGGATCCCATGGGAACAGTCATTGACAAACTATATATATTATGATGTTACATATACATACATTGAATGTGTAACTATAAGGAGAAAACATTTGTTAGAAATAATACCATTAGGGATGCCTGGGTAGCTGAGTCTTCTGCCTTCTGCCTTCAGCTAGGGTCATGATCCCAGAGCCCTGGGATCGAATCCCACATCAGGACTCCTTGCTCAACAGAGAGCCTGCTTCTCCCTCTGCCTGCTGCTCCCCCTGGCTGTGCCCTCTCTCTCTAACAAGTAATTAAAATCTATTTAAAAAATAATGCCATTATAATTTTCATATGTCTAATGGAAACTGATAATAGAAGAGGCTTTATAAACTGTGAAACTGATTAACAGCATACATTCTGGGGAGTCAGGAGATGTGGGTTCTATTTCTGGCTCTGAGGCTAATTAGCTCTTTGACCTTGCCTGAGGACCTCCCTGTGTCTCACTTCTCTCATCTGCAAGGTGAGGGAGCCAGGCTCTAGGACTTTGGATGCACATGATATTTAGCCTTATAATTTGGCAATTCTATATGTGACATAAAAATGAAGTAGCTTATCACATGCAGACAATGGGAATCATCCCCATGCAAGTGAGGTAGTAAGGAAATGAACACATAGGCCGGCTATTCTTCCTTTAAAAGGTTTGTATTGCTATCCATGAAAATCTATTCTTCTAATTTATGACCATGTTCTAAGAGGAATTGCAAAACCGTGAAGTAATGTTTTTTTTTCTTTTTAAAGCTAGATTGAAGCTAAAATTTCTTAAGGTCTGTATTGTTTAGAAAATATTTTTCACATTGAAATATTAAATGGAAGATTCTGTTTTCTGTTACTGGCGTCATGGAAAGATCTATTGGGAGATTTATCCAATTAGGTGAATGAAGTAAGGTTTTTTATTTACTTGAACTTGAATTATTTCTAAAAGGAGAACACCAGGATTTTTTGAAAAAAAAAAAATCTGTCTTCTTTGCAGCTTTGTAACTCAGTTATTATTTAGGGGAAGCATCAGAAAGATTTTAGCAGCACCAGGGTGTCTCAGTTGATTAAGCATCCAGCTTGATTTTGACTCGGGTCATGATCTCTTGATAGTGAGATGGAGCCCTGAGTTGGGCTCAGGGCTGGGCATGGAGCCTGCTTAAGATTCTTTCTTTCCTTCTGCACCTCCCCCTCTACTCCTGTTTGTGGGTGTGTTCTCTCTCTCTAACAAAACAAAAACAAAACAAATACAAACAAGAAAAGATTTTTTTTTAAATGACTCAATTAATTAAAAAAAATAGTTGCATCACAAATTAAATTCAGTGAAATCTCCATCTGTTAGTTGAGCACCTGGAGGGGACCTTGACGTTCTCATGGATTTAGGGATTCCTGAAACTGTGGCTGTTCTAGTGTATAGATGATAAAGCTGCTGTCTCCTTTCTCCACAAGGGTGCTCCTTTTCCTCCGCTCTCCAGGGGAGACAGTGGAAGAGAGGAAAGCAGAGAGGAGGCTGAGACTTGGCAGGCCCGAGTTCTAGTTCTGCCCTGGTCCAGGCTCTGTTGTCACTTTGGGCAAGTGCCTGTCTTTCTCAGGGCCTCACCTATAAAAGAAAGATTGGAGGAAAATGTGCCTGAGTGGTTCAGTCAGTTAAGCATCTGCCTTCAGCTCAGGTCATGAGCCCAGGGTCCTGGATTCGAGTCCTGCATCGGGCTCCCTGCTCAGCGGGGAGCCTGCTTCTCCCTCTCCCTCTACCTGCTGCTCCCCCTGCTATGCTCTCTCTGTCAGATTAATAAATAAAATCCTTAAAGGAAAAAAAAAGAAAGAAAATATACCCGAGACCCTTTCTGGGCCTACCAATCTTTGACTTTAGAGCTCATTTGAGGAACATTGGAGTCCAAAGGAGACCGGCTGCAGGGGGGCTAGTTGAAGGAAGTGCCTCAGCAGAGGGCTGTTATGAGTAAGGAGTAATGGAACTGAATAGACAGAGAGCCGGGCCCAGTGGAGCCCTTTCAGCAGACGAGCTGTGGCCCAGGGCTTCCTTTGGTTGCCGTCATGCTCCAAATAGGTAAGGCTGTCCTGGGTGATTTTAGCAGAGGCCAGACTAAGCTTTTCCAGAGGAGGCCAAAGAAGGTTTTGATCTGGTGCAGGCTATTTGACTAATTGAGTTTGCACAGTTTGTCCTGGGAGTAGCGGAACAAGAACCAGTTCTCCCCAGAGGAGAGGGACTATTTGTTTGAGCAGTTATATTTAATCACCTAAGACCTCCTGGGATGGAGGCTGCTCCTAGAAAATGTTATTTATTCTCCTTTCACAATCCAAAGTGTCACATTCTTCTAGGTCAAAGTTGTGTCTTTCTTCTCTACCTGATTTTAATGCAGATCATTTCTATTTTAGTCATGTCCAAGAATCCTATCTAACGAGGAAAGAGAAAAAAGGATGATAGAAGGAGTTCTTAGGTTGCACATTTTCAAATGACATGTTTATTTGGGTGTCGATGCAGTAAAACTAGTGTCCAGATCATGGTTTCACCCTTTCTAGACTTTTAATGTATTTGTTGTATTTAATGCATTTGTTGTTCATCATGTTGAAGAGTGTTGGGCCTAGAGGGGCCGTGGGAGACTCTTTGGTCTGTGGTGTGCTGGTCAGCCGGTTCTCTGAAAACGAAGGTCCATCATGGTAGCATTTGCTGATTTCTGTGGCATAAATCCTCTCCCTATGGCCAATTTGAAGGTAGTAATATGAAGTCACTGAATTTGGCACGGGGAGGAGATGCACAGAGTTGACTCTGGTGATCTGGTAAGAGCTGATCTTAGCACATTCCTGAGCATTCTCAATTCATAGATAGGCTGAGGAACGGACAGATGATGTGATTCGTTAGTGAAGAATATCTAAGGGACCGGTAGATTTCAAGAGAAGCAGCTTCTAGGAGAGGACTGCAGGAAAACACAGGATCTGAGTACAATCCAAATGAAAGCTGCCAGACTAGGCAGGCATGAGCTTCTGTGCCTAAATCTGTTAACTATCACCTTGGACTAGTGGGCAGATAACCAGAACCAAACTGTCCAGAAACAGATGTCAGTCCTCATAATATATGTGGGTGTCTTTAACCTAGGATGAAGGTGGTGGCCCAATCAGTGGGAAAGGAGCTATGTATATTAATTACATATTTTATATCTTACATTAATATTTGTCTATATGCTTATAGAATTACACCATAATATTGATATTATAATATTAATATGGCCCACGAAGCCCCTATTTTCTCCAAGAATGTTCAGCTTAACCTGGCTATGTGTAGGTAAGCAGTCACTTCTCTGTGAACTCTGTCTCTTCGGGATTCTCTTTCCTCTGCCTTTGTCTACACCGCGTGCTGTCAGGCACCGCCTTACGCCTTCCTGCTGGCCCTACCAAGGTGAAGCTTGTCAGCTGTCCCCTGCGTCTGCTCAGGCGCCCTTGGCTGAGGAGCTCGCTCCCTCCTGCTCCCTCCTGACTTGGGGCGGCCTCGCTGCCCTTGGCTCCCGGCTCCGGCTCTACTCCCAGCTCATGGGGAGCCCTGCTCACCGCCCCTCTCCCCACACTGCCGCTGCCCCAGCTCACCTTCCCTTCTTTACTTTCCCCAAGTCTCGTGGGGGTGGGGGTGGTGTGGAGATAGGGTGTGGGGGTGGGGTGGGTGGCTTGAAAAAGCACCCAGGATCTCTCTACTGCTCCCCCAGGCCCTTGTGGGGAACTCTGTTCTTAAACCGAAGATGCAGCCATTGGTGTGGCTGCTGCAGGTGGCCCTGGGCGCTCACTTAACCGCTGAAGTTGAAAGTTAAAGCCCTTTACAGACTCAGCAGGGATTCTGACCTGGTGCTCTTTTTTTATTTTTTTTTTAATTAATTTATTTATTTTCAACGTAACAGTACTCATTGTTTTTGCACCACACTCAGTGCGCCATGCAATACATGCCCTCTTTATTACCCTCCAACTGGTTCCCCAACCTCCCACCACCCACCCCTTCAAAACCCTCAGGTTGTTTTTCAGAGTCCATAGTCTCTCATGGTTCATCTCCCCTTCCAGTTTCCCACAACTCCCTTCTCCTCTCCATCTCCCCATGTCCTCCATGTTCTTTGTTATGCTCCACAAATAAGTGAAACCATATGATACTTGACTCAGCTTGACTTATTTCACTCAGCATAATCTCTTTCAGTCCCGTTCATGTTGCTACAAAAGCTGGGTATTCATCCTTTCTGATGGAGGCATAATACACCATCGTGTATATGTACCACATCTTCCTTATCCATTCGTCCGTTGAAGGGCATCTTGGTTCTTTCCACAGTTTGATGACTGTGGCCATTGCTGCAATAAACATTGGGGTACAGATGGCTCTTCTTTTCACTACATCTGTATCTTTGGGGTAAATACCCAGCAGTGCAATTGCAGGGTCATAGGGAAGCTCTATTTGTAATTTCTTGAGGAATCTCCACACTGTTCTCCACAGTGGCTGCACCAACTTGCATTCCCACCAACAGTGTAAGAGGGTTCCCCTTTCTCCACAACCTCTCCAACACACGTTGTTTCCTGTCTTGCTAATTTTGGCCATTCTAACTGGTGTAAGGTGATATCTCAATGAGGTTTTAATTTGAATCTCCCTGATGGCTAGTGATGATGAGCATTTTTTGAGGTGTCTGATAGCCATTTGTCCTCATTGGAGAAGTGTCTGTTCATATCTTCTGCCCATTTTTTGATATGATTATCTGTTTTGTGTGTGTTGAGTTTGAGGTGTTCTTTATAGATCCTGGATATCAACCAGTCTCTTCAATAAATGGTGCTGGGAAAACTGGACAGCTATAGGTAGAAGAATGAAACTCGACCATTCTCTTACACCGTACACAAAGATAAACTCTAAATGGATAAAAGACCTCAACGTGAGACAGGAATCCATCAGAATCCTAGAGGAGAACATAGGCAGTAACCTCTTCGATATCAGCCACAGCAATTTCTTTCAAGATATGTCTCCAAAGGCCAAGGAAACAAAAGCGAAAATGAACTTTTGGGACTTCATCAAGATCAAAAGCTTCTGCACAGCAAAGGAAACAGTCAACAAAACAAAAAGGCAACCCACAGAATGGGAGAAGATATTTGCAAATGACAGTACAGACAAAAGGTCGACCTGGTGTTCTTGGTTGGCTCCGAGCTCCTCCTGGTCAGGACAGGATTCTTATGTCTTTCTTTCTCTTTCCCTTTCTTTCTTTCGACAGATTATTTGTTTGTTTATTCATTCATGAGCGTATGCACAAGTAGGTGGCAGGCAGAGGGAGAGGGAGAAGAAGCCGGCTTCCCGCTGAGCAGGGAGCCCTACTCGGGGCTCTATCCCAGGACACTGGGATCATGACCTGAGCCCAAGGAAGATACTTAATGGACTGAACCACCCAGGCGCTCCCCCACCCCCACCTGGCCCGATTCTTACAATCACTCTTGCCCTTAGGAGGTCTCACTGGTGCTTCTGTGCTCTCTGGTTCCTCGTTTAAAGTCTGTGCTCTAGGTCTTCCAGGGTTTTTTACCTCTTGAAATGGAAAGCTCTTGAAAGATCAAAATCACTTTGTCTTCAAGAATGCTGTGTCTACTTTGGATTTGAAATGCCTATTTTTATACTGAAAGCCAAGTACTTGAATAAATAAATAAATACATATATATACACACACATACATTATATATTATATGATTATATATACATGTACATATACAACATATACATACATATATGTTGAATATATTCAAATATATTAAAAATATTTTATATAAATATATATATTTATCCTTTTGCTTCTTTGTTTTGGGACTCTCTCCCCCTCCTATTTGGTGCAATAAATCAATGTGAACTTCGGGTGGTTATAAAAAGGATGAAACCGAAGGTCATTTAGATGAACGTAAATATTTTCCTAAACTTAAAAAAGTAATGGAAGAAATGACAAGAAAAATGCCAACGGTTTTGATCACATCAAAATTAAAACTTTTTAGTGTTAAGAAAAGCACATAATACCAGAAGAAAAAAATAATAGTGTGGGAAGCTCTTTCCCTGAATATGAGAGATAAGTGATTAATAACCTTTCTATATAAAGAATTCCTACATATCAGTTAAGAACTCTGAGACACCATAAAAGTAAACAAACAGAGCATAGAAGAGAAGATATTTAGTGACTAATAAAACCAGATATCAAATATACGAAAATTAAAAAGGTGACATGTGCTGGCTGGGGTAGTCTAGACAGTGCTTATCCTCATATTGCTAGAAGGTGTGAAAATTAATATAATTTTTTTTTCTGGTAGCAAATTGAGACCAGGACCTTTCTGGTAGCAAATTGAAATTCAGACCCTTTGAGTCTCCTTCTAGGAATTTAGAAATTAACAAAACGGATGGATACAAAGGAAAAACAAAATCGTGGGATAATAGTTCACAAATTATGAAACATTCCTTCACAGGAATATTATATAACCATTAAAATATTTCTAGTATTTTTAAAGACTTTGTTTTATAATATAGAAAAAAATAACCAAGAGTTGGGTCTCTGGTATAATCTCAACAATACACAGTGTCATTTATAACAAAGAAAAGAATGGGTGAAATGTGCCAATGACAGTAATTTTAGAAGGGTGGTATTATGAGTTGTTATTGTCTTCCTCATTTTTTAAATCTTTCAAAATGAGCATCTATTGCTTTTATAATTAGAAAAACAAAGTATTCTTAGGGTGTGTCAGCAATTATACTTTGTTCTGGGCAAACATTGAAAAAGCTTCTATGAAATGCCATTTTCTCTGCACACTGCAGCCGCCAGTCTGTGGTTTAGTTCCCATCAGTGAGAGAGACTTTAGGGCCAGTAAGCATACAGCGATATAAAATATGAACAACAATAATTAAGGTTATGCAGAGGAGAGGATTTCCAAACATGTTAAAAACAGACACCTTTTAGAAGACAGATGTCTCTGACATTTTGAAAAAAAGTCTCAAATCTCTGGCAAGCTATCAAGTGACATCAGCGTTTGTATTGCGTGCTGTGCTTTACCCTTTACAAGGTGCACACACCCTCATTGTCTCACTTCTTTGTTAATCCTCGCAACACTATGGGGCGGGAATGATTACCATCATTTCCAAATTACCATGAGGAAGCCAATGCAGGGTTGTTAGGTGGTAGAAGCATGATTCAAATCCAGATCGTCTCAGGAGAAATCCCAGGCTTAATCCACTGGACCACACTCTTTCTCTGCTGTTTTCAAGTAATCCAGTTGAGTCCTGACAACAAAAAAGAAATGTAAAATAAATTTTTGTTGCAAGATATTTTAGACCTGAAGCTCTCTGTTAATTTTTGAGGATGTGATGCCATCTGGAAGTGGTATCCCATTTTAAAGCTGAGACAGTGAGTCATGATTTCCTGACCCATATATATGATGTACCAGTTTTATTCTTTTTTTTCCTAAGATTCTCTCTACCAGAGAAGACTCTACAGGAGACAGATGGCTGAAGCATGGTGACATCCAGGACTGTTGCACTGCACAACTGCAGGGAGCACCATTCATATCATGGTCTATGTGAATGGCGCTTTCTGGAATTGTGCAGTGCCCAGCCTGTCCGGCCATACCTGGCCCTCGTGATCCTAGGTTAAATCCTTACCTTTCATTTTGATACTCCGACTCTGTTCAGGAGTGTTAGTCCTGAGAGTGGTGGCCAACAAGGGGCCTAAATCCTTGTGTCTTGGATTTTGACCTATCTACTATGGCCTCCCTGAACCCGTGGTGATTTATGTAGCACAGAGGACACACTAAGAAAGAAAATGTTGCACTTTCCCTAGACTCACTCAGTGGTTCTCAACCTTGGGCACATTGGCAGTATCTGGAGACATTTTTGATTATGACAACTGAATAGCCAGTGCTACCGGGATCTGATGGGTAGAGAGTCCAGGGACTCTATTAAAATATCCAAAAGAGCATAGAACACTCCCTCACAGCAAAAAATGGACTGACTCAAAATGGCAGCAGTGCAGACCCCCAACTTACTCTCTTCTTGATCAGTTGGGTCCATTTGTGAACCTTGAACATTTTTTTTTTTTTTTTTGGCTTTTTTCGTCAGGCCTTAAGTAGAAGAAAACTAGGAGGCTCCTTTCCTCTAAATCCACACCATGTGGCTTCCTCTTGGGAATTATTTGTTTCCTCTTAGAGAGAAAGAAGCAAAAGTTCTTCTTGGGGAGAGGTTTTCTGAGCCATTTATTCAAGGCCTTTTCCCCCCCATAAGTTTTGGTGCAGTAATATTTCTTAAGGTGTGAGAAAGTCCATGGCTGGAAAATCCTCCAAAGTGAGAGAGGGCATGGGCCCCCTGAGAGTTCTTACTACCTCCATCCCTGAACCCCTGTGGGTGGAGAAGAAGGAATGCACACGTCTGAGGGAATGATGAACCTAGTCTGAAGCAGGCCATTGACATATTTTTGCATTCTCTCATTTTGTCTAAAAAATACATGTGAATGTTTTTCTACTCTTAACATCCATATGAATTTTGATACAATTATTTTAGATCATCAGATGCCTCACTTTGTTTCTTCAAGTCAAGTCTTTAAGTCTTTGAATAAAATGGAAACTTCATGAACATGCGTGTGTTTATTTACCCTGTTGCTTTGCCATGTGGAATTTTCCTCCGTTGCCCCTCTTCAGGGGGCTTGGCAGATAGTCACCCCCTTAAGGAGAAAACATCTGATCACTTTTATTAGGCCAGTGTTAGAAATGTTGAACTGTGCTGTGGTGTCCAGCTGCGTCATGACGCATGCGTCATGAATGGTCATGATGGTCGGTATCCAGACTCTTAGAGGGGGTGTTGAATACACCACTGGATGCATCATGAATGACAAAGGGGTTCTGAATACCCTCCGAAAGGAGAGGAAGGAAAGGAAAACAGCTGTAGTTTCAGGACAAGAGCTTCAGCAAGATTGTGGCAGTGTTTCAGCCAGCAAGGGGGGGACTTCACCTGTCTGGGTATGGGACCAGACTGGGACTAGTTTCTGCAGAGAATTCCAGGGGGAGATGCCAGGAGACCAGCATTTGGGAGGGAGATGTGTGCCCTGAATTCTGTCAGTCCCCCGTGGGATATGGCAAAGTCGGCCAGCTGGTTCAAGCACCACTGGATCCGGTGGACTGGACTAGGAGCCTGGCCAGATGGCCTTGAACTGACAGTAGGGCAAGCAGTGGCTTGTGCTGGATGCTACCAGGTAATAAAAAACAAAGATTCCTTGGGTGTGGGGTGCTCAGAGATGATGTCCACGGAGGGTAGAACATAATAAGAAAATACTACAAGAATGAAATGTCTCAGAGACAGACTACGTATGGGTTAAGAGTTATGGGGAACTTTTAAGACTCATCTGCAGGGCACTGGGTGGCTTAGTCAGTTAAGCATCTGCCTTTGGCTTAGGTCATGATCTTGGGGTCCTGGGATGGAGGCGCTCCATTGGGCACCCTGCTCAGGGGGGTCTGCTTCTCCCTCTTCTTCTGCCCTTTCCCTGCTCATGTTTTCTTTATCTCTCTTTCAAATAAATAAATAAATAAATAAAATCTTTTTAAATTTTATTTTTTGTTATTTTTAAAAAAGATTTTATTTATTAGTTGACAGAGATAGATACGGCAAGAGAGGGAACACAAGCATGGAGAGTGGAAGAGGGAGAAGCAGACTTCCCACCATGCAGGAAGCCTGATGTGGGGCTCGGTCCCAGGACCCCGAGACCATAACCTGAGCCAAGACAGATGCTTAATGACCGAGCCACACCGGGGCCCCAATAAAATCTTTTTTTTTTCTTTTCAAAACAAACAAACAAACAAACTCCATCTACAAGAGGTCACGTATTTAAGACCCAAATCCATTCTTTGTAATGTCTTCCTTGGGCTGGTTTAAAGCAAATTACTGGGGTAGTAGGAAGTGCATTAGCATTCTTGTCACCTAGAAGAGACAAGATGAAGTTGTCTGATTAATGATGACATTAGGGAAATTCTTTGTAAGGTAGTGGAGAAGGGGCTGTGGAACATGTAATGGACTGGACCTGCCAAAGCAGGTGACAGACAGCAGTGGGGACTCTTAATTGTTTTCCAGACACAGTACTAGTCTGAGGATCCTGACAATTCTCCCTTTCATTGCAGTTAATGGAGGGGGGGAGTAGGGGAAGTTGAGGCAACAAGTAACCATAGGAAGAATGTGGGGATCAGAATATGCCACCCCAAATATGCCACTTTGGCAGAAGGATTCTTTTGAGCTGAAGACAACTGAGAAAGAGAAGATGCTAAAAAAAAAAAAAAAAAAAAAAAAAAACCCCAAAAGTTCTATGCCCTACCTACCATTTGCCTAAAATCAAAGATAGACTCTTAGTCATTAGAGATAACTCTGGACCCTTAACAGTCCAGAGATGGCACTGAGAGGAATCTAACTAACGAACCTTCCAGGCTTAACCCTTCTCTCCCCTCCATATATTTCTCTTCTCACAGTGTATTCCCCTAGAAGCCTGAACCTCCTTTCCTTTGCCTCGTCACTTCTCTACAAATTTCTTGTTCTTTGTTAAGATGCTATATAAGCCCAAGTTCCAACCATCTCTCTGAGTTACTCATCACTGAGTTTCCTCTGCGTGTATATATGCTGTACTTGATAAATACTCTGTTTTTCTCTTGTTAATCTGTTTTTTGTCAGTTGAATTAGTAGACTCCCCAGTCACTAAACCTAAGAGAGGGAACTGTTGCACAGGATGCATTTTCAACCTGCTCTCAGATTTGGAGACCAGGAATGACATAACCCTGAAGAGGCAGACAGGCCAAATGTTGCCCGTTCACCTGGGGCAGTTGAGAATCTAGAACCTCTAAGTGTCTTAGCTGAGTTCCTTAAAGTGGAAAAGATGTATAGATGCCAGAGGTGGTCACGAAATGAGCTTGGAGTCGCATGCTGGAGCCAGTGGCTCCCTATGGCACCTGGCTTCCCTCCTGAGGCCACTCCAGTCGCCTCACTCACAAGGGCTGCTCAGCATTTCTACTCTTCATACTCTCTCCCCTCTCCCACTCTGCCCCAGCCCAGTGGGATAGTACATTGATCAGTCAGCATCCAGCCAGGAAAGCAGAGTCCTCATTGGGTAGTTCAGTAGAGGGAATTTAGTGTGGGGAAGTGGTTATGAAGGTTTTAGAAAAGAGGTATGGCCAAATAGTAGACAGTGAGGCAGTCCACAGGTTAGCAATACTGCCCTTAGGCTCAAGTGGCAAACAGAGAAAGTCCAGAAGTCCAGGAAGCAGGGCTACTTGGTGGGGGCTGGAGCCAAGCTAGGGTCCTGCTTGTTGGGGTCTGAAAATAAAGAGTTAGGGACTGTCTGGTAGAGGCTGGGGTCCTGGAGATGCGGAGAATGCTGGAGATGTTGGCTAAAGCAGAGAGGGAGAGGAACATTTTGGGTTCTCCTTTTCTTTTGTCCTAACATTTCCCCCCATCCCAGGCTCTCATTGGCCGAACCTGGAGAGAAATCAGGGGGAAGGGAGTCTGAGAAATGTTGTTCACAAGTGTCAGCCTCCTGCAATACAGAGCAGAATTGAAGAAGGCTGGGGAATGAAAGTGAAAGCAAATGGAGAACTGATCAGCACATAGCACAAGCCAAGGGAGGACTCTGGGCATAAATTCTAAGATGGTATACTTGTTTTAGTTAGTCTATGCATAGACACTTATAAGAACTTATAGGATTAGCCTCTGTACGTTGAGTGCCCCTGGACCTTGCAGGCCTAAAGTAGGTGGGTGGAATCTTAGACCTAGCCTAGATGGTGAGCTCAGAAGTAGGTGGTCCAGCCTAAGGATGTGTTCTCAAGAGCACAATGCCAGCATCTCTCCTGTGTCTACTGGACCCATGAATGAGAGTGGGCATCACATGGGAGCTAGGGGCCTCAGAGAGGAACTGCTGACAAGCTCCAGCCAACAGATGCTCAGGAGGACAGGCTTAAGAAATGAATTGACTTCCACAATTTCTCTAGGCCTGAAGAATGGAAGGAAAACCAAAATTGGAAGCTTCTAGGCAGGAGTGGGGATGCAGGTTTGGAAAAGATTTGCAGTTTGTAGAAAGGATGTAAAGTTTGTAAAGGATGCAGCACAGGGAAGGTATGGAATTCTGTGCCTTTCAACATGTCTTAAAGGAGGACCGCCCATCAGAAATCACGACACAAAAAGCCTGTTTTGAACCTGATCATGGCATTCCAGGACCTGGAGTGAAACAGATGTGGTTTGAATTCTGACTCTGTCATTTACTGGCTCTGTGTCCTCAATGTAGTTATCTAGCCTCCTGCAGACTCAGTCTCTCATCCATAAAATGGGGACAATTATAACATTGAAATGATGCATGTAAAATGCTTGTCTCTATGTTTGGCATATTGTAAGCACTCAAAAAACATTGTTAGGTTTTACTGAGGGCTCATTGCTTGCCAAGCAATAATTGTATTATTTATAACACTCTACAATAATTATTATTGTATTATTGCATGTCAGCCCATAGCTAGAGTGGGACTCCTGGAATGATCCACTCTAGTCTTCTCCTTAAGGAGGCTCCCAGAGGGGTCCCTGGGTGGCTCAGTTGGTTTAGTGTCCAACTCTTGAGTTCGGCTGAGGCTGATGAGATCGAGCCCCTCACCTGGCTCTCTGCTCAGCAGGAAGTCTGCTTGAGATTCTCTCCTTCTTCCCCTCTCCCCACTCATGCTCTCTCTCTCTCCCTCAAATAAATAAATGAATCTTAAAAAAAAAAGGCTACTGGATTCCTTTAGGAGATAAAAGTGGCAGTCAGGTCCTTCCTGATGTCCAGGGGATAGCCAAGGAGGACACTGTCATGGGGTGTCCATCTGTACGTGAGCTACAAAGATGCAAATTGTAAATCCTGACATTGCAGCAGCTATGTTTAGGGAAAGATATTTCAAACATGATCTTCCCTCTGTCACATAAGTGCTCCAAGACCCTGTTGCCATCTGCCTATGTGAACCTCCAAGTGGAGGCCAGTACTGGCCACAACTGAGAGGTTCAGTGTTATGATAGGATCCCACCCAGCAAGGCAGGCAGTCTGGTATACTGCAAAGAGCAGGGAATTTGAAGTCAAAGAAATTGGATTCCAACCCTGGCTGAATGGGATCTTAGGTTTAGTGGGTTCTGAGACTCGGTTTTCTCATTTGTAAAAAAGTGATAATTTAATCTGTATACTCAACCACAGAGTTTTTGTGAAAGTGTTTTGTGAATGATAGGCATTTGCATGTGTTGATATTATCATTTTATGTCATTATTGTCCACAAGCATGATAGATAGTCTTTTTAATTTATAAAAATATAGAAAAATTATAAACATGCTATAGGGATGAGGGGACATGTTTTGTTCAGAAACTTAGAGAGATCTGGCTCAGCTAAAAAACCTTGACTCATGAAAAGACAGATACTGCATAATAGTACTTATGTGTGGAATCTACAAATGCTGAACTCATAGAGGCAGAGATTAAAATGTAGGTTGGCAGGGGGTGGGCGTGGGGGACATGGGAAGAATGTTGCTCGAAGGGTACCAAGGTTTGGGGCACCAGTGTGGCTCAGTGGGTTAAGCCTCTGCCTTTGGCTCAGGTCATGATCTCAGGGTCCTGGGATCGAGCCCCGCATCCGGCTCTCTGCTTAGCAGGGAGACTGTTTCTTTCCCCTCTCTCTCTGCCTGCCTCTCTGCCTACTTGTGATCCCTCTCTCTCTGTCGAAGAAATGGATAAAATCTTTAAAAAAAAAAGAAAAAAGAAAAAAAAGAGTGCCAAGGTTCAGTTATACAGGATGAATAAGTTCTGGGGATGTAATGTACAGCATGGCGACTTTAGTTAACAATACTGTATTGTGTAATTGAAACGCGTGATGAGAATTGATCTTAAGTGTTCTCACCACATGTACATGTAAATGTAAGTATGTGAAGTGATAGGTGTGTAAATTAGCTTGATTGTGGTAATTATTTCACAGTGTAATCATGTATCAAAACATCACAGTTTAAATAGATACAATTTTTCTTTGTCAATTACAGCTCAATAGAGCTGGAAATAAAATTTTAAAAAATGTTTAAAAAACTTTGCACAGAACATTGGAATCTATGTAATGGCACCCCTCACTCTACCAAGCTGAGCCACCCTGCCGTCCTCCCTGGGGTTCTGTCTGTTAAGAAGTAGCTTCTGAATCATATGAACCACCACAAGTTCTCCAATCTGCCGAGCACAGCAGACTTTCTAGAATGTATTTAATAATGTTTCTTAAAATCCTTCTCCCTATACTTTGTGGGTAATGCCTCTCAGATCTTCTCTCTGACATCTCAGTTGGAGACCAACACTTTGATGACATATTTTCGGTGGGCCCATTGCTGTCATTTAAGAAGATGCCTCTATTCAAATCCAGATGTCTAGATCCATTTCCCCCAAACACCTGTCTGGCTTGTGTAAAGGGAGTTGGATGGTATTCACAGTCATGCTTAGAAACCTGCATTGGTCTGCAGGCTTCTCTCTTCCCGGAAAAATTAAAGAGGAAATGAATTGACTTATATTAAGTTTTAAATCAGTCTGTCCTCATTATATCGTTGGGTAGTAGGTAAGTCACTTGCTCACAGGGTATCAGTGTAAAATGGCTTTCCAACAGAACACCAAAGAACTACTTCTCAATTGAGTCCACTTTTCCATCGTTCTTATGAATGGGCAGGCTCTTCTACTTGAACACCTGTCTGTCTTCTAAATATTCAGGATGTAAGCTAGTCTTACATCGTTTAATTAATAACATGCCCTTTGAAGTTAGTGATTATACAGAAAGATGCTTCATTGTACCAAGTTTCCAGCTTGGAGTGGAGATCATGAAGTCAATGAGAAGTCACATCAGCATTCCATTCAGTTATTTTTCACTAAAACCCAGTTTGGAATAAACCAAGAGAGCTTATCTTGGTTTATTATAAGAAATTTAAAATGGCTATGAATACATTAAAGGGATAAAACACGCTGGTTTTTTGGGAAAAGGCAAAGGATAAATTAGTCAAGAATTATGTTAAAATATCAGTGAGGAGATTTAAAAAATATTATGCTTCTCATTTTCTTTGCTCTGTTTTCAGGTTTTGTGATCCTTTAATGTCATTTCAGCTTTAGATGCTCAGGATTAAAAGAATTACTTTCTGTGTAGTTTTTCTGATTCTTTGACAGTTCTTTTTTCAGAGGCTCAGTTTAATCTTTCTCCATACTTAACTTTCCATTAAGTCTGGCCTCTAAAATTTAATCCTGGTCTAGCAAATCTGAAATTTGGAAGAATTGTGTTAACTCCATATGAAAAACCTTCCTTCCTTCCCTCACTCCCTCCTTCAATCCTTCTCTTCCCTCCCGCCTTCCTTAAAATTCTTTCTTCTGAGAAGGATCCACTTCAGCTTTCCAGGAATGGATAGTAGCAGTTGCCTGATTGCATCACCTTCCTTCTGCATTTCCAAATTCTTCCTTCTCTTTCTCTAGACTTGTTCAAGCCATCATTGGCTGTCTCATGTCTTAAGCTTCAGACTTTTCATAGTTGGAAGCACTGGTGTCTGCTTTCCCCTCTGCCCACCCAATCAATTAGCCACCAAGTCCAATTTCACCTATGAAATAATTTTCTAAATAACAGTTTTGTTCAGGTCATTCTCTCAACAAAATTAATTCAATGTTCCATATTGTTTACAGAATAATTATTAAACTCAACCTGGCATTGTAGAATTTCCATGTCTTTATTAGCTACCCCTGGCCTTATGTTTAATTTACCCATATGTTTCTTATATGTTTCTGGGAAGCCAAGTTTATAGAGGTTTTCTGATTACATCTGGTGTGAAATCAAGCTAATTTCTACCACCATTTTACCTTAATTTAAAAAATAATATATGGTAGCACATGGTGATTTTGGAAAACATAGAATATACAGATAAGCAAAATGAAAAAAATCTAAATTCAAACTTGCAGGGATAATGACTGCCAATGTTTTGCTGCATTTTCTTTCAGAAATTTTTGTGTTCATATGTAAGTTCATAAAATGGAATTTCACTATAAATATTATAACAAATTATTTCAATAACTGTATCATTGACTATAACCCCGTGTTTATATTTCTGTATCTTGGCTATCAAATGCATGGATATTTAATTATCTGATCTCCTAGTTTGGTCACTTAGGTTGTTTCCAATTTTTTTTTCATGATTTAAAAAAATGTTCTGACCAACCCTATTGTAGCAAACATTTTGTGCAAGTCCTTAATTTCTTAGGGTTAATTCCTACAAATGAAATTGATTCTTGAGCATCTTTAATGTTTTCCTGCCATTCCTATTTTCTAAATCTTAATATTATTAGTTTTTGTTCTTTGGATCCAACTCAAAGTGTTTATGTTTTTATTAGGGTGTGCAGATTAAACTCAGAACTATTAATCTAAGGAAAGATCAGACTGGAGCTCAGGATAAGTTAGAGATGACTCTCTGGCTCATACAGTTTGTTAAGACTTGTTAACTCCGACCAGAATTACATGAGCTGTTACCCTAACAAAATTTACTCTTGAAATGGTTCATGTTCATGCAGCTCTCCAGGCCCCTCTTCTCTGATCGAATCAGCTCAATTATTCACCACAGTGCTGTTGATCAAGTTGAAGTTTTAGTACTGTGATATAAACTCCATAAGTTTAGGCATGCCTGACTAGCTGCCAGAGGCTCTTTCTTCAAGGGTACTTGGTCTATTTTTTGGGAATCCACCCCTAAATGGTTGTACATTTTATTCTGTCCTACTTAATTGAAAAAAAAAAAAAAAAAGCACATTTATTGAGTCCTTTTGGGGCAGATGGCTCTGTGCTAGGCTCTGAGGCACAATGATGAGCAGGACAGTCTCTCCCAAGGAGCTCAAGTTCTAGTAGGGGGGCCAACGTGTAAAAACCTGGACCTCTTCCCTGGGGCCTGTGCAACAACAGAAGCATGTGCAAGGCCGAGGAGAGAGCAACTCTTCAGGGAGGGGGTCAGGGAAGACGTCTTGTAAGAGGAGACAGGTGCAAGCATTTGGAGGATAAATAGGAGTTCCTCATGTGGTTGTGTCAGGAAAAGGATAGGAAAAAGAGAGAGCAGTATTTCTAAACACGAAGGAGCCTAAAACAATATGGTATGTTTAGGAAACGACATGTAGGATGGTATTGTTGGAAAAAATGCTATGAAAAGAGGAAAAGGGGGCGCCTGGGTGGCTCAGTGGATTGAGCCGCTGCGTTCGGCTCAGGTCATGATCTCAGGGTCCTGGGATCGAGCCCCGCATCGGGCTCTCTGCTCTGCAGGGAGACTGCTTCCTCCTCTCTCTCTGCCTGCCTCTCTGCCTACTTGTGATCTCTCTCTCTGTCAAATAAATAAATAAAATCTTAAAAAAAAAGATTAAAAAAAAAGAAAAGAGGAAAGGGTGTGTGATGAGGTTTGAGAGTACAATGGCTCTCTCGAACCAGCACGAACAGCCTGGTGCTCTTGTGTGCTTAGGTCTTGACTCCGGAGGCATTGTGGCTTGATGAAATTGTTGTTTTAGAAAGATGTATTAGACACTAGCATGGTGCCTGAATTTTACATAAGAAGTCCTGGAAACAGGGGCGCCTGGGTGGCTCAGTGGGTTAAGCCGCTGCCTTCGGCTCAGGTCATGATCTCAGGGTCCTGGGATCGAGTCCCGCATCGGGCTCTCTGCTTAGCAGGGAGCCTGCTTCCTCCTCTCTCTCTGCCTGCCTCTCTGCCTACTTGTGATCTCTCTGTCAAATAAATAAATAAAATCTTAAAAAAAAAAAAGTTTAAAGAAGTCCTGGAAACAAGAAGGTCAGGTAGGAGATGATTATCATTACCCACAAAAGAAATGAGAGGGGTTAGGACAGGAACATGATCCTGGTAAACAAGGACAGAGGCCCAGAGCTCTGCACCAGGCCAGGGACAAGGAGGTTTGAATGGGCATAGCACTGAGAGAGGATTTTAAAAAACAGAGCAGAGTGGTTGAATGATTCAGGAGAGTTCAGGGTGAAAACCAAAATTGGGAGCCACTCATCTAAAAGGGGCATCAGCAGGACAAATTTGGGTGAAGAGTAGAAGCCGTGTGAGAGTCAACAGTTCGGACCCTGGGTACACCAGAAGATACCGCAGAGTGTAAAATCAATGAATTCTCTGAGTAGAACAAGCAAACATCAACAGGGATATCCTTAAACAGAGCACAAAGTAAAGTTTTCCTCCAACCCCCAAATCTGCAAAATACCAGCAAAAGAGAAGTCTTTGAGGGAAAACTAACCTGAATTGATTTCACAGTAATTTTGATCTGAATATGAAAATCTCATTTAGACTAAAATATTCAAATTTCATAGACAAGTCCAATAAGTACTAAACATTTGCCTTGCTTACTTTATTGGCTTCTTTGTATCCCTAGCAGGGAGGATTTTTGATTAATTGTTCATATCCTTTATCCATTAATTGTCCACATCCTTTACTGGGGTAGGAAACAATAAGTCACTTATAGATGTTGCAAACAGCCCCCTTGAAGTGCTAATATTTGCCACTTTTCCTCTACTTTTCCACAGGTACCCTTTACCCCCTTTGGTTTGCACTGTGTTCTTGTTCTGTAATCTTGTGTAAACAAACCTTTTAAAAACTTAGTGGTTTAAAACAACAACATTTTGCTTCTAAATCTGTAACCCCAGCCAGAGCTGGGCTGGGGTAGTCTGTCTTTAATCCCTTTGATGTCGGCCTTGGTGGATGGAAGGCAGAGGGATGGAATTATCTGAATACTGCTGGCTCACATGTCTGGGATGTTGGGGAGACTCAAACAGGTGGGGTCTGGGACAACCAGAGCCGTGGCCATGTCTCACTATTTCTACGTGATCTCTTCAGAGTAGCCAGATGTTGGTGGAGAGCTTGCAAGACATGAAGAGAGAGAATGAGAAAGAGACCGAACCAGGAAGGAGCTGTATTGCCCTCTCTAATCGGCCCGTGGAAGACAGCAAGTCTCTCTTTTGCTATACTTGAGCTATTAGAAACGAACTGCTAAGGCCAGCCTGTATTTAGGGATGGGGAATTGGACTCCATCTTCTGCAGGACGAGTGTTAGATAATTTGTTCTGAAACCACTGCAGTCTAAATGAGGAGAACTACCACTGTAGCTGTAGTTTGGTTGTTGACCTTTTGTTTCAGAAACTCTCACCAGAGAACTTTTTGACTCCTCCTATTCCCTATTTGGGTTCCTAATCCAACTTTACCAAGATCTGTTCTCTGTAACTTCTGATAGTCCCAAAGCAACATGACAGGGTGGAGAGAGCAGGTGTTTGGAGTCAGAAAGACCAGATTAGTAATCCCCTGGTCTCAGATGAGCTACTGAATTGCTGTGATTGCCTTGTGACTCAGACAAGCTTCCCACAGTGCGTGGAGGTGGTTAGTTTAAGACCACGAATAGCATGCTTTTTCCTTTAGTTAAAAGCAACAGTAAGATTTATATGTGGAGCAAGTAACAAACTTTACTAAGCTCTTCTTACATGAAAAGTACAAGGCTGGGCTCTGTGGAGGTTACGGAGACTGACCTAGCAGCTGTAGAGGCTGGTTCTAATCAGGAAGTGGAGGCAGTCTGTGGAGGCAGGAGCCCACAACATTACTGTCCTAAGACCTGGGCGAGCGGGTCTACTACTCGTGCCATCCGTGCCGTCCACTACTCCTCTCTCCTCTGCCTTCACAGTCTCAAGGGCTTCTGTGCTTTGAAATTTCTTCCTCAAAATTTCCTAAGTGACTCTCCAGTGAAGTTAGTTCCAGTCAAGGCCTGTGCTGCCATCTGAGGAAGGTGCTCTGAGCCTGCACCAGGTCTGACATACGCCCTGGTCTCCCTTTCTCCCCTTCAGGATGTTCTCTGACTCTCTGAAGCCCCCCACCTCCCCATGCATGAGGCTGACTAGATGTTCAGGAGCTTCTGGACTCGTGACACCAGGGTTGTTTCAGGGCTCTGTGGCAGGGCTCTGCTTCAGATGTGCATCCTGGTGAGTACCTAGCTTCTGTTGGCTAGCATGGTATTCCTCTTGTAGGAAGACGTGAAACTGGGCTGCGGGAATGGTGCTGACATGCAAATTCTGAGGCCTGAGAATTTACATTTCTGGCAAGTTTCCAGGTGATGTTAATACTTCTGGTCAGAGAACAACACTTTGAGAACTAGTGTGAAACTGTATGTCTTGTGAGTGAACTGTGTTATATTCTTTTCCATCTTTCAAGAGTGTTCATTCTTCCATTCTGTGGTATTGCTAAAATGCCTAGCTTGAGAGTAATGCGGGTCTGAATTCTCCAAACATTATACACAGTGATATTGACTCGGGCATCACTCTGCGAAATGGCCCTCTGCAAATGCCCTACCTGACGACATGCCCTGTTGATTATGGCTCAGTCAGTGTAGTTGGTCTCTCATTTGTGTGGGTCACAGGAACGTGATATGTGATAGGCCATGTCTACTTGGCTTGAGGGTCGGAAAGGCAAATATGTGGTTCTGGGACCACCTCAATGCCACAGGAGTAGGTATGAGTGTGACTTCATTTATGTATTTTCCCAAATTTTTGATGAAGATGAGATGTCAAAAACTAAACTCTAATCAATGTTTGCTGGAGGAGGTACGTTTTCAAAGGAAAATTGTAACGTATATTTGAGCGGGGTCTTTGCTTTTTGGTAGCTTGGATTTTAAAGAGAGGGGTATGTTTGTGGGCAGGGTTTCTTTTTATTTTTTTTTAAAGACTTTATTTATTTATTAGAGAGAGAGCATTAGCAGGGGGAGGGGCAGAGGAAGAGGGAGAGGAAGAAACAGACTCCCCAATGACCTGGGACTCCATCCCAGGACCCCGAGATCATGACTGGACCCAAAGTCAGATGCTTACCCAACTGAGCCACTCAGGCACCCTGTGGCCAGGGTTTCTGAATAACAGAGGCTAAAGTCACCCAAAGGTGACCAGCAGGTCAAATGACCTCCTAAGGGATTCAGGAGTTTGCAAAGACATCTCTGGTCCCTGTGATTGAAAACAGCAGTCAGCATTTACTAAATAGCAGGTTAGTGTCAAATCCACTCCAAGATGTGTGTCCTACAAAATATGTAGTCCCCTGGGGCTAGTCATATGGTCTTGTCACCCCTCCCCAGTCCCCCAAGGCCTCCATAGAAGCCACTGAGGAACATTGCCGAGAGGGAAGGTACTCAGAGGTACCAGCCAGCTGCTGCAGAAACTAGAGGAGAGAATTGTGTTTGTGTAAAACTAGATGTAGTAGGGATCCCCACATGTTATCTTCGTGGACTTAGTTTACTTAATGCGATTATCAGGGCTCAGGGAACTGCCCAAGATCCTACCACTTGCGTCACAGAGCCAGGATTTAAGTCAATTGCACATTCCCGGTGTATACCAGAAGGGACCTTCAGAACAGGTATCAGATTAAATAATCACTCACCTACCTACGAGCTTCGCCCTGGTAACTTAATCTCTCTCTTCCAGAACTCTTATATAACTCAAGCTGATTGTGAGGAAGAGAGAGACAAGAACTAAGTGCCTAGCCTGGTACTGGGTATGTAATAGGTGCTAAAAAGGTCCACTTCTTTCCTTCTCCTAAACCTAAGGGCTTCCTTCTGATTCACCAGGAGGCACAAAACAAAGGTTTACTTCCAAGCAAGTTACTCTGCCTTTTCAAGCTTCCATTTCCTCATTTGCAAAATGGAGATTATAAAGTTGTTGTGGTATTTAAAGGGGAAAATGCATGTCAGTGCTTAGCATAACACACAGCATGAGGTCAGTGCTCAATAAATGCTAACTATCAATAATAATCCTAGAAATGGCAACATTTAAGAATCTAGGGTTGTTGGAGTCAGAAGAATGGTGATCCCTGTCACCGGAAGGCCCGGGTCTAGGAGGAGGTCTGGGGGCCCCAGGAGGAAATGGGGACCCTTTGAGTCACACTGTTTTATACACTATGCAGGCTATGCAGCTCTTGCCAAGGAGATGGCAGGATTTTCTTTCAAATAAAACTGAATTTTGCACAGTCCTCAGAAGTTTTTCCTCTGTTGTTGAATTGAGCTTCCTAAGAGCTTCTTATTGGGATGAAGAGAATGAAGCGCTTGACTTCTCGTTAATAGCCTCTGGTTTGATAATTAGACATTCCAGGAATAACAGCTTTGGCTGAAGTCAGCGACATTTTCTTTTGGCAGTGAAAGAGTCTTCTATTTTCCTTTCTTCCCATTCTGTTGTGATTCTGGAAGAAGCTATTTGAAAGCCCGGAGTTTTTGTCACACGTTTTGTTCTTTAAGGCCACGTTGTGTGCTAAGATTTTCCTCGAAGGTCACAACTAGAAATATTTTGAGGTGGAAAGACCATGGGAAAGGCCAACTTTCCATATATTCCAGAGGAGGTGAGACGTTTTCAATGTAAGGCTGCATTATAACTCTTCTTTAGCTTTTTGTTCTATCTTTGCAACGGGGAGCTGATCCTGTGGAGTTTTTAAAAGAGACTGGGAAGTCTTGGGCCGGAAAGACCAGACCAGCCATTAACTTGTCCCTGGCAAGTTACTGAAAACCTATAACCCTCAGTGTCCTCATCTGGAAAATGGTAGTCATAAACCCACATTGCAGAAGGGTTTGGGAGGACAAAGGAGCTTCCATAAGGCTCACGGAGTGTGGCCTGTGTTAAGCACTCAGTACAGTTCAGCAACATTGTGTCCTCTCCTTTGCCTCCTGCACTGCTTTATAATTAGGGAGCTATGGGCAAGTCTCTTAGGCCCTCTCGGTGTCAGTTTACCATCTGTAAAATTAAGGGGCATCGCCCTCACCACACACTACTATTGCATGGGGCCTGAAGAGTATATGAGTTGGTGACTCTGTATGTTGTTACCATTGTTACCATTCACTGACAAGCTGCTCCGACACTGGCCGGAACCAGCTTCAAGGAGAAAGGTGGCGTGACCATAGGTGACCACTGGCCTGTGCATCACAATGACCCTTGAGCTAAGACTGAGGAAAGTAGAAAAGGCGAGGAACCTCAGGATGGGAAACAGCCTGAACCCTTCAGGTGATTAGAAGAGTCCAGGGAGGGTTAGCCCAAACCTGCTTGGAATTCTGAATCATCCACCAATTCCAGGGTCAAGCTTGGCATTTCTGCCATGCCCAGACTACTCTATTACTCAGCACTTTTTTGGTGAAAAGCGGCAGAAACCCAGTAAAAACCAGGTGAAATCTAGAAAATGCCAGCTAATGCACAGAAGAGAATTTATTACCTCATGAAAGCAGGAAGTCCGAAAGATAGATCCACACATGGCTGGGCAAGGGGCTCAGGGGGTGCTATCCGGGCTTTTCCTCTACATCTTCAGCTCTTCTTTTCTGTTGTTTTGAATATTGGCCTTTCAGTTTTCCTCCTGCTTCTGATAGACTTTCTCTACCCCAAGTTGGACCCTGGTAAACTTCGGTTTACAGTCCAAAAGAAAGAGACCCGCATTCCTTGCCATGTCCATATTTCAAATCCTATGGAAGAGCTCTGATTGGATTTTGTTAGGGTATGTGTTCATTCCTTGAACGAGCACAGGGTAGCATGTCAATGGCATACCATAGTCCCCAGAACACATAGGTGTAGGTGATGTGGCCACCAGTACGAGCAGGGGCCAGGTGGGCCTTGTGATTTACAGTCCAGCGGTATCTGTGTGGAACAGAGGAGTTGCTCTTTACTAACAAAAGAAGATGTGTGCCAGGCAAAAACAAACAAACACTATCCAGAGAGATCCCCATGAGATCCTCAGCGAACTGAATGGAGGTCGCAGTATGGGTTTCAGCCTCTTGTCCACCCAGAAATGCATTCACCCTTCAGAGACCACTGAGAAACACAGCAGTATAGCCCTGGGTTGGCCTCTGAGAACTCGATCTCCTCGTCATTTTCATGCACCGTACATATCATTAGCCATCACATGGGCCGGTTCCCTCACTCCCATTGTGTTCCCTACCTGTTTGAAAAACCCCAGCTCTGGGTCAACCAAGCCATCCCATTTCTCTGTGCTTATGCCTGGACTGCTGAGCCCTCCAGGAGCTAATCACAGGCCTGTACAGATAAGGGAAGTCCCAACATGAGGCAGGTCCTTTTCCTAGGGAGCAATTCCATCTTTCCAGCACAGTGGCCATTTCAAACATTCTCTGCTTGCTGGTTATTTGCTGTTTCTCCTGTGGATAGATTTTCCACCTATGTGTTTTCTGTGCACTGATTGTCTGACTTCAATAGACAACATCATCTGATTCCTTGCCTTTTGGCTTTCTGCTGGATTTTGTCAAAAGAGACATCAGCAGAAGCACCACCTACTTCACAGAGAGAACAGAGGCCACCAGAAGGGAACCTCCTCATCTTCTTCCATTGAGCCTAAAACCTTCCTGTATCTGCTTCCATCCTCTTCCCACCATTTCTCCTGCTATCCTAACTAACAGATTACCCAGCACCTGGTTGAGACCAATTTGTCCACTTGTGCTCTGGATTCCATGTCCTCATCTTCCTGGGGTCCTTGTTCTGAATGTTGTTGTTTCTCTCTGTGATCTTTAACCTGTCCCTCACACTGGATTCTCCTTTCTGGCAGCAGTCAAAGTTGCTCAAGGCTTTCCCATCTTTTTTTTTTTTATTTGGGAGACGGTGTGGTGCTGAGGGAGACAGAGAGAGAGAGAGAATCTCATGCAGACTCCATGGTGAGTGTAGAGCCAAATGCAGGGCTCAGTCTCATGACCTGAGCCGAAAGCAACAACAGTCTGACCCTTAACTGATGGAACCACCCAGGTGCCCCAAGGCTTTCCCATCTTTAAAATTCCCCCGCAACACCTTCTTCTCTTTAACCACCATATTTCTCTCTTCCACATCACAGAAATCTGAAAAAGATTGTCTGCCATTTCCACAACCTCACCTCATATTTTCTGAGGATATCTTCTAACCCCTAATAGGCAGCTGATCTGTTTTTTTTTTTTTAATTTTTTTTTTCTTTTTTACAGATTGAGAGAGAGAGAGAGAGAGAGAGATTACAAGTAGGCAGAGCAGCAGCCAGAGAGGGGAGGAAGCAGGCTCCCCGCCAAGCAGAGAGCCCGATACGGGGCTCGATCCCAGGACCCTGAGATCATGACCTGAGCTGAAGGCAGAGGCTTAACCCACTGAGCCACCCAGGCGCCCCGGCAGCTGATCTGTTTAAAGGATCATACCATCTTTTGCCGATCTGGCATTTTATCTTTAGTAGGAATTTAGTTGTTTCTCTTTTTCCCTAAGAAATTATGTTTAAGAAAGAAAACGGGTTATGAGTCTGAAAAGTTGGTCAAACATTGTTAATGCCAGCATTCCACACTTACTTTTCCACTATAACTTGCAAAAGAAATTCTTGAGAAAATGTGTATATACTTCAGAGCTATGGTCAGCACTGGGCATCGGGACAAGGGGAGGCATGTATCAGGTTCTGTGAGGAAGGAAGCAAGAACTATGGTGAAGAGAGGAGCTCAAAGCCAGGAGTGGGTCTGAGAGTTTGAGGCAAAGTTCATTCAGACATGGTTCTCACCTAGAGACCTATAGACAGCAGTCTGTGGTGCTTTATGAAAGATTACTTGCTCTGTCTTGAATTTAATCTTTATCTTCCCTCTACCTCAACCTGGGAACATCTGCATTAATCCTCCCTTTTATCAGAAAGACATTGTACAGAAAGCATATTCTTTAACAGACATCCAACTTATGTTTAAATCATCAATTTAATGCTCAATTACCAAAGAGCATGGATTTTAGAATTAAGCAGGTGTGGGTGATCGTAGGAAATTTATTAAACCTCTCTAGGTCTCAGTTTCTTCTGTACTACTCAAAATGTATGCATTCTCCACCCTGTCTGAACTCTTCGTACACACAGTCACCCAATACGTGCAGGCCAGTACTTTCTCAGACTTCAGTACGCATTTGAATCACTTGGGGGATCTTATTAAAATGCAGGTCCTGAGTTAGGAGGTCTGGAGTAATTCTGTATTTCTGAGAAGTTCTCAGGTGCTGCCCGTACTACTGATCCTTGAGCCATCCGTTGACTAGCAAAAGCCTCTCTGAGCATTGATCACATGAGTATGAAAAATGAAAATGAGTCACCATCTCTTATAGCAATGGAAAGTTTCACAGTGTCTCTTAGCCTTTTTAAAGATTCATTATAGGGATGATGGAATCCTTTGGGTAGCTCTGGGCAGTCTTCATCCCTGCAAATGGTCAGAACTCCTCTTCTCACTTCAGGGTTGGTGTGGTCAGGTCTGCTAGCCCATTGGCCTGTCCTCTGCATTCTCCCAACTCATATCCTCACTAGCCAGAGCTCCTTACCCTTCTTCAGGCGCCTCAGATATTCGTAAGGGAATTTCTCTGTTTCCAGTCTCCCCTCCATGAACTAGCCTGTGTACACCAGTTCCTCAATTAAGTCCAGACCTTGTGAGAGAAAGAGCTCCCTGAAGACATGCCTTAGACTTCCTGTGTACTGGGCAATAATAGTATAAATGAGCTTTTGGACACTGAGAAAAATTGGGCCCAAAAAAGTATTGGGACCAACACTTCTATGTGTATTTAGTACAGTCAAATAAAGTATGTATGTTTTGAAACATTTTAAAAACACTCTAGGTGTTAAAATGTAAATAATATAAATGACACGCTGTTATCATAATAATGTCTATAGTTTTATTGAGCACTTACTATGCCCTGGGGTGCTGTACATTTACTACCTATAATCTTCTTATAAACGTTGTAATCTGTGTTTCCTTCTTGTGCCAATGGGGATTTTGGAACTTGGAGAGGTTGAACAACTTCCCAACTTGGAATCTGCTGCCTTGGTCTCGGGCTCAAAACTCCTTACACTACTGCTTTTCCAGACTTAAGGGATCTCTCATGCTCTCTTTTCCTTTGACAACCATGTCCTTACATACATGTTTTGGTTTACTTTTGCCACTTACTTTCTCATTTGTAATATTTGTGGATTTTATTAATGAGGCTCCTCTTGACTTAGCAATGTGATCATCACAGGTGGGAAATATCTGTGAGGGGCTTCTTCAAAATATTTTGTTGAGTTTAATCTTACACAAATGGTCTTCCTCAGGGTCTGGAGTGGTGGGAAATAGAGTCATTTTTTCTATCAGGTAGTGAGACAGTATCCAACTGTGAAGAGTGCGAATTATTTGCGATTCCAAGATAGGGGTGAAGGAATACTTGAGTTCATACCAAACCACACACTAAGAATCCTGGTGGGTTGTTTTTATAGTGAGTGACTGAATTGGGGTCAGACCTCAGGATGGGAATCAAGGCGAGGAGACCTAAACAGGTCCTCGAACAAAACAAATGAACATAGGGGAAGGGAAGGAAAAATAAACTAAGATGAAAACAGAGAGGGAGATAAACCCTAAGAGACTCTTGGAGGGGAGGTGGGTGGGGGGATGGGGTAAAGGTGTGATGGGCATTAAGGAGGGCACTTGATGGAATGAGCACTGGGTGTTGCATGCAACTGATGAATCTCTAAATTCTACCCCAGAAACTAAAGAAAAAAAAATAGAAAAAGAAAAAAAATCACAGCAACAATACTCCAACTAGGGAGGAATGACTTAAATACTGTGCTGGAAGCCCCTTTGTGTGTGTGTGAAGTCATCTTTCAAGTTTTAAAGAACCAAGTTTGAGTAAATTAAAGCAGTACTGGGCAATGGCTGGGACAGATGGCTTTGGTCTGACACACAAATGTGTCTTGTAAGATCACAGAATGTCAGTGATTCTGGTCACCCCACCTTCATCAGATCTTGCCTGCTTTTAAAGACTTTTTTTTTTTTTTAAGATTTTTATTTATTTGACAGACAGAGATCACAAGTAGGCAGAGAGAGGAAGGGAAGCTGGCTCCCTGCTGAGCAGAGAGCCCTATGCGGGGCTTGATCCCAGGGTGCTGGGATCATGACCTGAGCCGAAGGCAGAGGCTTTAACCCACTGAGCCACCCAGGCGCCCCTTGCCTGCTTTTAAAAACAAGAAAATAATCACCTTCTGTTTTGTTCTCTACTTTTCCTTTTTGGGATTATGCTCAGTCCTTCTTCTCCTTAACGGGAGGGAGATGGAGAAAATGTAGGTGATTTCTACATCTCTAGACTCTGTAGAGGCTGGTAAAGGCTCAGACAGAAGAGCCTTTTCCCCTGGAAGTTTCCTTAAAGCAGTAATTGCAGAGCTGGTATATAGCCATTAGCACACATTTCATTGAGGGCTTCGATGTGTTTTCTTTGTTTGCCAAATAAACTTTATTTTCAGAGAGAGGGTTGCTCCATGCTTTATAAATAGCAATGTTCTCAAATCTATAAACAGGAACTGCATTCTCTTTCAATGATGATGTTCTAAGAGAAATGTGTAGCATCTTAAAGCAGCAGAAACACTGTAGGAATATAAAGTGACTCCCTACCCGGTGTGAAGTATTCAAAAGGTAATAAAGATGACCAACCCTAATTCACGGTTAGCAATTTACCAGAAAGGAACAAACCAACCCTGTAATAGGCAGGTAAAGAAAACCCCCAAAACTTCAGTGAGCAAACGGCCAGTGTGCACTTATTATGACCTTTGACCAGAACTCACATGTCCCTCATAAAGCAAAAGGGACAGAAATGCATAACGTAAGAAGTTCAATGCTCAGAGAGTCTAGTCCTGGATCAAATCTGCATTTCTGGTGACACACAGCCTCTGGCTTGTAGTCTTTTGAAGGTGCTGAAGGTAGAGCAAGTCACACAGTCACGCAACCTTTCTGGGCCCTCATCTCCTCCTCTAAGGGTGGAGACTGTGATGAAACTACATGGGACAATGATTCAGCTCTGTTGCTACATTGGTATTGGTCATTGTTATTTTGACCGGAAGTAATGGCATTCATTTGGGAAAGAATCTAGTTCAGAGTTCTCCTTGCTGAGACTGGGTGGTTGGTGCCCTCCTGTGTGTCCCTCTGGGCCCGGCCCATCACGGCCTCCGTGTGCAGCCCTGTCTGTGTGCTGATGTGTGCATTTCCCTTCTCTGGGAATGGCCTGATGGGTTCTATTCAGTTCTCCCAAGTTCAGAGGACAAAGGGGATGTTGAAATGAATCAGAGGATGGATCTTCTTAGGATGAGAATTGAGAGTAAATTAAAATGTTAAAATCCATGGCAAGAAGGCAGAAACATCACTCATTTCTCAGTGTCTAACTCACCAAATCTTCATTTTCATCGAGAGCAGAGCAAAAATGCTGCCAAGTCAAGAAAAATAGTCACTTTCAGATGGCAGCTCAGTTGGGCTTAGATGGTCTCCTTACCTCCCTTCTTGGGGTAACCTAAATTTCTAAGGCTCTTCCATCCTATCTTGACCACAAGAGGAGTGTCTGGTGTCTATGTGGTCTTCGTCCTCATCCTGACAGGCCTGCTCTTGAGGCTGCTCGTCAGTCCCCTGCAGTGAGACACTTTCCCTCACATCGGGGCCCACAGTACAGCACTTGGGAGTTCCCTTGTCTTGACCTCAGCTCTCCCAGCTGCTGCCTTCTGTCAGTCGTGTCTGTGTGCTTCTGTGGGATGGACCACTCCTCTAGAAACCCTGAGATTGTTGTTCTCCATCATGCGGGGGGTATGTGTGCAATGGTTATAGGTCCTGTTTGGAGGAACATTGCCATGTTTGCTTATTGTTTCTGTGTGATTATTATTACCAATACTCTCTTCACTGCCCAAAGTGTCCCAGTTTCACGGGACTTAGGAAGGCTCCCCTCCAGGCCCCCACGGCCAAATGCCTCCATCAGCTATTGCTTCCCTCCTGCTCAGGTGCCTTCTTGTTTTTGGCCTGAGGGAAGGGAGAGGCGGAAAGAGGAGGAAAAAAGGATACTTATGCAATCAATTATGCTACCCTCTTCAGGACTATATTCTAAGATTTCTCTTTTATTGTTTAAATGGAATTTTCTAGAAATATTATTACGTGGAGTTTTCTAGAAATAAAGCAAAACAAAACCATTTTTAGGTTCCTGGCCCAGTCATGGCCCTTCAAGAACCCATGTCAGTGGTGGAGGAGGCTGCTAAAGGTGTGTGTGTGTGTGTGTGTGTGTGTGTGTGTGTGTGTGAAAGGTGGGACCTCAAAGTTACAAAGGAGAGGGACTAAAAGCAGGTGAAAGGGAGCAAGTCTTATAGTAAAGGGAGCAGATAGTCCAAGTCGGTAGGAAAGGTGTCATAACAGTGTACACTCATGAGTTCAGCTAAGAGGGATGACAAGAGCGGAAAGGAGGTGCTCCCTGCAGGCTGGAGGGGTCAGAGGAGGCTTTATGACTGCCTGGAATTTCAATATGGAAACTGGGAAATGGATGGGCAGAAAGCTTTACTGATAGGGAGAAAGGGAAGGGAATGATGAAAATGTGGTGGTGTGAAGTAGCAGGAGCCTTAGGGGAACGAGAGGGGAAGCAATCTAGTTGGAACATGTCCTTTGTGCAGAGAAGCAGCTACACATGACATTGAAAAGGCAGACCGGAGACAGATGGTAATTGGCCTTTAAAATCAATTGATGAGTTTCAACTTTATTTTCTGGCATAAGGAAAATACTGAAGGGCTTTGAACAAGAGAGAGATATAACTAGAGCACTTTTCTCTTGCCCCTCCCTCCATTTGTTTATTTCTCTGTTTGGGGGAAACTTATCTGTCATGTATGTGTGTGGACTGGCTAAAACTTTGGGATGATTAGAGAAAGAAAGACCAGATAAGTATTTTAAGTCAGCTCTTAGAACTTTGCTCAGTGAGGTAAGTGACAATAAGCTGGCCATGAAGGACAAGTTAAGAAATCTCATCAGAGGGCGCCTGGGTGGCTCAGTGGGTTAAGCCTCTGTCTTCGGCTCAGGTCATGATCTCAGGGTCCTGGGATCGAGTCCCACATCAGGCTTTCTGCTTGGCAGGAAACCTGCTTCCTCCTCTTCCCTCTCTCTGCCTATTTGTGATCTCTCTCTGTCAAATAAATAAATAAAATCCTAAAAAAAAAAAAAAGAAATCTCATCAGAATCATATAGAAAATAACCAAATGAATGTTCTTGACCTGGATAATATATTGGTTGAAATTAAAGAGTTACAGGATGCACTTAACATAGAAATGAAAAAGTGAGCTTGAAGAGTTATCGATTAATCCACCCAATCCAAAGAAGAGGGGAACAAGGGTGAAAAAAACACACAGAGCCTCAGGGACACAATGAACGATTTCAAAAGATCTAATATAGGTGTTATTGTTGTCCCAGAGAAGGGGAGAGAGGGTCTGTAGAAACAATGGTCAAAACATTCTTAAATTTGGTGAAAGACAGAAATTCATAGATTCAGTTAAACCCACGCAGTATAAGGACAAAGGAAACTGGAGAACATCCTAGTCACCCTGATCAGAACCAAAGAGAAAGAGGAAATATGGAAAACAGCCAGCAAAACCCCAAACCCTGCAGATAAGGGAAAAAAGGACTTGGCCACTGACTTCTCATCAGGAAATATGGAGTCCAGAAAAAAAGGCAAGAACATCTTTAAAGTGATGGAAGATATTATGTTCAATTAGCCAGCATATAGTACATCATTAGTTTTTGATGTAATTGAATATAATAATAAAAAATAGTCTAAAATAAAAAGTGATCATATTTGTGAAGTTTCAAATCAGTTTTCTGAAAGAACTCTTGATGGATCTAGGAAAAGCATGTAACATAGTAAATTTTAAAATAAAATTTAAAATATCGCTCATAAAATATATATAGTTTTTAAAAAGGTATTCTTCCTACTTTCTAGATCTTTGTTGATACTGATAAAAATGGAAAGATTATTGGAAATATATAAAACTTTTTATACAAATAAAGATGTTTAAATCAGCCAGCAAAAAAAAAAAAAAAGTGACAGAAGATAAAAAAACTCAGGGTGAATACCTTTTAAGAAGGAAGGTGAAATAAGGTATATTCAGATAAAAGAGAATTTCTTGTTTAGCGACCTAGAAGAACTGTTCAGGGAAGTTCTGACTAGGAAATGAAAGTAAATGGAAACCTGGATCTTCAGGGAAAAAAAACAAAGGCATAAAAAAAGGTGAACATGTGAGTAAATACAAAAACGATCCCCACTTAGACACAGCAAACTCGATCCTCCTGCCTCTGCCCAGTCTTAGCAAGGGGTTCAGGCCAAAATTCTTCTCATCATTCCTTTTTTTTTTTTTTTTCACTTAAGATTTGCTTATTTATTTGAGGTGGGGTAGGGACAGAGAGAGAGAGAGAATCTCAAGCAGACTTCCTGCAGAGCGGGGAACCCCACCTGGGGCTCATTCTCATGACCCTGAGATCATGACCTGAGCTGAAATAAAGAATCAGAGGCTTAACCGATTGGATTGAACCACTCATGCTCCCCTCCCGTCTTTTATACTGTTTTCCTGGCACCAACCCATCCTGAAATTCTGTCCTTCTCATCTTCAATATGTGCACACAGAGTCTTATGACCTTTCAATATTCACCCAGTGTATTTAACCATCTACACTGCTGTCATCGTTTCTTTTTTTTTTTTAAGATTTTATTTATTTATTTAACAGAGAGAGAGATCACAAGTAGGCAGAGAGGCAGGCAGAGAGATGGGGGAGTCAGGCTCCCTGCTGAGCAGAGAGCCCGGTGTGGGGCTCTATCTCAGGACCCTGAAATTATGACCTGAGCCAAAGGCAGAGGCTTTAGCCCACTGAGCCACCCAGGTGCCCTACTGTTATCTTTCTTGTAGGTCATTGCAAGAGACTCTGTCTGCTTCACTGTCCTCTTACAGTCTGTTCTAGCAAAGCAGGCAGAGTGATCCTCTTATTACATAAATCTGTTTGAATCACCCTTCCGTTGTCATCTCCTTTGGTAAGCTCTTGATCTCAGAGATGTTGCTGGATGGATCATTAACCCATTATTGTTAAATGACACACCACTGTCATTTTTGTATATAACCAAGAAGACATTTAAAGACCTGAATAACTTTTATTATAACAAAAAACCCTTTCTATTTCCATGAACTTATTTATATGAATAAAGTTTTCAGAACATGTATCTTTAAAAATGAAAAAAAAAAGGAGAGAGAATAGAATTGATATTGAATTTTATCTCATTCTACCAATGAAGAATATTACTCTATGGATACATGACCTAATTCAGAAAAAAAAAAATTCAACCTCATCTGTGTCATTAAAAGATGTGTTTTCAGGGGCACCTGAGTGGCTCAGTGGGTTAAAGCCTCTGCCTTCAGCTCAGGTCATGATCCCAGGGTCCTGGGATCGAGCCCCACTTCGGGCTCTCTGCTCAGCAGGGAGCCTGCTTCCCTTCCTTTCTCTGCCTCCCTCTCTGTCTACTTGTGGTCTCTGTCTGTCAAATAAATAAATAAAATCTTAAAAAAAAAAAAAAGCTGTGTTTTCAGTAAAATTTTACTTCTCATGTTAAGCAATAATTTTTCAAAATTTAGAACATCTAGGGGCGCCTGGGTGGCTCAGTGGATTAAGCCGCTGCCTTCGGCTCAGGTCATGATCTCAGGGTCCTGGGATCGGGCCCCGTGTCGGGCTCTCTGCTCCGCAGGGAGCCTGCTTCCTCCTCTCTCTCTGCCTGCCTCTCTGCCTACTTGTGATCTCTCTCTCTGTCAAATAAATAAATAAAAAATCTTTGAAAAAAAAATTTAGAACATCTAATTTTTATCAGTTATGTCCAACAATAATTGTCATGATAACTCAATCCCTAGGACATTTTATAACACTTAGAGTCTTATGGATATAGAAAAGAAAAATTTTAACATTTATATTCAAATTTTTCTTGCAGGAAGTTGTTTGATAGGCTCATCTGTAAAACATTTTCAAACACACAAATATTTTATATCAGAATAAAATTCTGGTTGAGAAAATGGACTTGAAAAACAAGTTCAGGGAGAAAAAAGAACATGGAATTTCCAACTGCTAAAGAAGAGTGAGTTCATGAATTTTTTAAAAGGACGATGATAGGTATCAAATAGCTATGGGATTTAAATTCCACTGGATACCTTTGAGATAGTGATGTAACAACCTTATTTTTAAAGCAACCTTACTTACAATATGCTGGACATGGCACCCGTGGCTACTATTTATGGTGACAAATGTTATACATTGAAAAATGTTTAAGATGATAGTTTTTCAAATTTTTAAAAAGGGAAACATAAGCAGAAAGTTTGAATACTAGTGCTGTAATAGTATCTAACGGAGAGTAAGTATTAATACTTATTAAGTGTTAATATATGCTAGACACCGTTCTAAGTACTTCATACATATTTTGTGAAATATTTATCATAAGGGTATGAGTAATGTCCTGGTTACTATTACTACACAATAAATAACCCCAGACTTAGCGCTGGTAATGAAGCAATCATTTTCTTTATCTCACGATTTTGTGGGTTAGGAATTTGGGAACGGCCTGGGTGGACCATTTTCACTTGGGGTGTCCCATGGAGTTACAGTCAGGTGTTGGCTGGGACTGCAGTAACCTGAAGGATCAACTGTGTATGGATGCCCAAGCTGGCTTGTTCAGAGTTGGCAGCTAATATAGGTTTTTGTCTAGGAGCTAAGGGGGAACTACTGATCAGAGCACCTGTGTGTGACTCTCCACCATGACAATCTCAAGGTAGTCAGATTCTTTACATGGCAGCTGCTTTCCCTGGGATGAAAATCCCAACGGTGGTGGATGAAAGCCATATGACCTTTCTGACATGGCATCGCTTCCGCTGGGTGGTGACAAGCCCATGCAGAGTCAGGAGAAGGAAAGTAGTTCCCACCTGTCAATGGAAGGGGTATTAAAGAATTTGAGGGCCATGTGGTTTTCTTATTAATTTTAAATACTGCTGTTTCTGTAGCATTTTTGTTTCTAATATTATTTCATGTGCCTTTTTTTCTCTCAATCAAGATTTTTCCTTCATTCTAGCTGAGGTTTGTCTTTTTATTTTATTTTATTTTTTTCCTTTTGTACCCCTGGAGTTCCATCTTCTTCCTTACCTGAGTGCTTATGGACAATCTGCTTTAGCTTGTGCCTAGGCTGGGTGTGATTTTTCCCTTTCTGACTCTGCTCTACTTTCTGTTCCCCTCTCCCCCCTTCCCATTCCCACTACCCCTCCCTCCTCTTCCCTCCTCCCTCCCTGTCTCTCTCTCTCCTTCCTTCCTTCCTTCCTTCTTTTTCCTCCCTCAAAAACTTCTATGTATTATCCTCCTTCAGACTATTTTACTTAAGAAAGGCCTTTTGGGGGAAAGGATTGGGGAAATCACTATGGTATATACTTGCTATTCTACTGCTGTGTCTTTTCCTTAAGGTACCTGGCTTCTTCCTTTTTTTTTTTTTTTTTTTAATTAGCCTGCGAATCTTCCCCAGTTCAGTACCATAAGGTTCAGCCTTGTTCATTCTTCTTCAGTATTGTGTCATGCTTTCATGTTTCCCTTACTCCTGGGGACTTCCTAGGTAGAAATTCAAAAATTATAATGAATAAATAAAAGAATGAATCCAAGATTTATATAGATATAGACACATACATTGGCTAAAAAAATAGTGAGATTACATTAAAAAAATTATTTCTCCCACCCAACACCCTACCCCTGGCAACCACCAATCTGATCTCTGTATATGTGAGCTTTCTTTTCTCTTCTTCTTTTTTTCAAGGTTCCACATATAAACGAGACCATATGATATATGTCTTTCTCTGACCAACTTACTTCACTAAGCATTACGCTCTCAGGGTCCATCCATGTTGTCACAAATTACAAGCTTTCATTTTTTATAGCTGAATAGTATTCTGTTGTATATGTGTCTGTGTATGTGTATAAGCACAATTTCATTATCCATTCATCCACTGGTGGACACCTATTTTATTTCCTAAAAAATATTAAAAGTAAAACTATCATATGACCTAGTAATCCACTTCTGGGTATTAACTCAAAGAAAACAAAAACATGAACTCAAAAAGATATAAGCCCCCCTGTGTTCACTGCAGCATTATTTATAATAGCCAAGATATGGAAACAACATACGTATCCACTGAAGGACAAAAGGATAAAGAAATTGGGGTGTGTACAGACAATGCAATATTATCCAGACACAAAAAAAAAGAATGAGGGCTATGTTTTAAAACTGTTACAAGTAGATAATTAATCCTTTCTTTATAGATGAGGAAAGTAAAACATAGTAGGGCTAAGTAATCTGCCTAAGATCATAGAGCTGATTAAGTGATGGAGTTAGGATTCAAACCCAAGTGGTCTGACTTTAGAGCAGAGCTCCTAAACACAACTGCACTGCCTCCTAAGAAAGGCAATCCAGGGAACTGTGAGACCCCTTTGGCTAAATGAACATAGTTCCCCTCCCCAGTTCCACTCCAGAGCCCCCTATTGATATGTGACGAAAAATATCAAACTAGGGAGACAGTCCTCAGAGTCCACACTTTGAGAATTCTGTTGCTGTGGATACCTTTATTGTTAGAGCTCTTTGATGACTCAAGCGATGAGGGGCAGGGAGAGAAACTGGGGAGGCTGCAGCTGCTGGTGCTCCATGTTCCCCGGCCTCCCCTGTGTCGGCTGGGGCCAACTATGGTACTTGCTAGCAGCTGCCTCCTTGCCCTTTGCTCAATGTTTCAGGTGACACTTTGCTTTGTGTCATAGTTCTAATCCTAACTACTCTAGATGGTAACATTAAACAACTTTTGCCTAAATATAGGAGAGTCCACATGGGTGATTTGCTGTCCCCTCGTTCTTGGCTTTGATTAATTAGCAGCCGTAGGGATCCCCAAAGTCATCTCTACAATTTTTGGAAGAGTTAACTTTTTTTAATCATTAAAAAATTTTTAATAAACATATAATGTATTATTAGCCCCAGGGGTACAGGTCTGTGAATCTCCAGGTTTACACACTTCACAGCACTCACCATAGTACATACCCTCCCCAATGTCCATAACCCCATTACACTCTCCATATCCCCCTCCCCCTGGCAACCCTCAGTTTGTTTTGTGAGATTAAGAGTCTTAGAAGGGTTAACTTCTTAAGAAGAAGCTTGTCTTTCCTACTTTCTCTCCTATCATTCTCAGAGGTTATAAAACTTCACTATTCCTCTCTGATTTTTAATTTATGGTCTTGTATGGGTAGAGAAATTCATAAGCTTTCTCAGGTTCTTCACATGTAGCTGACAATGAGGCAGTTGATAGAGGAGGGACTGATAGGTTGGGGGATGCCTGGGTTTAGTGGGTCATCAAACAACTTTGTGGTAGACAACTAGGTGGGCACTAATATCATCATTCCTTGAGTTAGGACAGATCGGTAAACATGTGTGGGTCAGTCCCGTGGGGTTTAAGCACAAGGGTCATTAACTGAACTTCCCATCTTCAGGGCTAGTTTTCACGGGCGCTGAGCACATACCCTTCCGCCCCCAATCCACATCTGCACACACAGGCTCTTCCCACTTTCTTTCCATCTAATAGTTTTGTCACTCCAACTTCAACCTTGGTCTCCTCAGTTGTAAAGGGCTTCTCAGGCCTTCCGTCCTTTAGAAGTGCTGAGAGGGTCAGTTACTGAATCAGTCATGCTAGGCTTAACACTCTTCTTTGGGAATGAAAGAATGTTTGATGTATGTTATGTGGTTCACTGACATTCAAAAAGCCCCCCTCTCCCAGGGGATTATGAAATAAGTTAAACATCATTTTTAGGCTTACACAAAAGAAATGATCCTCCCCATCGATATTGTTAAACTTATTTGAGAAAATTCATATTAAACTCTAAAAACTAAAGGGACTCTAAGAATGGCTAATGAACCTCTAGATGTCTTTTTTTCTTAAATAACTTGATGACCAAATATAATTTACCAGCCCCAATGTTCTAAGGTTCAGAGATTTTTTTTTAACATGAATTCAATCCTAGCTTCCAAGAAAAAATAACACTGCACACTTCAGCATTCCAATATTATTGTATTAGATGTTTTTTTGTTTGTTTGTTTGTTTGTTTGTTTTTAACTCCCATGTTGGAAAATATCAGGGGTAGTGGCCGCCTTAGCTCTTCCTCAGGAAAGTTAGAGATAGCCTTTCGTCCCCAGCCATAGACCTGGCTCAATTACAGCTCTGTGGCAGGATAAGGTTAAGGGGATGGGGGGGAGGACAGGGAAGACAAGGGAAACAGAAGCAGGAAAATCAATTCAAATTACTTCGATGACAGTGACTTAGAGTCTCCTCTGATAGACAGACACGAGCCTCCAGGATGCTGGCCGCCCGGACCGGGGCCGCCGGGAGTCAGATAGCAGAAGAGCATCCCAAGTTAAGGAAACAATCTGGGCTTTCCACAGGGGGCAAAGACAAATCCCCCAAGAAAGCCCCTGACGATGGGAAAGACAGCAGCCTCAGCCCCTCGGGGCAGAGCCAGCTCAGGGCACGGCAACTGGCTCTGGTGCGCGAAGCAGAGATGAACTGGTACCTCAAACTCTATGAGCTGTCGGGCGAGCACACCAGCGCCTACACCACCGGCATGCCCCACAGGTAAGCCTCCGCCCCCCGCAGCGCCGGCCGCAGCGCCGGCCGCCGCGCATCAGAGCCGGTGCTCACCTGCCCGTGCTGCCGGAGAGCTCAGCACCTCTCCTTTATGGATGATTGACACTTCAGAAGGTGTAACCCCGATGAGCAGGAACTGGTGAAAAACGGCAAATAATGCTCCAGGGATGGTGATTCAGAAAACAGCCCCAAGCACCCCCCCCCGCCCCCCCGCGCCTTCCCTCCCACCTCAAGGAGGCTGTAGGCCCTTAAGAACTGACAGGCACTAAGAGTGTGGTATTGAGATTTGTCTTAAGTGAAAATCAGATGAGTTGGAAAATTGCAGGAAAATGCCCCTTTCCAAAACAGCAACAAGAAAAGACTTGGCCATCTTCCCCCCCTCCCCCCCCCACTTTCTTTACCTTGAGCACTCTGGGGTGAAGGAGGGAAATGCACTTTGCCTGTTTGAAGAGTGGACGTTGAGTGGTGTGAATTTGTTAAATGAGAGCTTGATCTGACAGTGGGAGTGTGAGACTCTTGTGTGAGCCTCTTGTCTGAGTAAGGAAGACAGTATCAAGAGAAAATGGCACATTTAGAAGAAAATAGGTAAGTGCAAGACAAATCTCTATAGATTTAATTTCTGTTCTTTTCTCAGCTTCAGCTTCAAATAATGCAGAGCAGAAAGAGTTCATAAATCTCAGTGTTATAAGGCAAAAGGTACTGAGTAACAGTGTTCTGAGTCCTGAACTTTAAGAGTGCTTATTCCCTATAATTGCTACTGAAAAAAATCTCTTAGGAATGAAAGATAAGTTTGCAAGGAAAAATATTGTGAAAATAAAGCTTAAAATAACTATTTTCATTAAACGGTAATAAAAGTTAACTAGAAATAAAAAAAGTTGTGACGAAATGGTCCAAGGATAGAACATTTCTTGTGTAGAGACTGCGTGGTAGCATAGCGATCCCTGAATGCATTCTATTTATCAAAGCATACCAGTGTGCTCTGAGCTGTCCCCATTTTTATACCTCTAATTCCAAAAGGACATCATAGAAGAATTAATTTAACAATTGAATCAATTTATTTAGACTTTGATGCCTGTACAATAAAAACTTGTTGGACTACAAACTTCAAAATGCCCGAACTTCCCTTGTTCCATTCCCTTTTCGAGGCAGGAATAAAATAGATATTTCCAAATCTAAGCCACTGTTTAAAAAATCAACATTTAAAAAGTAGAACAAGATAAGGTTTCTAGAAATGTTCTGTGAAATACATTTACTATTTATGGCCAGAGTGATTTATCTGAAGCTCTTGTAAGCTGTTGTGCCTACATTTGGGGTACATGGAGGAAGGACCCAAGGGGAATGGTCTCAAGTTAAAGAAAGCTTGAATGACCTCTCAGTGTTGGGAATGTGCTTCATATCTATAGATCTTTTTTTTTTTTTTTTAAGATTTATTTATTTGACAGAGAGAGATCACAAGCAAGCAGAGAGGCAGGCAGAGAGAGAGGAGGTAGCAGGCTCCCCGCTGAGCAGAGAGCCCGATGCGGGGCTCGATCCCAGGACCCTGAGATCATGACCCGAGCGGAAGGCAGAGGCCCAACCCACTGAGCCACCCAGGTGCCCCCATATCTATAGATCTTAAAGCTATCATTAAAGAGCTTCTGGAAAGAGAGTTAAGTGACAATAGAAAGCACTGATAATGATTTCCTTTTGTAACACATTCTTTTACTTTCTCTTGACCGAAAGTTTTTCTTAAAGGAGTCATACTCAGGAATTTTATGATCCTGTTTTATGATCATTAAATTCCTACTCTATTATCCGGTGGTAGAGTAATATTTATCAGGTCTGAGGGGAATATTAATTAAGTTAACCACATTTAGCCAGCAGCTTTTGGGAGATACAAATATATCCTCTTTTTTGCTTTAGTCAAACAATAACAATTTGTCCTGTAGTCAGAAGAAATGACCCAGAATTAATGTATTGGTATCCATGGTAATCTGTGGGGCAGTGTTATTAATCATTGATTTGAAGTAACTTTGGGTGTCCTTTGCTTAGTGACATGTTAAGGAACAGTGAAAATCATGTCTGTCCTACGTCACCAAAAACTACAAATGTCCCCTCCCCCTTTATTTTTGCATCATGATTGTTTCTAGGAAGAAACTGGTGTGTGCAGTTGGAACTGAGTCCATTTAGAAATGAGATTTACTTTGGAGCTCTGTATATGCATATTTTAGAAAAAGACAATTTTGCTCATTGTCAGCTCCTTTCCTGGTTATACCCCAATGTTGGAACTACCTACCTCAGTTAAGTCCCTATGATCACCGGGACAATGACAATGGCCGATGATGTAATCCTCTCAAAGTGTAAGTAGTAGAACGTGAACTCCCCCAGGCCTCCCATTTTTTTCTTTCATTTATAAATGGAAACATAGCCCAAGAGTGACAAGTCTGTTAGAGACCTGTATGTAGAATACAGATATGATTCACATAAGAACAAATGTATTCATTTGGGAAACCTTACTTATAGGACAGAATGTGAAACGCATTGAGGAGTCCTTGAAGATATTACACATTTGCTATGGGTAAGAATTTTACAGGTTGTTGGTTAATGGCCATCACTTTGGAAGGTCTAGAGGGCTCTAACTCCCATTTCCTTTCTGAGAGGATGGAGTGAAAATATTTTACAGCAGTTTAATTTTGGTTCATGAGGGATTTGAGGGTTGTCCTATCCTCAGATTCAGTGATAACCTATATTTGAAAAAAGGGTATTATTAAATGACTAGAAGAAAGCATTAGAAATTGAGAGGAGTCCAGCAGTCCTGGTATATTTAAGAAATAAAATTGCAGGAAGCAGGGCAGAGAATGCACATTATCTGTGGGAAATGGTTCTGGCCCCCCTTTCTGGGGCCATGTCTACATACAACTACATATGAAGCAATCTAATATCATTTGCTTCATACTAATTGGGCATTTTACAGAGCTGACTGATCACGCTGTGAAGCTGGTGCATTTTATATGATGGCTCATTCCTCGGCACAGTGAGAGAGAGTGGTGCAGGAACCAGCATCCTGAGGTTGAAGGCAAAAGTTAGCTTTATGTTCCTGGGTAACTGTGGATATGATTTTTAAATAATTTATTTGTTGTCTTATTTGTTTGTTAGTCTGTTTATTATTTGAGAGAGAGAGAGTGAGAGAGAGCACAAATGGTGGGCAGAGGCAGAGGGAGAAGCAGACTCCCTGCCAAGTAGGGAGCTGGATGCAGGACTCCATCCCAGGACCCCCAAATCATGACCTAAGCCAAAGGCAGACGCTTAACCAACTGAGCCACCCAGGCGCCCTGCACTTTATTATCTTAAAGACAACTTAAAATTTTCTTTCTAAGGACTGCATCTTATTATATTATTGCTTCGCTTTTCTTATTTTGCTTACTATTTATCATTATTGCAAATAATATAATAATAAATATATTTATATCAGACTTTAAAAAATCATACCTCTGGTTATTTTCTTAGGATCTATTCCTAGAAGTGTAATTAGTGGGTGGATACTCTCTATATAATATTACAGACACATATACACACACATACATATTTATTCTTAATGTATGTCTTGCCATTGCTTTCGGGAAATATTTTCTCTGTGTGCTCTCCCATTGGTAATACTTGAGGATACCTATCTCATTGCTTTCTCTAGATACATAGTGTTTATATGGAATTCAGAGCATTGAGGTTTCTTTCATTAAGGTTTTAAAATTCCAGTGTAGTTAACACATAATGTTATGTTAGTTTCAGGTGTACAATGTAGTGATTCCACAATTCTATACTAAGTGCTCATCATGGCAATTGCACCCGTTAATCCTCATCTTATAGCACTGATTTTTATAGTCAGAGAAATGGTTGGCTAATTAACTTTTTTGAGTCTCAGTTTCTTCGGCTGCAGAAGAGGACTAATAGCATTATAAAGCACTATGGGTAAAAATTAGATGAGATAATGTAAGTGTAACGTATTTTGGTTTGGGATGCTCTAAAATAAGGATTGAACTGTGACCCCATATTGTGCATGGTGTGTTGAAATGTTATGAAGGTAATTAAGGATGGGGCAACTCTTAAAATATCTGGCAAGCATGTGCACTTCACCTAGCACCTGACAGCTGAGGGTCCTATTGTGCTCAACTGATATTTATGAGATACCTCTGTGTGCTCTTTTTTTTTTTTTTTTAAGATTTTATTTGACAGACAGAGATCACAAGTAGGCAGAAAGGCAGGCAGAGAGAGCGGGGGAAGCAGGCTCCCTCCTGAGCAGAGAGCCCGATACAGGGCTCGATCCCAGGACCCTGGGATCATGACCCAAGCCGAAGGCAGAGGCTTTAACCCACTGAGACACCCAGGCGCCCCACTGTGTGCTCTTAATAGAGGCTTTTTGGGGATTCATACAGTCACCATCCTCCTGGGGAAAATGACTTGGGGATAGAATACACAGAGCCCTTAAATACTGTTCATACAGTATTAGCATTCCAAACCATAGCAGACTGAACCTATTAAATTGAAATGATGGAATATTTAGTGGAGCAAGTCAGCACACGAATGAACATTTAGCTATAGCATTTCAGTAGTGATTTCTACCAGCTTAAGAAATGTTTCTTCTTAAGCAGAAAGTTACACTGAGCCACATTTCTAATCACCTCTTTCTACTATCAAAATCCCTCGATTTCCTAAAAATCATTTACTTCTGTCTACTTCCAGAGGTTCAGATGTGGTTCTCTGCGAGGACAGGCAGTTCTCCAAGGTGAGTATTGGTGGATGCAGTTCCTGCCCACAGGGCAACAGGTGACCCACGAGCTTAGCAAGCTCTGGCAAGAGTTTATGCAGGAGGATCTGGAGTTGAGAATCAAGCCTGAGATGGAAGTTGCCACAGGAATTCAGGTACAGCCTCAGGGACATAAGACCTATACTTAAATGAGAAGTACTAAAAAAGGAGGTCATAAAGCTCAGAGGAAGGAGTGAGTGCCTCCAGCTAAAGTGCTTGGGTCTGGACCTGGAAGATGAGCAGGACTTGAGCTAGACAAGGCCATGACTGGGAAGGCGATCCAGGTGGAGGAAAGAGTGTGAACAAGAATGTGAAATGGAAATGGAGAGTCACTTCTATTCAGGAGACGCCCACAAAGTGCCCCAGAAAGGTTCTTGTCGGCTGGAGCTGGGAGAGTGGCCAGGAGAATGGAGGGGTAGGAGACCGTTTTTAGAGACTTGAGAGTCAGACACAGACTAGGCCTGGAGGAGAAGTAGTGCGTGCAGGCTACTCCAAAGAAGGGGCAATGGAGAAAAGAGAGGGTGACAGTTAAGTCTGAAGCAGGGTCCAGGGAGGGGTTTGCTGCGATCTGTAGACATTTTTTTTTTTTTTTTTTTGGCAGGATGGAAGGGTCTAGTAGGGAGAGGAAGTGTATAAAGCAAGTAACAAAGCCAGGTCCCCAAAGAGGAAGAAGACAGAGTCAAGGGCACTAAATGCAGGTGTAAGCTTTGGCAAAGGGAGGTGTTGATGGAGCCCGGTGATGAAGAACGTGCCTCTGGAGTCCCGTGGTCTGCAGGCTGCATTCTAGCTGTGTCACCTACCGACCGGGGGCTCTGGGCAGGGCCCCTTGCCTGACAGAGGCAGTTGGCTTGGAGGTTAAGGCTATAGTCTGGGAACCAGGCGGCTGGGTTCAAACACTGTCTCTGCCACTGACCAACAGTGTGACTTAGTTTCTCTGGCTGTTAAAGGTGGAAAATGAGAGTACCAATGCTATAGAGGAGATAAAAGGACTTAAATAAGGAAAGCACATGGGGTCTGGCACAGAGAAAGCACACTGTGATATGAAAGTCCTTAACAAAGTTGCTGACACATGCTTCGTGTCCTTGTTTTTATCATGAGACTATTGCTGGACCTATTATTAGAGATGCCTCCCCTTTCTGGCGTGTACTAACTCTACTCTGATTCTGTAAATGGGTACAAGAATACCTAGCTGAGAAGACTGTTGTGAGGATTCCATGAAATTATATAAAACATCTGGTAAGGACTGGACACTCAGTTGCTTTTGGTCTCCCTATCCTCTCCCTCTCCCCCCTCCTCTACTGATGTAGAACACAGTGGACAGCATCAGTGAAATGGTATCAGGAACAGAATGTAGTGAGCTAGAAATGAGTTACAATGGAATAGCTAAATTTTTTTTTTTAAGATTTTAAAAATTTTATTAGAGAGAGAGAGAGCACAGGGGAAGGGGCAAAGAGAGAAAAAATCTCAAGCAGACTCCATGTTGAGTGTGGAGCCCAATGTGGGGCTCGATCTCACAACCCTGATCATGACCTGAGCTGAAACACCAAGAGTCAGACCCTTAACTGATTGTGGAATAACCCTGGGAATAACTAAATTCTTAAACCAATATTTTATTTTCTTAGAAATACCGTTGATTAGATTCTTTTGTTATTAAAGAAAAATCTCTTTTCTAAAGGGTGATATGTATTTCTTTGAGCAAGCATGTTTTCTTTAAGATTATAAAACTTAGAATGTTTACATGAGAAGTCACCTAGAAGTGTCTTTCCAGAGATGTCAGAACATGAAGATGTTTTTGTATAGTTTGACTATGATTTTAGACAATGAGCGAGGAAGATTGCCTCTTCGCTCTTTGTTCTGTTGTTTTGTATGTTGGAGGCAATCTTAGACTATTGAATGACTGGATGAGTGAGAGGGTGAACCTCCATAGGACAGGCATTAGATTAATTGGAGGAAGTTCCTGGCATCCCAGCAGCAGCCCTAGGGGAAAGAAGGCATTGCCATGGTTTCTAAAGGTGACATTGATGTCCTTTGACTTAAGGACCAGGAGGCCGTCAGCGCTCTGTGCAGCTGTACCCCTCAGGTGAAGCCAGGAGGTGAGTTGGAACTAACCATCTCTGGGCAGACACACCAACCTCAGAGGAGTAACCAAATACCTGGGAGCTTGCTTCAGTCTGCAACCCTGGGACTACTTTTTAGGTCACCTTAGGGAAATGCAGGCAGTTTCTCAGTTTGATGTTCCTGTTAACTGGGTCACGTTCACATGTGTCCAGTTCATTCTGAAGGACCGTGGACACACCGAAGGCAATGTCTATGTCTTGGTCTTCTAATTTGCCCACATGGTTCTTTCCTAACTAGATGTCAGTGGATTCGAAAGAGCTCAGCAGCTCTGGTTCCTCTGCTGTTCCTGGGGGTGGGCTCATGTAATGTCAGGGGCATTGGCTGATGGGCTTGCATCCATGATTCGAATCCCATTTTGCCTTGTGATCATAGTAAGTTTTAAAATTCTCCAGACTCAAAGTCTCCTCTGTAATACGAGAAGGGTAGACAAGTTGATCTCTCAGGCTCTTTTTAGTTCTGAGCCTACGTGGTTTAATGATCTCATAATCCACAGTACGGGGATAGAGTTTGATTTCCTGCTCGCTGACCTTCATAGAGATTGTGCAGGTGTGTCATCTCTGCAAGGAAATGGAAACATGTTGGTGGTTTGTTCTGAAGTTGTAGGAGCAGGAAAAAATCCTCCAATTTTTTAAAGTGAATTATTTTAGTAATTGGTTGACCATTGTTAGATATGTTTGATTTTTAAAATTTTCCTTTTTTCGGGGGCCTGTCGGTGGCTCAGTTGGTTGCGACACAGGGAACTATTTATTTCATCTCCTTCACATGCACCAGACATCTCAAACTCATCACTTCTTCTGCCCAGGCCTTTTTATATTCATCCCACTGAATTCACACAACAGCCCCGTGGACTTGTTATAACCCACATCCCTCAGTGATGAAGAGTATTTCCTTGCTGTCTGTTGTTGATTGTTTTTCTTCCTTTCTCATTGGGGGGTAAAACATTCCCTGGACTGTCTCTGCTGGCTATGCTTACATATATTCCAGGTCAGCTGTTGGAGCTGTTGCTAGTCTACTCCCTGTCTAAGGTCAGCCTTCCCAGTTCTTTCTCTACATACTGAAGATTCTGCTTCTCATGGGTTGGGGTAATGCCATGCGATGATTTTAAAATTTAGCCTTAGTCCTACAGCTTAATTTCATTTTTTACAGCTTAATTTCATTTTATACAGCTTAATTTTATAATATACAGCTTGTTGTTTTTTCTTACATTTGTCCTGAAGCTTATTACGCACTTTGCACTTTGAGAGAGTTCCAGCTTATTATGCACTTGTGAAAGACATTGTGGATCTTGCCTTCTCTGTGAGCCTCAGGGCCTACATAACCTGGGACGGGCAAATATAAGCTCTGAATCCTGATTCCACCATACACTATCTATGTGACCTTGACCTCAGGGTCCTCCCTTGTAAATGGGAATGACAATACTGCACAGTCACAGAGTTGGGAGGATTAAGTGGGAGAATATCTATAAAAGTTTGAACACAGGAGTGAGGGCAGAGAGGGCCCTGCCGCAAATGTTACCGTTCCCATCCCCCCTTTGGAGACCATTAGCCTTCCTCTGTTATTTTGCCCCCCACACTCCTCTTTTGGTGGATTCCTTCTATGAGCCTGGAAAAATTCACCAACCCTAAGAGAATGATCTTGACATGCTGCTTTCTTCCTTGTTTTGCTTAGAACTCTGCTCTTCTAAGATTTTCTTTTACACCCTCGCTTGAAATCCTTTCTGATTAACCAAGGAGAAATGTCTGTCTGACATGTCCTCTCTTCATGCACAGTGGATCGGTCCCTTGTCTCTAGAATAGAGACGCCTGGATTTAAATTGTGGCTGGCTGTGTTATGTTGTGTGAATTTCAGCAGATCATGCCTCCTCTCTGGGCTTTAATTTCTCCATCTGTATGGTGAAAATAAAAGCATCTACATTATCTCCTAGGATGTTAAAGAGGAAAGTATATATGTGAAAATGGTACGTCATAAGCCACTACCTATCTGTTTGCTATTGCATTTTTTTATTATCTTCTTTCTGACACATTGGCTGTAATTCAGTCTAGAACATGGCTTGAGAAAATTACTTCCTTTCATCTGCTTTTCTAGCAAACATTGGGATGAATACAGCCATACGTCTTTCCCAGACCCTGGACGGGGGTTTCTTGAGAACATTGACAAAGACCAGGACACCCTCCTTGTTTACCTAATATCAGCAAGTTCTTACAGAGTCCTTATTATCTTCTGGGCACTTTCCTTAGACTATTCATTTTAATCCCTACCAGTAATCTGAGAGGTGGCTCTTTTTGCTAGCTCCACTTCATGGGAGAAAGCCCAGGCTAAAAAAGATCCTGCCCTAGGTCAGATGCAAGGAGGTGATAGAGCCAATACTTGAATTTGGGTGGTCCAGCCGCAGATGTCATCTCTTAACCCCACAGAACACTCCCTTTCCCTGGTTTGGATTGATTATAGATCACCACCAAGATGTCACTTGCATAATTTTACCTTTTACTTTCCATCACAGCATAAGGTTCCCTGATGCAGGGTGTGGGAGTCACAGCTTCCCCTCCCTGTTTGAGGTCCTAAAGGGCAGGGGAAAGTCGGGGAGCAGCTTGGATGGGGAAAAGTCACTCAGATGGAGAGCAAAGGGCTGCGTCATAGAGCGGACTGTGAATTTCAATATTTATTCAGGCTTCTCTCCCTGGAAGCTATTTCCATCAAAAGAGCTGAAGCTCTGGAAGCTCCCCCTCTCCACCCCCCGCACCCATGGCATCCTCTCTTCAATGGCTCTAACTACATTCCAGAGTCTCTCCCTCTCACGCCAGCCCTGAGAGAGTGCAGACGTTCCACAGTCACAGCTGCCTTGGCCTTTCCAATTTTAGCTTGTGGTTGTCACGAAATGGCATGTGCTAATGTGTTGCCAGAGATTTTCGCTGTTGCGTTCGGTGCTTTTGCTCTGTGGGAGGAGGACCCAGCGTGGTTCTGAGAAGCACTCGCTCACAGATGTCTGGAGTTGACAACCGAAGCAATGCTGCCTTCCCCTGACAGCCTCTCAAGCTACACGAAATGTCATCAAGTGTCAAGTCTTCCAGTTGGGCAGAAAAAAATCTCCGTTCCAAGGCAAAAGAAACTGGGAGTTTTTGGTGTGCATTGGTACACACATCGCAATCTGATTGCAAACAGAAACCTGCCAAATATTTCTTCAGCCCCAAGAAATTAAACTGGGCTCCAGACCAGATATCCGATTTTGGTTCCCAATCCAGGAAGAGTTCTTGAATGTTTATATGGTTAGGCTGTAAGTGAATGCCCTTCACTAAATGAAGTCCACTGATTTTATTAAATAAAGGTCACTCTTGCTGCTAAATCCTGAAACTTCAGGGACTTGACCAAGAAAGTTTATTTCTTACTCATGAGAGTCCAGTCAAGAACAGGAATGTCCAATTAGGTGATACCCAGGATGATGGAAGTTCTGTCGTCTTCACTTTTGTTTTCTACGCCGGCCAGTGGCTGAGAACAGACACTGATCCAATAGAGAGGGGAGGATATGGAGGCTCGTGCAAAGGGTACTTTATGGGCCAGGTCTGTAAGTGGCACCCATAGGCAGCAGTGACATTGACTGGCACTCAGTCACATGACCATTCTGAACAACGAGAGAGGCTGGGAAATGTAGTCCAAACGCCTAGGAAGGGAGACTAGGCCACAGAGCTGCGGTCAGCGCAGAGGAGGTGCTAAGGCAGAGTCTGTTTCCTAGATCGGGGAGAGATGAAGGCATTTCTTTACCCATGTCATTCTCTTTGTTCCAAGCCTAACGTACCAAGCCTCTTGCACCTGCCGATAGCCACACGGTGGGTCCATCTCCTTTGGCTTTTCTACTTGGAACTTAACTTTCCTGTTTTACTGAGAAGGCTAATGTCCCTCAGAAACCTGTAGATGGTGATCTGATATTAGCTTGGCAGGGACTTGGAACACAGCCTTGCTGACGTCAATCCGTGGTGGCTCTGCTCTCGTTTTGAACCTCTCGGACTTTTTCTTATTGCCCTAAGAATCACCTATGGATGGGTGAGCGGGGAGTGTCCCTGCAGCTCGTGTTTTGTCCCTCCCCCAGTGGGTTGTGAGACGAAGTTGCCCGAGTCAACAGGTCATCCCTTCCCATGGTAACAGCCATAGGCCAGGGCGCCACAGACATGCACTGCTATCTCATGAGGCCGGATCAGATCCATGGAAACAAAAGTCAGAGAGCACTTGTTGAGAGCCAAGAGAGCTCATTAGTGTAATCTGTTATTGCCGAACTGGTCAGGTGTGTGTTTTTAAGAGGAACTTCCATGACAGCCTGTTCATCCAAACAGTGTCGTTATCACTCATGTTTTTCTAGAAGGCACTTACAGGATTCTTGATGACAGACAAGCAAGTCACCCTGTTCCCCAGCAGCAGGATATGACATGGTTTTGAATGTAACATGATTAAATAAAATGACCTATCATTTATGGTGTGCTGGCTCAACAAGAGCCTCGAACAAGATATATGTACTTTGTGTGTGTGTGTGTGTGTGTGTGTGTGTGTAATGGTGAGAAATTGGAGGAAAAATTGGTTAAGGGAATTTGGGTTTCTATTCTAGACATTTTTCTTTATTATAAATATCTCCCATTTAAGTTCATGTAAAAAAAATCAAAACCCAAAGTGTATTTTGTAAATTAATCTTCATATTAAATTTGATTATAGCAGTGAGCATTAGTAGGAAACAAACTGTCCAAAAGGGCTGTTGAATTATTTAATTACCTCCAGGACTAAGGAGGTGATAGTCAGGATAAACAATTCTGCAAGTGGGATGCATTTGAAAGATCAGCTCCTTCTGTCTCCAAGCTTAGTAATTTGAACGATGTGACTATCCAAACAGCAGTTGCTTGTTGAACAAAATACTAAAAACTTAAATCTGTTTATAATACTTTAGATTCCAGATGGTCATTTATCCAAAAGAAATGGCAAAGAAGTATCAAGTTGAAAGTGTTTTTATAGTATTTTAAATTACATGAATATCCAATGAAGTCAATATTCAGAATTCGAGGATACTCTTTTATAACTAGATATGTAATATTGAAAGAGTTTCTAACAGTCAAACTGGAAAATGAAACAGAAATTTGTTCAAGAGTCTTGATCATCTATTATGTTCAATTCTGGGGATGCAGGGGGTACATAAGATAGGGTCCTTACCCTGAATAATCTTGGAGTCCTTTCAGGGGCAACAAGAGCACAATACAGTTTTATTGGTGTGATCTGAGAAGGGGGAATGAAGCGCAATGGAAATAAAGGAGTGATTAGTTCTGCCAGGAGGTGGAGAGACAAGGGAGAGAAATGTCAGGACAAAATAAACATGAAATGCACCAGGACTTTTACAAGGATGTGGGGGAGGTTGGGGCTACTAGCTCTCAAGGAGGCAGGTGGAAAGGGATGTGTAGTCTGTGGCTCAAGAACAAAGTTGATCTAGGGGCGCCTGGGTGGCTCAGTGGGTTAAGCCACTGCCTTCGGCTCAGGTCATGATCTCAGGGTCCTGGGATCGAGCCCCACATCGGGCTCTCTGCTCAGCAGGGAGCCTGCTTCCTCCTCTCTCTCTGCCTGCCTCTCTGCCTGCTTGTGGTTTCTCTCTGTCAAATAAATAAAATATTAAAAAAAAAATTAAAGAACAAAGTTGATCTTTTCTTAGGCTAGTCATCAGCTGAACCACCAAGCAGCTAGTGATGGAAAAAACCTTGTGAGAATGGGCAAGACAGTCTTTCTAAATGCAGAAGTTAGTCACAATTAGGCCTTGTTCATCTGACATTGTCAGAGAATGGAAATTTTCACTCAAGCGATTTTCCCAGTACCTGAAACTTCCTAATTTAGGTGTCAAGGCTTTATTTTAACTGTTTAAACCTGCAGAAACAACTTGACAACTCCAGTTTATCTTAATAAATGTCAGCTCTTGTCCTATGTTAAAATGTCCTCGGGGACTATTAAGGAATCTAGAAGTATTTCCTTGAAAATTAGAGGCTTCATTTTGCTCTTATTTTTAAATTTTGCCTTCCGTATTTCCCCCTTCCATTGCTTCTCCTGTATCCCCACCTTGCTGTAAATTTTTCTTATTGCTGTCAGTAAGTCTGCCTCTAATGGCTTTTTCATCTAATTTGCTACCTTTACTCTACCGAGGAGCAGTAAATAAGAGCCTCTGTCTTGCTTGAATTATGACCACGAAAGAGTAAATGGTTTATGGATTGAGGCTGGGGACATGGGCTTTGTGATGTCTTATTTGTTTACTCTTGCTTGTGTTCTATTTAGCAAGATTGCTAAAAAGGTGACCTCTGAAAGATGCAGTTGTTACTTTATTTGAGCTAGCATTTGAATCTGTTTGGGAAAATGCCAAATGCTGAAATTGCTTCATGTTGGAGTTTATCTTGGAATAATCCTTAGGGATTTTAGAAAAGCAAACCACATAGAACACAATTTTTCAAAATGTTGATGGGGCTCTGGTACTCGAGATTTTATAAATTTCCCAGCAGACAGAACATTCTATCACAAATAAAGTAAGCAAAGTGAAGCTATTCATTTGTCTTCCATGGCAGGAACACACCGAGGGCTTTCCAGCAGATCATTTTTTCAACTGTACTGCCTTGGAACTTTGGTCAATGATTGAACATTTACAGTCATTACACAGTGAAATGACATTTCACGAGGCAGTGTGGTGTATTTAGGGATTTAAAATATATAAACTGGTTTAGCTTACTTACCTCTGCGGAAGTGGTATTGCTTCTCCCATTTTCTCTGAAGAAGAAACTAAAAACTCAGAGATGCTCACATCATACGGTAGCGTGTTGTGCAAAGATTTAAACCTGTCTGTCTGACCTCTGAGCCCAGGCTTCTGGAAACTTGCACTTCAGTCCAGTTCTTACAGTAACTGACTCCAAATGTTGCCTAATTTATGTGGATGTTTCTTTCCTTACTCGTAAAACAAGAGAATTGAACCAGTTGATTTCTAAGACTTCTTAGAGCTCTAGTTAGAATTCTGAATTTTTTTTAGATTTTTTGTTAGGTGCCTCAAAGAGGTTGATGAAGAGGTAGATTGCTTAAGACAGAAGGATCCCAGTAAGACCTCAAAGCAGGTGCATTGTATCACAAACTGAACCTGTACATTTTCAGGCCTGGCTTTTATAGCTGAGATTTTAAGTCCCAGCCTCCCAGCCTTGTCTCCGACAAGTTCCAGACCCCAAAAGGATAATGTGTGGAAGACGGTGGGGGAGCCCCACGGCAGAGCACATGGAGCAGCGACGGCAGAGGTGTGGGAGGCATTGCAACCCGCAAGTCTGCTTTCTGAGTCCACTCTTAAGAAGTGATGGAGGGATTTTCAGATGAAGAACAAATCAACTTCATTAAATAATCCTTCACTTCTCTCTGGAAAAGAGGAAGTCGTGTTTAAAGCCATCTCATCATTTTGCAGTCCTGTAACCCATAGCACTAAGGCCCCTGAAAAGGGTTGCTCACTTTGTCTCTCTGTCCCTCTGCCATGCAGAGCTCTGCCGCCATGCAACACTAGAGGGCACTATCCACACAGATTAAAATGTCCATGGCGGACCATGGCATTGTGTAATGTGGCAGACAAGTAATAACCACCATGTCTTGGGCTGTGTCTTCTGTGCCAGGTACACCAAACGCCCTATTTCCTTTGATCTTCACAACAACCTCATGAGGTAATATGGTGAGGCATATTTTCCAGAGGGATTAATCGGGACTCAGAAAGTACCCATGGTTAATCCACTAACGTGTTAGGGGTAGGATTCGAACCCAGGTCTTTCTAATTTTATAACTCATGCTCTTTCCCTCTATATCCCACCCTCACCCCATGGAAATTCTTCGAAGCCAGGCCAATGTAGATGGGGATAAGGGAGGAACATGTTCTTAGCATCCTGGAAGTACTACTTCAGGGATGACTCAACAGCTGGTGACCACAATACTATCTTGATTTCAAGCCTTTCATGGCTGACATTACTTAAAAAGAGAGTACAAAGCCATGTGATGGGGGCAAGGCCTCATCATGCACCTTCCTTCTTCCTCACCTACCTCTTTTCCAAAGTACTCTGTGCCCCCAACAACCATCTTTCAAGATATTTCTGGCCACAGAGTGCACGTCTGTACTCTGGAGTCCCATTGGTCATTTCCTTTGCATTAGACTCAGACCTAAGGCCTCATTTTGGCATCTTTAGGGATCTTTTGTGGAAGGAACAAGATAGTCACACCCAAAGTGATGAGGGGAGCTTTTGCTGCAAATGCCAAAACTCGAAGTTGCTTTCTTTGTGTGGGTGTGTGGTCAGTGTGGGATAAACTCAGGATGCCAGTGAAATCCCAAGGACCGGTCCTGCCCACAAGCCCTTCACAGGCCAAGGAGCGAGACCTGTCGATCTGGTCACCAATAAGTACGCTTCATATCTCTTGAGCAAGTCTATAATGTGCATGTCTTTGTATATATTAGAAATACGATTGTACATTGAGGAGGGGTTTTTGAAATTATAATGCAAAAGTTTATAATGTGCAAGGAGCAGGGCTAAGCAAAAGAGGTAAAGGAGGCTGGGACTGAGGGGAGGCGGTGCCTTCAGTGTTGAGGCTGGTTTGATGGGACTTCCATTTGTCCCCTGCTATCATCCTACGCACTGTCCCACGTGCTCCCTCCCCCATCCCACTGGAGCTGTTGCTTTCTATTCCTAGGAAAACTTTAGCCTAAAAGGAGTTGAGGGGGATTGGTCCTAGGAAAGGCAGAATGAATGATGAACAGAGAGACATTGAAGATTAGGCTTCTTGCTTGATTGCAAACTTCTGGGAGAACTCCCTCCACCATCCCACCTTTCCCCCACTGCTGGTGTTGCTTCCAACACTCCACCCAAGACTGGGTTTCGGGTCTCCTCCCTGCCTCCCTCCATTGTAGCTCATAGTGCCCTGCTTTGTAAGCTTTGCCAGTCTCTCTCCTCCTGCTCCTGGGAGCTCCTCGAGAGCAGGGTGATGTTTTCTTCATTGTGTTGTGCTGATATGACACACATACTCAACTGTGGCCTCACTACACGTGCCTAGACTCCCAGGTGCTTCTGCAAAAGTGGAGAGAAGACGGCGATGACACCTGTCACAGCATCACCAGCAGAGCCGCAGGGAACAGACAGCAGAGCCGGAGAAAGAGCCCAAGTTCCCATAAATAATCGGAACAGAAAGACAAGCTCTGACCTGTGGTCTGGCATGCCCTGTCCGAACTCATGTGGATGGAGCCGGCACTCCTTCATCCCAGCCGCGGAAAGACAGCCTCGTTGTCCCGCCGGCTCTGGCCTCAGTTCTCAATTGCAAGCCAAGACAGTTTTTAGATGACTGTGATGTGCCCACAAATCCAAGATGGAGTGTTTAAGAGGTCATCTTGTACGCCAAGAAAAATTTGGAAAGTTGGCTGTAAATGTTGGTCTATTCCCAAAATAATAGCTGCAATTCTTGGGCCTGGCATCTCAGAGAACTGGCTAATAATTCATTGAATCCAAGGCTCTCCAGTCAACACAGGACGGGTCCTCACCTCTGAGGATGTTTAGTCCCAGCCGTTTTTAAAACTCACAGAACACCAGACCTAGAAGAGTCTTAGAGATAACTTACATCTGAGCCAACAGAAAACTAAGGGGACAGAGAGGTCAAGTCTTGCCCAAGGTCACACATTATGTACGAATGCTGAGCAGGTGTGGGTAAAGCCTGCTCACCACGCAGAGCTATGCGGGTTTCTATTTGTAACTTCTGAGTCTCAGCACCCCATCAGCAGAATGTGACCAGAAACACCTCTCCTCAGATGGCCTTGTCGCTTTTTCCCACACTGGGATGGAATAATACTTAATGATTCTAAACAGTGTACAGCAGTTCTTCCTGAGACACAGAAAGAGAGCAAAGCAGACATTACTGCTGCTCTCTGTTGCTCAGAGGCATTTCTTAGAGTCTTGTACATGTAGTTGAAAACTGATCTTGATTTGCATTGATGGCCAAGGGAGCCAATAGTTTGCTTATAAATATAGTTTCTATTGGGGGGGGCGCCTGGCTAGCTCTGTCAGTAGAGCATGCAACTCTTGATCTTGGGGCTCTAAGTTCAAGCCCCATGTTGGGTATGAGATTACTTAAAAAAACAAAATCGTGAAAAATATATGTATGTAGTTTCTACTCCCCACCTTCAAAGTGGGACCTTTAATGACAGTGATCCGCTTTTGGAACTTAATGAAAAGACTTCAGTTTAAGACCAACCCTAGGTTGCTCATCCCTCTCTCCTCTCCTGGACCTGGCTCCATATTCAGAGAGCAGAAAAAGAGAGTGATGTGTTGAAGAAGTCTCATGTCTCATTTTCCATGACCGCTTTTCCAGTTCACCTCTGTTTCTTCCTTGGTGGAGACTTCCAAGGCTCACAAAATCAGATGTAACTAGTGGCTCGTGTATGTGGTAGAACAGTAGGTACAACTTGACTTGGAAATGCCTGTTTCTTTGTGACTCTCTCCTGTTGCTTGGTCCTTCCTCACTTTTCTGGTCCTTTCTTTATAAGTTCTTCTTTCTCCCTTGAGACTTAGCTTTGGATGTTGTGTTGAAAATGGAAAGACTGGGTTCCTGGGTGGCTCAGTCAGTTAAGCGGCTGTGTTCAGCTCAGGTCATGATCCCAGGATCCTGGGATCGAACCCCGTGTCAGTCTCCTTGCTCAATGGGGAGTTTGGAGCCTGCTTCTCCCCTGCCTGCCATTCCAAATAAATAAACTTTTTAAAAATGGCTACTAATATCATTCATCAGGGGTCTACTTTCATGATCTAATTATTTCCCAAAGGCCTCACCTTCAAATACTATCACATTGGAGATTAGATTTCAACATATGAATTTTTTTTGGGGGGGAGGCACAAACATCCAACTCATAACACTAAATATGTTCATTTAGGTTAAAAAAAAAAAGGTTAATTCCAAATAGTAAATAAATAATGGTAAAGTTTGGTACAAAAATATGGCAGAGATCATCAAGTTTGTGCAAATATTTGTTTAGAAGTGTCAAGTGAATACTTTAGACATGAATTACAAGAGGGATTTCAAGGAATGATCATATGCATGGGACTAGGAAGTCAGGAAAGAATTCCTAGAGGAGGTGAGCTTTCACGGGACATGGGAGAGGGGAGGTCATATGAGCAAAGCTATGGTGATGGGTGAGGTGGGAGTAGAGAGCCTGTTGGATTGGGTGAACCATTCATGTCCAGGAGTCACAGTTGGAGGAGAATTGCAGCTGGAATCACAAAGTGGAGGGACCCTTATATGAAGAGACTCTGCCTTTTTTTTTTTTTTTTTGACTTTTTATATTGAGATAATTATTGATTCACACACAGTTGTAAGGAACAGTACAGGTAAACCCCTTCACCCAGTGATTCCCAGTAATGATATCTTCTAACTATAACTATAGTTCATAACTATAACTATAGTTCACTATAACTGTAGTTCATATCTAACTATAACTATAGTTCAATGTCACAATTAGGAAATTGATGACGCAAGCCACTGACCTTATGCAGATTTCACTGATTTTGCACACATCCACTTGCATACAAGTGTGTGTGTGTGTGTGTGTGTGTGTTATTCTATGCCATTTTATCACACATGTAGGTGTGGCCACCACCATAGTCAAGATATGTAATAATTCCAGCACCATGGTCCCCCATCTGCCCCCTTTTTTTTTTTAAAGACTTTATTTATTTATTTGACAGACAGAGATCACAAGTAGGCAGAGAGGCAGGCAGAGAGAGAGAGGGTGAAACAGGCTCCCTGTTGAGCAGAGAGCCCCATGGGGGGGCTCAATCCCAGGACCCTGAGATCATGACCTGAGTTGAAGGCAGAGGCTTAATCCACTGAGCCACCCAGGCACCCCCTTCTGCCCTTTTAGATGAGCTACCTTCATCTCTTTCCTCTTCTCTAGCCCCCCGCAACCATTGATTGGTGATCCATCTTTATAATTCTGTCAAGTCAAGACATGATATAAATGCAATCATATATATGGTGACTTTTTTTGCTCTTAAGGGCTTTATTGGAAAGTTGTCAGGACAAGAACTATATTCAGCAATTAGAAAACAAGATAAAGAATGATGGCTTGACAGAAAAATTGGGAAGCTGGGAAAGAGTGTCCGTGGTTCCATGGGGGGAAGGCAGAGCAAACAAGTCCTATCTGACATGTGTAATTTGGCTTTTTTCCACTCAGCACAATTCCCTTGAGATCCATTCCAGTTGTTGCTTGTATCAATAGTTCATTCCTTTTTAGTGCTGAATAGTGGTCCATAGTGTGGCTATACCACAGTTTAACTCTTCAGCTATTGTAGAAAATGTGGGTTGTCTCCAGTTTTTGGCAGTTATGAATAAACCTGTTACAAGCATCTGTGTATAGTTTTTTGGTGTGAACATAGATTTCATTTCTCTGGGGGAAATATCCAAGAGTACAATTGCTGTGTCATATGGTAGGTTTGGTCTGTTTGGTTTTTAAAGGAACTGCCGTGCTCTTTTCCAATGTATGTTTCTACACGTGATGTGTGAGCAATCCATTTTCTCTGGATCCTTGCCAGCATGTGGTGTTATTGGCATTTTTATTTAGCTAATCTGATAGGTGTGTAGGAATATGTCATGGGTTTAATTTGCATCTCCCTAATGGCTAATGATGCTGAACATATTCACATGTGTTTGTTTGCCATTTGCATATTTTCTTCAGTGAAATGTCTGTTACTACCTTTGTCCACCAGCTAATTGGAGTATTGATGTCTTTATTGTTGAGTTTTTAGAGTTCTTTATATATTCTAGATAGAAGCCCTTTGTTGGATATGTGGTTTGCAAATATTTCCTCCTAGTGCCTAATTCGTTTTTTTTATCCTCTTTATAGGGTCTTTCACGGAGAAAAAGTTTGGATGTTGATGATATCCAATTTACTAATTTTTCCTGTTATGTATTGTGTTTTTGGTGTCTGGTCTAAGAACTCTTCACTTATCCCTAGGTCCTGAAGACTTTCTCCTATGATTTGTCCTGGAAGTTTTATAGTTTTATATTTAAGTCTGTGATACATTTTGATTTTTTTTGTATAAATATGAAGTTTAAATGAAGGGTTCATTTGTTTTTATTTGTTTTTGCTTGTAAATGTCCAATTCCTCTAGTATCGTTTGTTGAAAAGCTTATCCTTCTTCTATTGAATTGCTCTTACATCTTTGTCAAAAATCAGTTGGGCATATTTGTGTAGGCTCTTTGCTTTATACAACCATCTCACTGATATTTCCTATCACTTGTTAGAACAAGGTTAATGGACCTCCTACCCGAATGAATCATGTCGCTAGTATAATAAATGATTTGATTATGAAATACTTGATAATTTAGAAAGGTCTCATTACATACTCATGAATCATCTGCAAGGCCTTATGATCCTTATGAGAACAGAATATTTGGCTTACATCCCACCAAAATATTTCCTTTTACCTAAATAGACATGGGAAAGAGTGCCCATATTTTTTCTCCAGGGCCAATCCATAGTTGCTGAAGGTTTGACTCTGGGAACTTTGCAGGGACAAGAAAGTGATTGGACTTTGTCAAGGACTTTTTCTTTTCCTTTTTTTCCCCTCCTTCTTTCTTTCTCTCTCTCTCTCTCTCTCTCTCTCTCTCTCTCTCTCTTTTAACAAAGGCCTCAACAGAGACATGTAACCAGCAGCTCTGCCAGGAACTCTCGAGTCTGCTTACACACACACACACACACACTTACAAATAAGAAGGGGCATCTAAGGAAAACGAGCTGATCCCTTTTAGGGACGCACAAAAGCCAGATAACTCAAATTAATCACAGCAAGATACAGCCAGTCTCAGAGCTAAAGACTGTGAAATGAGCTCTGCTTCCTTGGGTTTTTGAAACATGCATCTGTATAAACCTGCCTGTGCAGACATCCCCAGCCCCAAGCTGGGTCTCCCCAAATCCAGTGAATCGGCTCTGAAATGTAGACGGCATCTAGCAGTGACCAAGCCTCCGCCTCAAGCAGCCTGTTGGCCGGCAAGGCCTAGCGGAGCAGCAGAACGGAAGTTTCTGGAGAAGTTCTTATGTGTCCATGGAATCTCATTGCAGGAAACCACCAGAGCAGAGACGGGCATGGCTTACAGGTAATTGCTGGTCACAATGTCATTCAACCAGGGCACTGTGCTGAAGTCCAGGGCTGTTGTTCTTAGAGAAAGAAGAATAGAAAGGACAAAGCCAGTGCTATCTAGAAAAAGGAACAGAAAAATGAATGCAAGGAGTCCTCTTCTTGGGCTACCTTCATTTTTTGAACTTTATATTGTCTATGTTCTCTTTGCTCGAATGGTTGCCTAGAAGATAGTCCAGCTCACTGTGGAAGCTCTTAGCCATGTGCTCTCAGTAGAAATATCTTTGGCTTGGAGTAGGTAGGTGACTTAGTAGCTCATAATGAAGAAAGGAGGCTCTATTCTTCTTAAGGGAATTGATAAATTAAGAGTAGGATTTTTTTTTTAAGTGCTGCCTGGGCTTCAAAGCTCTGTTTTCCTCTAAACCTGAATCACGTGGTCTGTGCAAATGGTTAATAAAGCAGTTCATGAAACCAAGCAAGTTCTTGAAATGACGGCCGTTTTTTATCATTGTGGTCCAAGATAAATTACCGGTTGTTCTCTAACCTTCCAATAACATCATTTATTCTGTGAAAGATTAACAAAAGGGAGAAGTTTTCCCTGGGTATAGGGTTGGATCTATAATTTTTACAACCTGCTCTGAGATGGGAAGTATCATTCTTGGTCAGAGCAATTATCGTTCAAACCTCTGTAAGAGATGCCGGTGCTTAGCTAAATCAGCCGGCGGCACCTGTGCGTCTCCTTGACAAATGCTTAGATTTTCCAGTATCCAGGAAAGGGAGAAAAAGCCATTCAGAAGGACAAGGGTGCTAAAAATGGGAAAAAAAAATCCTTATCATTGGTAAAGAACCGTTGTCCCAGCTCTAGTCCAAACTCGTACTTCACAGAGTGAGAGTGTTTTTGCATGGACATGATGTCCCTGTGATTTCCTTTTTCTATAATCCAAAGGTCCGTGTCCGTGTAGTAGTTACTGCCCTAATTTATCAACTAATTTGATTAATAAAGCAATTTGCAAGGAAATGACTCCTTTCTGTGGAGAGCCACGTAGTTCACATAGACTCTCTATGCAACCAAGGGTTCGGGCAGAAGAGGAATGAACTCTTCTAGGTTTACACGGACTAGGAACACGGGACAGGCCACCCCATCATTCTTGGAAAGTGGAGCCTGAGAAGAATCTCACCACCTTTCCAAGAGAATTCTTGACTCCTCATCCACCTTTCCTGAATCTGTCTTCCATAAGAAGGAGCCGCCTTCTCCCTCTGCCTCTTCACATTCTCTCATTTTCTTCTCTCTGCTCTCCCTGACCCGAGTGGTGACAGGGCGGTGATGTCTGAATATAGGTTAGATGCTCTTTCATTAAAACACATAGGTTTGAACTGTTTCATTAAAAAAAAAATCTGCCTTTGCCTCTTTGTCACAGATGGGTGGTATGATGCGAACCCTTGGATGGACCTTCAGAGGGGATACCTCTTTCTCTCAAAAGTCCTGGTTTTGAATATTAATTAGACCTCTGCTGATGTCTGCCATGGTTCAGATGAAGATATATTGTAGGACAGTGTTTTTCAAATAGTTTTGAAGCAGAGGATCTCTCTCTCCTCAGATAGGTAAAAGCAAAGTTGTTCTTGTTGGAGTTGGAGACTTGGAGGCCACCTGCTTGAGGGGAGCAGTCATCCCCCAGTCTGGCTCCGGAGACAGCCCTGCCAATCCCATATTCCCGTGGTTTGAGAGTACAGCTCCAAGGTGACTCTTCATTATGCCTTGGAGAAAAAGCCTCTGTGCCCTTGAGGATGCTAGGTCCTGTCACAGGGGCAGACTTTTAGGCAAGAGTAGGTGCCACTGGATCATACTAGTAAGAGGTGAGACTTAGAAGATTGCTGTTTCCAGATCAGACTTTGAGGAGAGATAAGTGCAGTTAAATGGAGAATTGGCCCCAGGAAATCGCCAAGGCTTTGACTTATGAGGAGCTTGTTTGGCTCTGCCCCCACTTTCCTCCATTACTTTTCTCCCTTACCCCTCCCTCCAACTTGAAGCATGTCTCCTTTCCCCAGATTTCCATAGTAATTAGTCTGTTCTTCCAAGACCCTAATAAGGGGGTCATCATCCTTCTTAAAACATCATCCTTTCAACATTAGGGAGGGATTTTTAGGGAAGAGAATACAGGTTCTCTCGGTTCCCCCCGAGATTTTGACCGTACCTTCTTTTTTTCTTTTTAAGTTTCTTACTTTAATTCCAGTGTAGTGAACATGCGGTGTAATATCAGTTTCATGTGTACAGTATAGTGATTGAGCAATTCCATACATTACGCAGTGCTCATCACAAGTGCACTCCTTAAGCCCCTCACCTATTTCACCCAACATCCCCTGGCCTCCCCTCTAATAACCATGAGTTTGTTCTCTATAGTTAAGAGTATGTTTCTTGGTTTGTCTCTTACTTTTTTCTCTTTTTTTTCATTTGTTTTGTTTCTTAAATTCCACATATGAGTGTGATCATATTGACCGTGACTACTTCTCCTCCTCCTCCTGCTCCTCCTCCTCCTCCTTCTTCTCCTTCTTCTTTTTCTTCTTCTTTGGTGTGTGTGTGTGTGTGTGTGTGCATCTTTCTTTTTTTTTAAAATTAAATTCAATATGTAGTACATCATTAATTTCAGATGTAGGTTTCAATAATTCATCAGTTGCATATAACACCCAGTGCTCATCACATCATGTGCCCTCCTTAATGCCCATCACCCAGTTATCCCATCCCCGCAACCACCTCCTCTCTAGCAACCCTCAGTTTGTTTCTTGGAGTCAAGAGTCTTTCATGGTTTGTCTCCCTCTCTGATGACTTCCCATTCAGATTTCCCTCCCTTCCACATATGAGTGAAATGATATGATGTCTTTCTCTGGTTGACTTATTTTGCTTATTATGGTATAATACCCTCCAGCTCCATCCACATCAATGTAAATGGTATTAATCTTTTCTGATGGCTGAGTAGTATTCCATTGTATGTCCACAACTTCTTTATCCATTCATCTGTTGCTGGACATCTCAGCTCTTTCCACAGTTTAGCTATTGTGGACATTGCTGCTAAAACATTGGGGTATAGGTGCCCCTTCAGATCATTACATTTGTATCTTTGAGATAAATGCCTAAAAAAAATTAGTGTAATTGCTAGGTCTTAGGGTGCTCTATTTTTGACATCTTGAGGAACCTCTGTACTGTTTTCCAGAGTGGCTGCACCAGTTTGCATTCCCACCAACAGTGTAAGAAGATTCCCCTTTCTCTGCATCCTTGCCAACATTTGTTGTTTCCTGACTTGTTAATTTTAGCCATTCTGACTAGTATGAGGTATCTCGTTGTGGTTTTGATTTGTATTTCCCTGATGCCAAATGATGTAGAGCGTTTTTTCATGTGTTTGTTGGCCATTTGTAAGTCTTCTTTGGAGAAATGTCTGTTCATATCTGCTGCCCATTTCTTGACTGGATTATATGATTTTTGGGTGTTGAGTTTGATAAGTTCTTTATAGATCTTGGATACTAACCCTTTATCTGATATGTCATTTGCAAATATCTTCTCCCATTCCATAGATTGCCTTTTAGTTTTGTTGACTATTTCCTTTGCTGTATGGAAGCTTTTTGTCTTCATGAAGTCCCAATAGTTCATTTTTGTTTTTGCTTCCCTTACCTTTAGAGACGTGTCTAGCAAGAAGTTGCTGTGGCAGAGGCAAAGAGGTTGCTGCCCGTGTTCTCCTTTCAGATTTTGATGGATTCCTATCTCACATTTAGGTCCTTCATCCATTTTGAGTTTATCTTTGTGTGTGGTATAAGAAAATGGTCCAGTTTCATTCTTCTGCATGTGGCTGTCCAATTTCCTACCATTTGTTGAGGAGACTATCTATTTTCCATTGGACATTCTTTCCTGCTTTGTCAAAGATTAGTTGAGCATAGAGTTGAGGGTCCATTTCTGGGTTTTCTATTCTGTTCCATTGATCTATGTGCCTGTTTTTGTGCCAGTACCATACTGTCTTGATGATTACAGCTTTGTAATAGAGCTTGAAGTCCAGCATTGTGATGCCCCCAGCTTTAGTTTTCCTTTTTAACATTCCTCTAGCCATTTGGGGTCTTTTCTAGTTCCATACAAATATTTTAGGATTATTTGTTCCAGTTCTGTGAAAAATGTTGATGGTATTTTGATAGCGATTGCACTGAATGTGTAGATCGCTCTGGGTACCATAGACATTTTCACAATATTTATTCTTTCAATCCATGAACATGGAATGTTTTTCTATTTCTCTGCGTCTTCCTTAATTTCTTTCACTAAGTGTTCTGTAGTTTTTAGAGTACAGATCTTTTATCTCTTTGGTTAGGTTTATTCCTAGGTTGACCATGACTTCTTATAAACATAACTGGTATTAGGTGAGAAGGTGAATTTCATATTCTTACTTCCTTACCTTCACTTCCATCCTCCACACCCCTCAGGCATGGCTATGTCAAAATACTTTGTTCAACTTGTCTTCTCTATTTTCTTCTTTTTGAAAGGTATTATTTCATATGTAGTAGAAAGAGAATGGCCTTTGGAGTGAATCAGAACAGAGTTCAAATCCCAGCTCTTTTGGTCTACAAACTGTGTGATGTTAATCTTGCTGCGACATGTAAGTGCCTAGCACAGAGTAGGTGCTCACTAAATTTAAGTTCCCTTCCTGCTTAATCTGTAGACTCTGTCATTCATCCTAGGGGCAAGGAAGGAAAGCCCCTATGGCTGAAACATACAAAAGGATAAGATAGAATATCTTAGAAGAATATAAGAATATCTTATGATAGAATAGAATATCTCTTAGAAGGAAAAGAAGGAATAAAGAAATCCACAGTAATTCACAATCTGTGTAGGTTTTCATGCTGAGCTTTAGAATTCTGAGAGGTCTGGAAGAGCCGGTAAGCTGTTTTCTCTTCCTAATTTGGTCAGATGCCATTGCAGCCTTCAGCCCAATACCAGCTGCTTGGGTCCCTCGATCATCTGTGAGAGAGCATTCTGTTGTGTTTCCATGGAGACTTGGTTTTATTTCTAACTGAGGGTGACCAGGAGAAGAAAAAAAATCAGTAAATATGCAAACACATGTATCAACTGAAAAGAAACTGGAGGAAATTGTTTGAACGTGGTGCAAAAAGTGCCAAGTTGCTGTGTAGATCCTTCTGTTGGCTTAGAATTTTCTACAAAAATAGAAGGTTTTTGTAGAATCGTTTTATTAGTGTCTATAAAATAATTACCCCGTGGGGTTCTTTAGTCATTTCTAAGAGGCTGCAAGTTAATTGTCTCTATTAGATGGCATTGAAATCGGAGCCAAAAAGTAAACCCGAGCTTAGGTCGAGGTTAAAGTCCATGGAGAGGTAGTTTTATGGACAAAACATAAAAAATATCTAGACTGAGTAAGGATGCAGCAAATACCCAGTTTTGAAGCAATTTTATATTTAGTCAGGAGGAACTCAATCAGATGTAAAATGAAGGTCTGATCCAGGGGTCAACAAACTATTCCTGTAAAAGGCCAGATAGTAAATATTTAGGTTTATTGGCTACATCCACCTTTGTCATAACTACTGAACTGTGCTGTTGGAGGGTGAAAGTGAATGAGTGGGTGTGATTGTATTCCAATAAAACTTTATTTATGGACACTGAGTTATGACACTGAGTTTTATGTAAGTTTCACATAACATAGATCCTCTTCCTTTTTCTCCTCCCAAACCATTAAAAATATACAAGCCAATCATAACTTGAGAACGAAAGATAAGGGGAAGGCTGGATCTGGCCCATAAGCCATAGTTTGCTGATCCCTGGTCTAGAACACAAAGCTGTCAGTTGCATAGTTATTTGTTTGTGTTTCTTTTTGAAGCTCTTTAGTTCAAGAGGTCCTTAAGGTACCCAAATGCATGTAATTCAGAAAGATAAAAATAAAAGAGAAGAAGAAATGAGTTGAAGGAGGATTTAGAGCAGGAAGGGAACATGTTGCCCTGGGAGGAATGAGCCTGTCATGAGCAAGCCATGTGCTTGGACTGGATTTGGTGCTGTGTTTTCACAACATCAAATTGTGAGGAGGGAAGTGGAGCTCTTTACAGCAGTCATGGAGTCCTTGAGATAGGTAGGGGTAGACCAGCTGATCAGTTTTGGTACATCTCTTTGTAACCTGGGAACCAGAGAGAAGTTCCTCTCATGGTTCTTCATTACATAATTAATAACATCCTCAAAAATATCCTTACAGTAAACACAACAGTGACATTCCTAGGGCTCTTTACTATGGAGCCCCTGATATGAATGGGTGGCATTGAGTCAAATACAGCAAAAGCAAGTAGGTGCCTAGCAGAAGAAAGGCCATTGGTTTAATAGAAACATTTAAATAAAATGTTACTTGCATTTTAAAAATTCACCAATAATGATGGTACAGATTTCATTATCTTTCACAGTAACAGAGCTTGTCCAGATTCATGGACTGAGGCAACTGTTTCTCAAATTAAAAAAAAAAAAAAAGTTACACTATTTGCAAACCAAAGAGGACATTTCCAATGTTCTAGAGCTGAAGGTGGAGACAGAGCACAGAAGAAGAAAAGGAGAGGCAGTGATAAGTCTCAGAATTACTGACACGGGGCGGACCTTGGAGATAATCTCCAATTTCTGATCTTCCAGCTGAAGGGACTTGAGGTTGCAGTATCAGGTGACTAGCCCAAAGTTGCAGATCCAGCCAGCAACAAAGCCGAGACAAGAACCCCTGTCCCTTGGGACCCAGTCCTGTGCTTTCTCTACGCTCTCCGTATTTATTCTCAGTCCCCACTTCCCACCCCACTGCATGCCCACCCACATATGCACAATGCACACACGTGCCCATGCGTGCATGCACACTGCCTCCTGGGCATGCTGCAGCTCCAGCCGCATTCACCACCCTTTGGTCTGCTTTTCTGGGCACTTGTCTGGTTGCTCTGCTCTGCAATCTGCTTTGGTCTTACTGTTCTGCACACTGACCCTCCACCCATGTACTGGACCACTGGGTCTCCACTCAACATAACTTTTCTTAACTAGAATAGACTTATACATTGTCCTTGCCTCGGCAAATCCAACTCCCAGTCTTCTCTCTTACAGCATGACCTATCTTTTCTCCACATAGGTTTGGATTGTTCATTATGTGTTTGTGTGTGTATCTTATTCTCAAAATTATGCCTTTGTTACCCTGAGGATCAGGACTAGAGCTTATGATATTTTGCAGTCCTCCCATGCTTTGCATTTAGATAGTGCTCAGTACTGTGTATTGCTTGATTGGGGCACAACCATTCAGAAGTTGGGACGCAGAAAGAAAGGCACTAAAGAGCAAGAAAGTAGGGACTTCCCTTTCCCCCCACTAGTTGTGCTCTAACTCCGTATTTACTTTTGTGTCTTAAACACAATATGTTACCTAACCTTGCTAATTCTCAGTTTCCTCAGTAAAATGGGCCCAGTACCCTCTTAACACTGTTGTAAGAATTAAATCAAGTTGCAAATGTGCTCAGCTTCCTGCCTGCTAGAGGGGGGAGACTACATTCTCTTGCTCCAACCTCTTTCTCAGCCAGTCCTAGGAACCCGTCATTTAGTCATCTTGCAGAGTTTGAAAGGAAATATGTGTCACAATGTACCTAAAAAAGAGGGGCAGAAAATAAACACCTACAAACTGAAATTTGCACAGTTCTGAATATACCACTCCTTTCATCGCTTGCTTTTATAAATCTGGAATCTGTCCTTAGGATCTATTGAGAAGAAAAAAAAAATTTTCTTTTCACCTTACACATGGCCTCCTAGTGAATCAGAATAACCTCATGAAGCATTGTAATAAATTACTCTCCAAATGGTGTTTATGAAGATAAAAATAATCTTTTATCAATCTATGTATTTCCATGCCTAGTATTGTGTCCAGAACAGAAATATCTGAAGCAGAATACAATTAAAAAGCAAAAACTCTCACCAGCTCACATCAGCTTGCCACATTGTCTGAGATTTTCTCTAGTTAGAGACCTCAGTTCTGTTAAAATTGGAAGTATATAACCTACTCTAATATGCATCCCACCAAGGAGAAAACAAGATGTCAGGCAGGTCTGACCTGAAAACAGCATAGAAAAAAAGTTTCTAGACCAGATCAAGAGGAAAGCTTGGGTGTCAGGACACAGATATGGAGCTACCGGCTGATGCACAGGGACACAGGAGGGAAGGAACGGAGAAAGAGGCCAGGAAAGCCAAAGAGAAACCGCACTAACCTGACTGCTTTCTCCAAGATGTTGGACTAAGGGTCTGGGAGCATTCATTAATTGATAGAGTTTTCACTGGTCTGGTCTCTAAATGGAGATCCTAAGGATAAGTAGGAGCTGTTTTCACTCTGAAGACCTCTCCCTAGGTTCTCTCAGAGTGAGAAAGTGGCGTTCTAGCTGCCGGATTTGAAGACCCCCTTCTTTCTTCCCTGGCTACCTTACCTATAAAATGAAAATAAACCCTTCTTCACAGGGTAATACTGTTCGTGCAAAGGCACAAATAGTGGGCACTCAGTAAGGACTATCCCCTTCTTGCCCTTTCTCCCTTTCATAATTTCCACAATACAGCGTGGAAATTGAACATTATTTTTATTCCCAGATTGAACTCACTCTCATCTTTCCAGCTACCCACCCTCAAAATCCCTTTGCAATGCATTCCCATGACCTACTTTTTTCATGGAGTGCTTGGCACACTTAAACCTGCTTGAAAAGTGGCTATGGCCATGACTGTGAAAATCAAAAGCCTTAAAAAAAAAAAAAGCTACATATGCAGGATTTGTATTTTCTACATTAAAAAAAAAAAAAAGCCTTCATGATTTATTTTAGACTGGCCTAATTTGGGTCAGTCGCGAGGCCTGTGCTAATTTGCTCCGAGCCCTCTGACTGGATCTCCTGGCATCAACATTTCTGGAGGAACATCAGTGTCACTGAGATGGTTCAGACTCAGAACCCGTGTGATTACTTGAAATCAGAACAGGCTGCTGGTGAAGGGCCTCAAAGTCTTAGTCAAAGGGGCCTATTCAGAATGGAGTGGCATGTTTGTTTCCTTTTGAATGTAACAGAAGTTCTAAAATAAGTACATTTTATAAGTGTCAGTTTAGATAGAAAATGCTGAGAATTTAAGCAAAAGTGAGAGATCAGGGCGCCTGGGTGGCTCAGTGGTTTAAGCCTCTGCCTTCGGCTCAGGTCATGGTCTCAGGGTCCTGGGATCGAGTCCCGCATCGGGCTCTCTGCTTGGCAGGGAGCCTGCTTCCTCCTCTCTCTTTCTCTGCCTGCCTCTCTGCCTACTTGTGATCTCTCTCTGTCAAATGGATAAATAAAATCTTAAAAAAAAAAAAGTGAGAGATCAGTGCGCCTTGGATTTGAAATATTATTTTCATTCTGTTTTTGAAATTTCCACTTGTGTTTTTTCAGGGGGAAAAGTTGCTTTGTTTATGTAGCCGAATGAAAACCTTTGAAATTCAGAGCTCGAGAACAACACTGGGTTCTATGAACCCATGTTTTCTCATATGGAAATTGTTGACGATGGTTTTGTATGAGAAAAAATAAGCACTGAGACCTGGTTTTCCTAACCAAAGAACTACTGTAGGTCAAATATGTTTTCATGCAAGGGAAAAAAAATTCTGAATTTCCCTGACGTGCCTGAGAATGCCACTAGGATGCGCTATTTCATAAAGAAAATGAAGCCCTTGGGCTCCTGAGTGGCAGCTAGCAGAAATCTTTAAACTTTGTCCATTTAAACTTTGTCCAGACAGTCCTAGACCAGAACTTAAATTCTAATCTGTATATTTTCCTTGATTGTGAAAATTAAGAAGCATCTCTTTTGATACCACATGGGCAATTTCCTATAGTGAGAAAAAATAATTTATAGCCAGCATATTCTCAGGATTTTGAGAAGAACTGATCTATAGCAGGCATATGTTATTATAACCTATATAAGCTAGATATTACATAGGGCAAATTTCTGTGTCTGGGAGTTTCCAAACACAGGAGATTCTGAACCACACCACAGAACCCTGGGGGGCAGGGGGCGGCTGGTGGAGAAAAGAAAGGCAGATGACTTACCCCATTGGCCTTGCTTTAGAGAATGTTCTGTTGACGTCTTTTGAAGGCACCTTGTTGCACAGTTGAGATGGAGCAGATGTAGGGAATCCGGAAAGAGAGTGTTGTCAGGGTTGTTGGGGAGAAGGCTAGCTTAGAAGCCATGATAGTTCTTAGAATCATGACCCCACAGGTCTGGCTTGGGGCCATATTAAGAAGTGGAGGAATGACACCCTCCTTCCATTGTATTCTGGGCTCATTTTCACTTATATGGGGCACCTTTGCATACCAATTGCTTTAGCTTCTTTATAGTGATTCCTCTGCCTGTCCCTAGCTAGTTATCGACTGATGCACCCTAAGATTTCAATTACATATTTTGTGATATATGCCAATGTCCAGGTGAAGATGTGTTCTAGGTCCGTGTGTTTTAAACAATTATGAAGTGAGCAAACTTTTTTTTTTTTTTTTCCAGACAAGATAAAGCAAAGTTGTCCCAGTTGATGTGGAGAACTTGGGGTGGTCTGTAAATATGTCACAGCCAAAGAAATGAACCTCTAATCATGTCCAGGAACTATTTTTAGACAATCTACCTACTTCTTAAAACCAGATTATTAACAAAACAAAACAAAAAAATTTTAATTTGAGAACAATTTCAATCTTATAGAAAACTTGTAAGAATAACACAAAGACCTTTTTAGGCACTTTATTTTTTAACATATTGTTAAAGTTTTGCCCCATTTGCCTTAACCTATGCTCATGTTCTTCCGTGCTTGATCCCTGCACTCCTCCTCCCCGACGTCCTAATTATTTTTCCAAGAGAAAAATAGAGCGAATTTGAGGGTAAGTTACACATGTGCTTTACCCCTTATATAATCCCCATGCAAACACCGAATTTACATGATACTTTTACCTGATACTCCATCTGTGTTTCAATTTCAACAGCTGACACAGTGATGCCCTTTATGGCTTTTTTTACTCCACTAGTACTAGATCCAGTTCAGGCTGGAATTAAATTTAGCGCAGGGAGGAGGTCAGTGAGAGATAGGCCTGGCTATGTGCAGTGTCCGCTTGGGGTTGGGAGGTGGTGCTGTGGAGCCACGCGATTGCTGCGCTTGTCCCGCAGTCTCCCGGTTACTGCTACGGATTCTGTGTCAAAGATTGTGTCCTCCGCAGCTGCCCTGCAAGGGCCACAACATTTTCATCTTGAACTTGAGGTTCAAAGCTGAAGGGGATTCCGAAGACTGACCTCATGGACCTGCAAGAATTCAGCCATCTGTGTTCTTCCGCTCGACATATCCACTAGGGGGCGCGTGCTGGTCGTGGGGCTATTGAGCTATCGGAAAGTAGGGGAGTAAGGCCCTCCGAGCACGCACGGGCAGAGTGAGAGCGCTGGCAGGATCGAGCATGCGCGGTTGCCTCAGAACGACTGGCCCTGAATCAGGTATTGATGCTCCTGTGCAGTGGTGTGGATTCTGATCGCAGGTCCCAGTGAGCGCACTGTGGGAGAGGTGGAGGCAGCTGCGCCGCCCAGCAGCCAGGGAAACACAGGTGCCCTGTGGGGTAGGTAGAATATCTTCAGACAAGGAGTTTTGACTCAGTTGTCTTTAGTCTATTTTTCTCCTTGTGATACTCCTTTTAATTGGTAAAGGCAGGATGTTTTAAAAGTTCTGACAGCTGAGGAGTGTGGGTGTAGAATGTATAGCTCATTAGGTAGCTCAGCTCCGCGTTAGCGTTGGAAGGGTTTGTAACAGGTCACTGCTTTTGAAATTTTACAGCGCTCTATATAATTTGGCACGCGGTGATAACACATGCATTTAGAAGTTGGTGAGGCTTTCCAAAGGAGCTGTCGCTGCTCCTGAGATTAACATTGTGTATGACTGGCACCTCTGTGCATAATTTCCCAAAAGCTTAATCCTCATTGTGACTTCTTTCTAAGACTCATCAAATCAGTACCTCCTCCCTCTGTGTCTGGTTTCCCTCTTTGTGCTCCGATTTGTTTATTTCTGTATTGTCTGTCTCTCCTCCTGGAGTGTGAACTCCAGGACAGTGATCATATCTGTACGGTTAACTGCTATATCCCCAGAATCTAGTCCCTAGTGTAGAACTTGGTAAACATTTGCTGAGTAAATGAAGCATTAAGCAGAATAATCACAAATAAGCCTTCATTCTTCATTGGCAGGCAATTGACTGGACGATCAGACACAAGGAGTTGCTTCACCAGACTTTCCACCCATAGTCTCCTTGCCACTTACTTCCTACCTTTCTCTCTTTACTAAAATCGTCACAGATGTCCTCATTGGAGATAGTGGTACTTAGGGACTGTCGTTCTCCTAAGAAATAGGTTAGATTTTAAGACGCTTTGAAGTTGCCTATCATATAATGTCATAAGCCACTTTATTTTTATTTCTCCTCAGACATCCATCACTTTTCATTCATTTATTTATATCACTGCATTCATGAAGCCTTCACTGTACTTTCTTCCAGAAACTTCTCTGTGATGTCACTGTCCAGCCCTATCCACAGTGGCATCCTGAGTTACAGAGACCAGACAAGACACTCATGGCCTTCACTCTGAGCATATTCCTTATTTCTACAAGATGGGGTGCTTATGTGCCAACATTATGGAACCCTGGGTTTCTCCTTTTTCACTGCTTCCCACTGCGAGTCCCTCCCTTCCTACCCGTTATCCGTCAAGCCCATCAGCTAGCCCTTTTTGGCTTACTCTTTTCCTGATCATTTTTGGTTTCCATCTCCTTGCAAGAGGCACATTATCTCATTATAACACCCAGGTGCCATCTCCCAAAAGATGGGAGACAAGTCTGCAGTGTCAGCCATCCTACTGGGATTCCTAGATGACCTGTCATCCTAAATACACCACAGGAGTCTCTCTCTCTTTCCTCAGTGATTATGAATGATTGTGAGTTCTGATTAGACCTTCTTGTTCTTGGTGTAGATCAGACTTTCCCAGGAACAATCTAGCCTATAACCAAGGAACTCTGCACCTGACAATTAGCAGTTAGAGGATGGTACCTTGTGGTATCATTATCTCATTGTGTCATTGTGAGGTTTCTCACTTGATTCTGGCCACGTCTTACATCTTGGGAAATACCCTGACCCATTACTGGGACTGGGCAATAGCAACAGTAGGCTCACACTTTCCCATTCAAGGGGTTTAATTGCCTGCGGGAGCCTGGGTGAGAGTAAGAACGGACAGAGTCCAGCTACCTTCTTTCAGTTCCTTCTTCACAACCATTTTCTCTCTAAGGACCTAACATATTCACCATATTCACCAGTTCTTGGTTTCTGGATGTCCTGTGTGGGTAAATATTTTTCCCTCTTAAGTCTCATGCTGGGTGATCCAAAACAGTCTCTTAGAAGATGGAAAATCAGACTCATGCAACCAAATAGACTCATCCGTATTTTATAACTCATTAGCGGCCCTCTTTTTATGAAGTTATTTTCTATGACCACTAATTGGCCTTCACTGTTTTGGGTGCTGTGTGTAATTTTGGCTGAACTATTCACCTTATTTCCTCCCCAACATACACAGATTCATTCAAGAGCTATTCATGAGTTCTCATCTGTTTTACACCCCATTCCTGGAGACACAGCAATGAACAAAACAGAACATTCTAGTTGGGAGGAGATAGATAATAAACTGTAACATTTCAGGAAATATAAGTCCTCTTTAGAAACCCAAATCAGGAAGGAGGATGAGTGTATGTGTCAGCAGACAGATACAAATTTAAACGGTATAATCAGGGAAGGCCTCACTGGGAAGAAGGTATTTGAAGGAGGTGAAAAGGACAATAACCTGGGTTTCTGGGAGGAAAAGTGCTCCAGACAGAGGGCACAGCATGTGTAAAGAAAGGCCTAGAGTGAAAGTATATATATGCTTCACTAGAAAGACTCACAGAACTCCGCAAAAGATGATATTTACAGTTATAGTTTATGGCTGCAAAAAGATACAGATTAAAATCAGCAGTGAGGAAAAGGGGCCTAGAGTGGAGTCCAGGAGAACTAGGCAGAGCTTCTGGTTGTCTTCTCCCAGTGGAGTTGTATAGAAAGCACTTTCCCCCCCAGCAACGATGTGTGACAATACGCACAGAATATTCTCAGCTAGGGCAGCTTATCTAAGACTTGATGTCCAGACTTTTCACTGGAGATTGGCCAAATAGACAGACTGACCACCTGCATGGTTGACCTTGGTGTTCAGCTCGTGTGGAGGATGAGCTGATTCCCAGTGGCCCAAGGTCCCCACTGTAAACCACATATTTATCGTAGACCATCAGGAATGGCCCAAGGCTTCCAGTCAAACAAAGACACTCCTGTTGGGTAGAACATTCCAAGGGCATAGCGGTTACCTCCCAGGAGCCAGGGGCAAAGGGCCAATGCTTCTTTTGATCATGCTTAATACTTTTCTGCACAGAAGCCAAGTCATGCTGGTCTTTGTAGGTCATTTAAAAGATGTGGGCTTCTAAAACTGGAGCAGCCACTGTTGAAAACGGTACAGAGATTCCTCAAAATGTTAAAAATAGAAATACCCTCTAATCCAATAATTGAACTACTGGGTAGTCATCCCCAAAATACAAAAACACAAATTCAAAGCAACACATGCACTCCTATGATTATTGCAGCGTTATTTACCATAGCCAAATTATGGAAGCAACCCAGTTGTCCATCAATAGATGAATGCATAAAGAAGAAGGTGTGTGTGTTTGTCTGTGTGTGTGTGTATAATTTGTTATTATTATCCAACCATAAAAAGGAATGAAATCTTGCCATTTGCAATGACATGGATGGAACTAGAGAATACAAGGCTAAATGAAATAAGTCAGAGAAAGACAAACACCATGTGATTTCACTCATATGTGAAATTTAAGAAACAAAATACATGAGCAAAGAATAAGAAAGAGAGAAAGACAAACCAAGAAACAGACTCTTAATTATACAGAACAAAGTGATGGTTATCAGAGGGGAGGAAGCTGGGGAGATGTATGAAACAGGTGATGGGGATTAAGGAGTGCAGTTGTGATGAGCATGGCGGCACATGGAATCACTGGATCACTGTATTGCACACCTGAAACTAATGTAACACAGCATGTTAACTATACTGGAGTTAAAATTAAAAAAAAAAAAAGATGTTGGCTTCTAGTCCCAGTGACATAAAAGATTTTGGAGAGTATTAAGCAGGAGAGTGACATGATTTATTTCTTAACAGGGTCATCATGGAATGAATAACAGTATCACTCCAACAGCTAAGTTGGAGAATAGACTTAAAGTTAGAAGTAGGATTACTGATTAGCAAGTTATTGTAATGGTCCAGACAAGAGGTAACAATTAGCTTGACCCAGAGTGGAAATGGATCGATTTTAAGAGCAGAGTTAAGAGCATTACAAATTGGGTGTAATGCGTGATAAAAGGATATAATCCAAAGATAACTTCAAGTTTCTTGGTTTAGGAAATTGGGACAATAAAATGAAATGGGTAAGATTTCAGAGGAGATCTTATGGGAAGAAGAGTAGGAGCATGGCTTGCAGACATGAGACATCAAAACGCCTATTAAACTACAAAGGGAAAATGTCAAGTAGACAAGAGTCTGGAGTTCACAGGAGAGTTCTGGGCTGGAGATTTATATTCAGGATATGAAGATATAAGTCTTGGAATCATCCATCTAGCTTGAGAGTATAAAGCCATGAGACCACCACAGCAGGCTCTCCAACACTAGGAGGTGGGGGAGATGATGAGGAGACAGCAAAAGAGACTGAGGGTGAGCACTCAGAAAGGTAGGAGAGCCATGGGAGAGTGTTGTGTCAGGAGCTAACTGAGAGGTGGGGGGATTGACTGTTAAATATTGCTGATGGGTCAAACAGGATGAGGATGAAGAGTAGACCATTGGATTTGGGAACATGTAGGTCACTATTAACCTTAGCAAGAGCAGAGAGATACCGACTTTCCTTTATACACAGAGATCTACTTAATAGAAGAAAGCAAAGACCCATGTACATATGTACGAAAAATTTGAAAGTTAATTCTGAACTCCTAGTCAACTACCATCCACTGAGCAGCATCTCTGGATTTCCTCCTACCGGAAACATAGAGAAAAATATAAAAAACTGTAGCTGAAAACTTAAATTAGCCCAAGTTGGGGCCAGACTATAGAAGGATTTTCTACTAATGATATTTATAAAGCCAGATTATTCAAAATTATGCTCAGAGAGTTATCCATGCTTGCTTCATGAACCAGACCTTCTTGCTTCCGGAGGGGGAGGGTAAGGAGACACCCTGCCCTTACTCTCTGACTTTGGTGCTCCCTTCATTTCGACATCTGGAGATTTCCCTTTCTTGGTTTTAAACTTGCATATACATTTATTTTGTTACGTTTTATTCAACAATCCTACTTGGATGGAGGGTATATGTGTATGTGGAATGTTCCACATCTTTTAAATCTTTCATATTGACTTCAGGTTCATTTTTAAAATCAGGACAAATAGGGGCTCCTGGGTGGCTCAGCGGGTTAAAGCCTCTGCCTTCAGCTCAGGTCATGATCTCAGGGTCCTGGGATTGAGCCCCACATCAGGCTCTCTGCTCAGCAGGGAGCCTGCTTCCCCACCCCCCCTGCCTGCCTCTCTGCCTACTTGAGATCTCTCTCTCTCTGTCGAAGAAATAAATAAAATCTTTAAAAAAAAATAAAATCAGGACAAATAGACATTATACTTACAATCATAGTGTATCCAATTGTGTTTTTAAAAGCATTGCATAAAGAATAGAAGGAAAACAACCGAATAGTAGCAGTTGTTATTTTTAAGTGAAAGGAATGTGGACAGTTTTTTCCCCCTTCCTCTATTCCCAATTTCCAAATGTGTGTGAGTTACTATAATAAAAGGGAGGAAAATTGAAATTAAAATTAGGTTTAAAATATTTAAGGTATATGCTTTTGAATTTCTTTTTTTGTTGAGATACCTCAGATCCAAAACAAGCACTGGAATTCATCAGTCTGATTTCTAGTGAAGTTTACAGAAAGACTCTTGTTCTGAATTTAACCTGAAGAAAAATTGGGGCTTTTATGTAGGTAAGAAGTCGAAATGCATTCTATTAAAATGCTTCTGTCTTAAGGATAACCTTGAATAGCATAGACCATCTCTACTAGATGTATATATATTAATATATTTTATACATATATATGTATGTATGTACATATATTGCAAACAACAGAAAAACAAACCAGCTTAATAACCTGGTTGGTACATGTAACTAAAAAGTCCAGAGGTAGGGAAAACTTCATGAAAGGGTAGATCTGAGCTTCAACCATTGTGCTAGGACCTGGTCTCTCTGTCTGCATCTGTGTCTCTTTCTGGCAACAGCCCCACTGTCAGCTCCATATGATGGATCTTAGGCAGCTTCAAGCTCTTTTCTCAGCTTCAAGATGGCTGACAAAATTCTCATTCACTTCCAGAAGGAAGAAAGAAAGAAAGAGCTTTCTTCTCTGAGAATTTCCATCTTTTTATTGAGCCCCTTGATTCGATTGTCCCCTTCTGGACCACTGACAGCATCTAGGCAATGGGAGATGCTGATTGACTCCTGTAGCTTGGGGCTCACCCCCTCCTCAATTACCTGGCTGAGAAGGAAGAAGCAGAATATTCTTGATGTGAGAAAAGGGGAGTCAGTTACCGGGAAGCAACCTAGATATGTTGACCGTACTCTCTAATGATCACACCTGGACGGAATGGATGTATCATGGCAAAGAACTCATGGTAGTAAAATTACAGTTGGTCAATCATCTGAAAATTGGGAATGAGGCTACTCCACTATTAACCAGTCGGCGTGCTGTCTCCATTTCTTGGGCTTTGGGTTTGATTCTTAGTTCTTCTCTTGATCTAAAATCCTCTGACTTTTCACGTGTAGAGGATATTTTCTGAGTAGCTTATGCTACTTAATCACGTGACTAAAATGAGCAGAAATCTCACTTAACTAAAGGTAAGAAGGGAAATACTGGCTTTAAATACTATTTAATTTGGCATGGAAAGTAATGTATTTTTAATAAGGAACACATTAAAAACTCATAAAGTGTTTTATTTATAAGGTGGTTAGCCTCCCCCTCCATTGCCCTAATAAATATAGTTAAGTTCCATCAACTGTCCAGTAAGTGCAATTATACAAACACCCTGTTTCGTTTTATGTCTGATTGTAGTAGTCCTCCCTCTGCACACACTCTGTATACAAAGACTGAGTGCATAGGATTTTGGAATCTGAGAAGATATTAGAGATCATTTAATACCTCCCCCTTTCCCTTGAGAAATTTTACAAATAAGCTTTCTGAGGCCTAGGAAGTTAAACAATCTGCTAACTGTCACATAGATGGTTTGCCAAGTTCTGGTTAAGAATTTTTTAAAGAGGATTTTTTTTAAAGATTTTATTTATGCGAGAGAGATAGTGAGAGATAGCATGAGTGGGGAGAAGAGGGAGAGGCAATCTCCCCATGAGCAGGGAGCCTGATGTGGGACTTGATCCCAGGACCCCAGGATCATGACCCGAGCTGAAGGCAGACACTTAACCAACTGAGCCACCCAGGTGCCCCTTTAGTTAAGAATTTAACCAGAGGCTTTTAATTTATCAACTTACTCTTTTCACAACAGAATTGTTCAAATTAACAAAGGTTGGCTGAATACCAGCTGTGCCCTGGGAAGTATGTCAATCACTGAGCTCACAACAGGAGAGACATGGTTCCTGGCTTTAAGCAACCCCAAGAGCAGTCCAGTAGCAGGAAGAACAAGGTCAACCAGATAGAGTTTGGCAGCATGCATGCAATATTGCTACTGAAGACATAGCCATAATGTAGTAGAGCAAGTGATAAATGCTACTTTGAGAGTCAGGGATGACTTTGAAGGGTTGGTGATTCATGTGCAGGGTTTTGTAGGATGAATAAGAGCTTGATGATCAGTCTAAGACTGTTAGAGGTCCAGAGATGATGGTTATAAAAACAAGTTTTGGAGACAGATATAATTGAATGCTGGTTCTAACATCCTATGGGATTTTACTAATGAAAAAATAAAATAAATAAATAAAATTTTTATTTAAAAAATAAATTCAGTAAACTGAATAGATGGTTTACATACTTTCTTTATACATTGGACACATTTATTTTTTCATTAGTGAAATCCCATAGGATTATGGAGAAGATTACAACTACAAGGGACCTAACATAGTAGGAATCCAGGAGCAGGTGACTTCTCATCTCCATTGTCCTCCTCCTCTTTCTCTTCCCTCTTTGCTCCCCGCAAACCTTCTTGGTGAGGCGAGCACCGGAAGAAGCATCTAAGAGGCAGGAATGGAAGATCGTTGGAGGAACTGGTCATGAAAACCATTGAAGGATTCTTAGGTAAGAAGCGATGAGATTCAATTTGTATCCTAAGAAGATATTTGTGGAGAAGCAGTGCATAGGAAGCTGCTAGAGAGCTAGTTGGCTAATGCAGGGGAGAGGCCTGGGCCCAGCAGTGAGGGTAGTGGAACTGAAAGGAGAAGAAAGCACGGATGCAGTGATTCGGGAAGCTTCCTCGAGAGCAGGTTGTATGCAGGATACCTTCACTCACTGCATTCCGGTCTTCTTTCCACCCGTACATCAGAGTTCATGTAGTAGGGAAAATGCTCGCTGATGTGGTAAGGTCCTGGGGTCTGGCCCTCTGGCTTCAGGAAGGAGGCAGGACACAGCTGCCGCAGCTGCTGTTGCCTTCATCTCTTGTCTCAGAAGTGCTTCCGCAGAATCACTTGAATCATCCACATTCTCATTCACGTGAGAAGGCTCAGAAAGAGCCACTGCATTAGCAGATCTTTTCTCTCCTTCCTGACTTGAAATCAGCTCCTAAAGCCACGACACTCCTGAGGCAACGATGTCTTTACTGTAATTCGTTGGCTCACAGTAACCTCAAATGCGTCACGTTCAAGCAGCTCCAGACTGTCCTGTAAGGTTGGCCAGGGCTTTTTGACAGATAGCGGTGGGCCCCAGGGCGTGCAGGGCTGTCCCCCGTGAGCGAGCCTTCACCCGACCCCTCAGAACAACCGCATTACCTCCATCACTTACCTTCTACTTCCCTTTTAAAGCCCTGTGACCTTTACTCCATGTTTTTCTTTCTTGATTCACAGTAGTTTTAATGGCCCTTTTACTGATGACCAAACTGAAAGATGGAGTAATTTGTTCACACACACACACCTCAACCCCTCCCCGCCGTGCCCCCAGGGCTGATATCAAGAGAAAGAGTTAACCTGACTTCTGACCTCTGACCTCCTAACTTGGGTGTGCTGGGCTCTGGTCAGACGGCAGTTCTCCCCCCCCCCCCCCCCCGCCCCCAACTCCCATTTCATGCTGATTTTAGATCCAGCTAGTATTGCATTTTTGTTAATTTTTCATTTTGAATATAAATAATCATCTATACATTTTGAAAATGTTTGAATTCTACCCACATATGGGTTTCTGCATAATCTGTGAAAGCTGGTCCTCATGAGCAAAACATTAGCACTTCACACTTTTCCTAAGATGATTGGTCCTTGATTTAAATATCCACAAAATATCTATATATGTGGGCCCAGATGAAAATGAGTGAATTATCAGTAAGGTATTTCAACTTTCATCTGTTAAAATAATTGTGTGTTTTGGCTGCCTATGTTAAATAAAAAAACAAATTACTCACCTAATTTTTTAGATATGACATGCTTTTGATTCAGATAACGAAAGCATTCCAAGAATTCACAAAACCTCAGAACAAATATTTAGAATGCTGTGTGTAGATAGCTGATTTGCAGTGTTGGGCACATGAAAGAAGCCTTTGAAAAACTCATGTCTAAAGTACTTTCATCACTTGAAATAATAAAGTGGCTCTCCAAACATCGCTGAGGCCAAACTGAATCTGCTGAGTATTTAGGTTATATTTATACCAGATGTTTTTAAGCAAGGAAGACAGTACAAATAGCAGAAATAGTACTATACCTGTTTATTTTTGTGCATTATGCAAATTGGCTATTTCTTGTAATTCTAGGCCTATTAATTATGCAACCAATCAACTAATAATTTTGACCACCTGCTACATGTAATTATTATGCTAGACACTAATAAGGCTAAATAGCCCTTAAAACTTCCCATCAGCTGCCTTTAATCTCTTTCCTTCTGACTGTCTAGAGAGAATCAATGTCTTCTTTTCATTGTACATTTACCTGAGTCTTTGGCATATTAGAGTCAAGTTGAAGAGAATCACAGATGTTATTAAGACATGGAGTCTCTTACTTGAAAAAGATAAGGTAGTCGTTAGTATCCCTCACAGACATACAGTATCGGTGAAGTTTCTTCAGATCATTTGTGCTGGTGACTCCAAGTGAGGCCATTTGCCAGCCAACACCATGACATCATTAGTAACTATTAGCCTTGGATTAAACAAAAGCCCCCTAAAGAGCTTGACCTTGGAAGAGTCCAGGAGTCTGCCTGCTCCTTTGGCTCTAAATGAGTAAAAACAACTCTCCATCTCCTTCCTTTGATTAGCTGCTTGAAACTAAACCAAAGAAAGGGAAAATCTCCATTGGCATTTGTTTAGGATAGAACTATGATCAGAAAAACAAGGAAAACCATTCTACAAAGTCAATTGGGTAATTCACAAAACTAAGATGTTCTAAAGTTAGCAACAAATTGCAGAAGAAATACACTTAGGTAGTTTCAAAAACTTCTAATACTTAAGTTTAGATATGGTTTATTCAATAGGTTTTGAAAACGGGACTCATACTGGGCTATCCTATATGGTCGCTACTAGTTATGTGTGGCTGTTTAAATTAAAGGTAATTAACATTAAATTAAATTAGAATTTAGTTTCTCATTAGCATTAACCACATTCCAAGCGCTCAATATCCACAAGAGGCTAGTCACTACTGTATTGCACAGTGAAGACAGAACGTCTCCATCATCGCGTTGAATAGCCCTGTAGTAAAAGATCAACCCAAGACAAGAATCTTTACTTTTACAGATTGACTTTTCAGGTTTTCAAATGAACTATGGCATAAAAAAAATTCTGCATAGTTCCTTTACCTGGAACAAGTCAAATAGTGGAGGTCAACAACTTTGTCAACCTCATTGTAGCTACAGTGAGTACCAAGTATGAAATGACTACCCAGCAGTGGAATTGATTTAGTAACTTGTAAATAAAACTCTGCTAGGGAGAAGATGTCCTGAGTGTACCTCATGGGACAAAGAGCATTTTCCCGTATGCTATTCTGCATGCCCAGTAATTTTTCAAATCGGTGAGAACCATTATTTGGTCCGGGTGATTAAATTACCACAATGAACAGATTCCTGGCACCAGCGCTTAGGGAAAGAGAAACAGGAATTTTGTCTGTATTTGTGTCAGTTCAAATGCAGCCATAACTTTTTGCTGGGTGTAGACACTTAAATGAAGAAGGACTTTTAATTCAACTCTATCTTGTTATTTCATTACCCTTTCTGCAGCAGTGGCAAACTTTGTACAGAATTATGAATCAAGGCCAAATGTTGCATGGATGCCATGGTAGAAAGATTCATTTAGTGTGCGCACAAGCTTATGATCTACAAGGTGATTCATCACTTGTTATCCTGTCCTCCAGCGGAGAGTTGGGTGCTGGTGCATACGCATGTGCAGAAGTCAATGCCAGGCGCCGAGCCTGCCGAGTCTTGCGTATTATCCTTCTCCCATCTAACTGATTCTCAACTCTTGGCTACAGGGAGGGCTGCCTTTCAAAATCAGTTACATAAATACAGTGAATTAATTTTGGAAAGTGGTGAAGTATGAAGTATGGCTTGCCCACGTCTCCATTGGCCGTGGACACTGTGCCCAACACCACGGCTCAGATGTGCCTGGGTGAGAGAGGCAGGGAGCAAAGGGAGCGCCCTAGAAGAGAAGAGAGCGCTGTGTTTTTCACGGTGTCATCATGTGTTATTTCTCACTTGATCCTCATCATTCTGTGTAGGAGGAGGCAGGGTTTAGGTGTCACAAATGAGATGGCTCTCTTTAGAAGAATTGATGATTTTTCCACTTGCGTCGCATTGGCTCTGTTCCTCCCCATATGCCTCTGTTTGTAATCATTTGTATACATGATCATCTCTCTCATTAGACCTGAAGGTACCTGGAGGGGGATCTCGATGTTCTCATTCATCTTGTTTTCCTGACATCTAGCATGATGCCTGGTGTCTGAGTTTATTTGCCTGGGAGAAGAAAGGTGAATGTGACACAAAAAATCTATAAAGGGGTTATGGGGTTTTCTGAGGGACAAAATATTATGCTGGGTTTGTCGCTCAGGGTGTTTTCTCTGTTTGGGTTCAAGAAGATGTTGTTGCCCATCTGGGTCACACAGTCCCCAGGGATGGATGGAGTTGGATATCGGACTGGAGTCTCCATTTGCAGTACCTTTTCCACTAAAACTTTCTGTTGGTTGTATACCACTGACTTTGAGACATTCCATCCTTCTTTAGAGCTAGCCCAGAAAAGTGAGAATGAATTTTGCCTGCATACTGAATAGAAAGAGATTATATAGGCTTATGTAGGAAGAATTGAAAAGCTATACCACTGTTCCTGGGGGGATGATGTCTAACAGACTTTTAATGTGAAAGGAGACCCTCATGAGAACAGATATGGGACCACGGCATTCTATCATAAGCTGGATTGTCAGCACAGGCAGACCGACAAGTTTGCTGGTCTCTGAGGGATGCAGGCATGTGGTATTGGTGTGGTCAGTGGTGGGTGCAGGTCTCAGGCCTGCACCAAAGGTCTTGGTCTGTGCTCAACCTAGAGATTCAGGAGAAGGAAGAGGCAGAGAAGGTGGGCAGAATAGAGAGATTGAAGAGGCAGCTGTCTTCACAATCTGAAGGATTTCATGTTTTATATTTGCAGTCAACAATCCTTACTAATCAAATCCATTGTGAAGTTCCCTCTAATGACAAACCTCGTGTCTCCTTCAAAGAGCTTTTAGGTTATATCCACCTTTCCTCTTCTGAGCAAGTGATGTTTTGTTATATTTTATGTTTTTATTTAGATTTATCTCTAATATTACTTGTGTATTTATGGTTTATTTTCATTTTGTACTTCTGAGCTTTCCTCGTTTTCAAATGTAAATGGTTCGTTCTCATTTTGGATACCATTTTGAATCGTGAGGAACAAGGACTTGTTCACTGTGTTCACACAGAGCCTCCCCTCTGGATGGCACAGTGGCTTCTGGAAGGTGTGTGAAGGGTTCTTCAGGTGTGCTCAGTGCAGAAGGAAGCCTGTTTTGGTTTTGGGAACTGAGATGTGGGAATCAGCCAGCTTCTGACTGGAGTTAATGTCCCTCATTTTTCCCCCACATGCAGATGTTTGGTGAACATGCATGTATTGTAAGAGAAAGAGGGAAGTGTCCTTGCTTGAAGTGGAGATAATATGCCAAGAGAAACTGCAGAAGAAATGAGAAAAGTGTAATATTGCAGATAATATGCTGGTCTTTACTTTTAAGCGCAGTATCAGAATAATTCTCAGTGTTATTGTTGTGGACAAAGGTAGAGAGGAGGTGGCACGCATTTCCTGCCTTGAAGTCCCACGGTCTGTGGAAGCCCACACTCAGTTTTTTGTACATTCAGAGGCATTGGAGGTCTTAGCCTTTGATTGGTGGGGAGGGGGGTGTTAGAGGTTGGGGGACAAGTTGAGCAGAGGACACATGTGAAGACAAATAGTAATGTGGGGATCTTTATTTTATTTTTTGATATTATTTTATTTGAGAGAGAAAGGGAGAGAGAGCATGAGGTGTGGGGAGAGGCAGCGGAAGAAGGAGAAGCAGACTCCCCGCTGAGCAGGGAGCCAGACATGTGGCTCCATCCCAGGACCCTAGGATCATGACCTGAGCTGAAGGCAGATGCTCAACTGTCTGAACCACCCAGGTGCCCCGAGTAAGGACCTTTAAAGAAACTGTGTGATGGAACTAGAGGGGCAACAACAGAGTGAGATTAGAAAGTATCAGGTAACCCCAAAATAAATAATATCAATAGATTGTTTTATCTCTGTACTAGAAAAATGTAAAATTATATGGCTATAAGTAGGCAATAATATCGTGTATGTAAAAACAACCCTGATTAATGATAGTCAGTGAGATCCTTGTACCTCTCCTGTGGTTTTAAATCTGCTAACAGGCTTTCAAATCTCATGTACTAGCTGTTTGCAAAAAATTTCCTAGCTGTTGTGGTAACAGCATTATTGCCCGGATATCCTTTCTAGCTAAATGTATAGTGGAGATAGAGTGAGTGTGTAGAGTGGAATAATTTGGTCAATAATTTTATGACAAGATCTTTATTCCATTTAAGCTCCTCTCTTCCTATTAAAGTTCTCCCAGAAGATTGGGCTTTTGGTGTAACTTCTTATGAAGACTTACTGGGATTTTTATGAACCTGTTTATATTTGCAGTGCTTTAGCATGGCAGGATATTTGGGAGTCATCCCGGACATGGGCACTTCCTCTTTGTGATGGACTGTCCCTGCAGGACAGTGTGACTGGCATGCCCCAGGCAGTCTGGGGACCCTACTCTGACCCCAAAAGGGCAAAGAGTCCTTGGGACCCAAGGGATGGATCCATCCAGCACAGCCCTTTCTGGTCCATCCTCTCCGCAGACCTAGAATTCTAGCATTTCCTACCCAAAGGGCCTGCATAACACTTCTTAATTCCGTGACTCTGATGAATATTCTCCTTCATTTGTCATTTCTTTTCCAGTAGAGATAAGACAAGCAATGAGTGTTCTAGGAAACATTCTTATACTATATAATATGAAACAATTTTACATGATATTATTGTGTCATATTAAGTTGATTTATATACACTTAAATCATTACATTCTCCATTTGTATCTAATAGTACCCCAGACATCAATAAGCCCCTACAGCAACATTTTGTAAGGAGCGATATTTCCTTAATGCATTCGTTCGAGTCAGAATCTTGAGTGCACCAGAGGAGTTGTCGACAAATAAAGGTCATTCAGCCTCAATATCTTCATCTGTAAGGGTTGGCCTAGGACCCAAGGAAGATTGCAAAAGAATTAATTGAAAATGCTTGAACTCACTCTATATAACGAAAACCACAGGCAGTGATTTTAAGCCTAGCTATATACAATAAACACATGATGTTCTGTCCTTTTCAAGAAGGAACTGGCAAAACCCTTAGTCTGGGCAGATTAAGAATAGTTTCTGTTCTTATTCTGCTTGGAATTTCCTTCTTGAGTTGTTCTTGCCACATGGGATATTTGAATATTACTAATTTTTATTTCAAAGTTCATTTTAAGCAGTGTCCTTACCAATCACATTTCCCAAGAGGCCCTTTCCCCTTCTACTGCCGAGGATACTCATCCCAGGAATGGTTTCCCTCTGGTTTTGCAAGGCCCCAGCCTCCTATTTCTCTTGGGTTTGAGCATATTGTGTGTTCTGATCAGCTATATCTCTTCTCCAAACTGGGGTGAAGCGAGGAATTGCACACGATGCTCTCTGGGAGTGATCCGGGGAAAGCATGGCTGCTAGGATACTCCCTGAGTCATGGTTCAGAGATGACTTTAGTCTATTGGCTTAGGGTTTCTGCGCTCACCCAATTATGCTTTCTTTCCCTTTGCGAGATACACACAATGACAAAATTTTATAGTTGGTTAAATATGTTGCATAGGGCCATTTCTATTGAGTCTGGGCATCAGAAATTTAACACAGCAACATAGACACAAATTAGTTTCCACTTCTATCATTTTGACCTATGACTCCCTTTCCAGGGACATCATTGTAAGAGCAAGAATGGTCTATATTGGTTTCTCTTCCCTATAAATGTTGTTGAAAGGTAGCTTTCTTGAAGAATTCTAATCCATATGAGTACATTTTAAATATAAATTTCTCCCAACTGGTCCTTTGTCTACAGAAAAATTAGCACAGACTGTAAAGCAGAATGCTTGAAAGGATCTGCTTGAGGGAAATGGGCTAGCAAGAGGGGAAGAGATTTATACTTTTCATTTAGTGGCGATACTCATTCTATGCAATTTTATCTCATTAGGCCCTCTAAAGGACAAGGATGTGAAATATGTCCTCCCTGAAGACAGTTCTTTATCTTTGCCTAACATTTTCTGCTTTGAATAAACTAATCCCAGGGAGGAGTCCAATGTGTATGTACTCGTGCTCTGAGAGTTTATTTCAAGGGCTCTACATGCTCCCTACACCCTCCAAAGAGCTGAAATACCACAGAGCCTGCAGTCATTAGGTACATAAACAATTATCCCCTCTGGACAGTTTCTGAAAATTCCTTTTGAAATCAATGACAGAAATGCCCAATTGGTGGATTCCATTTTGAAAGCTTCCCTTAAAAATCACAGACTGCTCTGAGGTCTTCGTATTGTTCAATTTGAACAAGTGTTAAGAGATTCCTGGGAGTAGAATGTATTTGAGAATGTATGTGCCAGGCAAGGAGGTTCTTTAAGAAGAAATCTTTTCACAAACATTTTAAAAGCGCATTTCAGCTCAACCGGGACACGATAGCCTGGGTTTCGTATTTCTTGACAATATATTCAGTACATAGAATTAAAAAAAAAACATGTACATATACAGGATTACAAAAAAATTAGAAAATGATCCTTGAACTAGGACCAAGATGAGCATTTGATGCCCAGTAGATTCACACATAAACCTGGCATTTTTCTTAATATCTGTATTCATCAGAAGCTGTTATTAAAACAGATCCTGTGAGCAAACACCCTCTAATTCCCTCTGGTGGGGTGTGACAGGCAGGGAGAGTTTCAAGCATTCTCCTGTTAAGTAATTCAAGCCAAATTCTTGACAAGGGAATTAAGGATGGTAATGTGGTTGATCACTATTATCTAGGTCAGTGGTCAGTGGCCAGTGATCACCAAGGGAAGATAGGATCCTTTCCAGGTAAACGGATGCAGTCATTGTGAAGTCATATAGGAAGACAAAACAAGGAGATAAGAACCCCAGGCCAAAGGACTGAAGTAGGAGCTGGAAAGTCCTCAGGCTGATATCAGAGGCCGGGAATACTCCCTGAGCTTGCGTTCTACTAGCCATGGAAGGAGCTCTGGGCATCTGACGCCTTTCAAGATAAGGTGGTTCTAAGCTGGCTAGCTCCATACTACTTTACTGGTGCCTTTGGATGTAAAAGCCCTTGATGTATGGGCAGATTCTTTCAGAAAATGATTTGGATGTTTTATTCACTGATGTTCCTTAAATATTTTGTTGCTGGAAAAAGACACATTAGGTCTCATCAAGAACACCTGACAAATGTTGTCTAGCAAGTGTTCCTTCTCTGGAAGGAAAGGAAAGCCTGGAAGAAGATCTGAATGTCAGATGCTTCAATCTGCTACTGTTAACTTGTAAGAGAGGAGAGGACCTGGTTCTATGACCTGCGGTAAAATCCGTCTGTTCAGTATAAATGGACTCAGCACTTTTCTTACAGTGAGTCTGCTGTGTGTTAAGAGCACAGCCCTGACTTCACTGTGAGGGCAACAGAACTGTTATCAGAATGGCTGATGAGTTGGCCAAAGTATTTCTGAAATGAGAATGGTGAGGGGCATCGCAGAGCAACGGGAAGAAGAGGAGGGAAAAGGGGAAGAAAAAAATTCATCCTCTGGAAGGGGAACTCTTCCTTCCTTGTTTTAACCAATTAAAAATGTTAAAAACACCAGAAATGGGTAATAAGAACAATTATTACCCAGTGATCAGTAAGAAAAAAAAATGGCATAACCCGTCTGGGTTTACTTCTAGCTCTGAGTGAAGTTCCTGAGTCAAGTCTCTTACCTCTCCAGGGACCTTGGTTTCCTCCATCTTTAAATGAGAGAATTAACTCCAAAGTCTTATTTAGTATCAGCACTCTACGTAGCTGACAGAAGTGCAGCAAATCGTATGTGGTGGTTGATTTTAATGTATCATCTTCACAGGGCCCGGGGATGCCCAGCCATTTTAAACAAACAGTATTCTGGGTGTGTCTAGGAGTGTGTTTCTGGCAGAGATTAGCATTTGAGCCAGTAGACTGAGTAAAGCAGATTGCCCTCCCCAGTGTGAGAGGATAGCATGCAAGCATTTGAGGGCCTGAGTAGAAAAGGCAGAGGAAGGAGAATTCGCTGCCTGCCTGAGTGCTGAGAGGAGGTATTAGTCTTCTGTTTTTAGGCTGAGACTTACACCATCAGCTCAGCTCCCCTGGTTCTTGGGCTTGCGGATTTGGACTAGAACTGCACCATCGCCTTTCCTGGGTCTCCAGGCTTGCAGATGACAGATGGTGGAACTCAGCCTCCGTAATAGTACAAAACATTTCCTTATCACAAATCTCTCCTTCTCCGGAGGACCCTAACTGTTACATTGTCCATTTGGGAACAAAGATTTTGCTCAAGTCTAACCTTCTTGTCTTGTCATTTCACTGAACATAATTTTAGGAACTCAGTTCTTGGTATTTTCTATCCTTGCTCCCTTCAAGAATCTTCATTTTTAATGGTTTGTTTCCAGGCAGGAATTAGAAACATTCTGTGGCTGACGGTACTACATGCAGGGTTTATGAGGAGGAGCTGCTTTTCACAGCTCATCCCTTGATGAGAATTCAGCAGGAGGGGCTCTTTGCCTCTGCGGACAGCTGGCAGAGGGTAACTCATCAGCAGGATCCATGGCACTCAACAAAACAAAATACTCTTCTCCCACTAGAGAATGGCCTGTTCCTTTACCCATTAACAAATGGGATGAGCCCTTCTCTGCCACCTTGATTATTTCACATTTAGTCAGAGTATCAACATATAGAATGAGCATAAAATCAAAGGAGAGTATCCTCATACAGTCCAAGGAGATCAGAAACCCACAATATCTGCCAAATCCTTCTTCAGGCATGTTTCCTTAAAGCGACTGGACGCCCCTAAATGTCAGTGGTGGGTGGGGTCCAGAAGGGCTGGAGGAGCTGGTATTTAGCAAGTGTGGTCACTTCTTCTGGCCCTTCCACAACAGCCCAGGGAGAGCAGAAGGCGCAGAGCCACCTCTGCAGCGAGTGTACTGGGTGCGCTGGGTACGAGTGCAGAGAGGTACTGGGAAGCCCCGTGGCTTGGGCAGCCCGTGCGGGAGGTGTCTTGTCAATGAGCTCTCCTCTCCAGAAGACATGCCAGCTTGCAGCTAACTCTGCCAGGTATTAGCCAACTCCCCTTCAAAATTCTAGTGGAATCCTTCAAGGCAACTTTGGCTGTCACGTGACTTATTTATTTACTTACTTTCTTAAACTATTCTTTTGATGGAGGATGCCCCAGGGCTTATAAGTCTTGTGATCTGTTGCAGTGGCTTTGGATTTATACCTTTCAGGACTGTCATTAAGGGAAAACAGGGGTGCTGTGGGTTTTTGAGGCCCACCTGCTTCCTGTTTTCACACACTTTCCTCTGTGGAGCAGTCCCCCTTCCTCTATCTATGGGGCCCATTTGGTTCCTCTGGCTCCTCCCCAGACTTCAGATCTGCTTACAGCTCCTCCGCAGCCCTTTGGAAACAGCATGATGACTTCATCTCCATTGCATGTGATCACAATTTATGTTGTTTCTTCACGGGCATTTGATTTGAAGAGGACAAAAATCTATTAATGTGCAAGATTTCAGGCGAAAGATTCTGAGTATGCCGAGGGGCTCTGACAGAGTAGGGCTTATGCGACATTCTTCACATGACACTATGTAGGCTTTCTAACTCCCAGTCATATGTAGCTGGTCCTACCTCACTCTATCTAGGGATTTTGTAGAATTGCCTGGGAAATGGGCAGTTCTAATTTAAACCTAGGATTCTTAAATATTTTGGATGGTGGATCTTTTGGAGAATCTGAAAGGCATGGATCTCCTCCCCTGCTAAAGGTACATATGCTCACATATCTAAGTTTTACATATAATGTTAGATGGGTCATCACACTCCCTAGAGCTCATTTTGGGATTTTGGGATTAGAGAGAGCTTGATATTTGGAGTAAGGAGAGCTGGATGAGGGGTTCCACTATGATCTTAAATAAGTTCCTTGCATTTCTGTAGATGATAACAAAGTCTTGGGCCATGCCAATAGTTCTTAACTAGGAAAAGTGCTGCAGGCATATTTCACCCCTGATATCCACCCAGAACGTATCTAATCTGGGGGACAAGAGAATGCTATTTTTGAAAACTATGCCCAACTGAGCTGATATGCCCCTAATGGGGTTGAGAATGATGAGGTACCCAACTAATCAACCAAAGGACTTCTGGCTCCAGTGTTTATGATTCTGAGGTTTTGCTCTAGAGAGTCTATTCCACAAAGTTGAGAGGCTATTCTTCCAAATACTAGTGGGGAGATGACGGGGTATAGCACAATGGAAAAGACCAGAAACTTAGCTTTCCCCTTCTTATTTCTGTCCCATTGTTTAATGGACCAAAGTAGTAGGAAAGGAGCAAAACACTTCTAGAATTCTCTTTCGTTTCTTGAATTGGGAAAGGATTTGTCTATTCAATCTTGAGAGGATAGAGAATCGTTTGTTTTTTTTGAAAGCCTATGTACTTGACATATTTTAGATCCAGAATAAATGTTTTTGAGTAAATAAATTTATTTCTTTTTTAAAAAAATGCCTTTATTTCTCATTAATTTTTAAACCAGATTATATGATGAACTCCTGCTGGCCCACTCTGGTTGAGTATCACCTATATTGTCTAAGGTTTTACTATACTGAAGTCATTGAAATAGATATTAATTTATTGATTGGTTGAAATTCAAGGAATACCTACTAAGCTCTTATTATGTGCTTGATTCAGTAGAGTTTTCAGAATAGTGGTGATTTAAGAGGGGAGCAGCCCATTTTGGGCTCCCTCAGAAAGTACATGGTATATAGCTGAATCAGTTTCACCAAGAGCTTCATCTCTCCATCTTTGCACGAAATAACTGTGATGTAGAGTTCTGGCTGCTTGAGGGAATAACTATAGACACCAAAGCCATCAATAAAATGGATTAAAAGTGATGAGATTATATATTGCTTTGTCAATGTTCTAGCTCAAAACTATTTTCATTCAGGAGAAAATTAAGTTGCTTTAAATACTGGAATCCACTCTTAGAAACTATGTAATTGACAGCATATAAAAAAGACTACTTTTCCCTTATGATAGTAGTTGTATCCTCCCTGTGCAAGTAATAATAATAAATATACAACTTATTGGATATTCTCTATGTGATAGTCTCTGCATTAGGCACTGGAATATTGACTTCTTATATTGACATATATTAAGTATTTACTATTTCAGGTAGGCATAGAACCAGCCTTATTAGCTCAGAATGCTGATTTGCCACCATCCTTTTATAACTGAGAAAACTGAGGCCTTGTGGGATTAAGTAACTTGTCAGAGGTCATTAGCTGATCAGTGGTGGAGCGCTCAGACTCCAACCCACACTCTCTACCCTGTTTTTAATCCAGTCCTCATGGCAGTCCTATAA